>NC_068941.1:89904206-90224747 GCF_026419915.1 Harpia harpyja
GCCCTGCCGTCGCTCTCGGCAGCCTCACGACCGCGTCCCAACTCCCTGCCCTCCCGCTCAGCGCCGGTGACACAGTCGGTGTCACCCAGCTGAGCCCTGCCAGCCCCTCCGCGGTGGTCCTTTGGTTCAGAAAGCCCCTGGGACTTGAAAGAGCACCCTCAGCACAAGCTGGACCTGAACCCCCATCCCACCTTGTGACAGCCCCCAAAATGCCACCATAAGGAGGAGCCACCAGTGGGGGCACGCACGGGTGGGACGTGGCATCTTCCAGCACCGGTGACACCACTGCCCGTCACCAACCGCACGGGGGAACACAGCCACCTCTGCTCAGCAAGGAAAAGAGGAAGCAAAACCTCCGGCACACCACGGTCCTGCAGCTTCCCATCCCAACACCCCCGGGAGGACGTGGAGATCTTCAAAACCACAAACCAGGGGGGGCCAGGTCCAACCCGAAAACAGACCACAGGACGGAGTAACCCCCAGCACCCCGTCCCACGTCTCCCCCAGCACCAGCGACTTGACATGGACCATCCCGGCTGTGACATCCTCCAAGCCGACACCAACCTCCAGCCACGAGCATGCAGTGCTCCTCCATGGCCGTGCACCCCAAAACCTGTCCTGCTGCCCCCCCCCACCTTACCCTCCAGCTCCCCGCCGGGGGCCGAGATCTTCGACATGCAGAGGTAGGTGGTGCCGATGATATCATTGTGCGTCAGACGGTCCCTGCAACACAACCCGTGATGCCGTCGCACTGTGGACCTGGGGGGGGTTTGCCCATGGGGTCTCCCCCTGCCCACCCCGCTCCTCCAGCCCAGCCTTCCCCACAGGCAGCCCCCCCAGCGAGCCCCCTCCCCGCTCACCAGTCGGTCACCCGGATCCTCATCTTCTCACACATGGAAGGGAACTGGGAAAAGAGGGAGGGAGAGGAGTGGTGAGCAGCGGTGGGGTCGGGCGGGCGGGGGGGGGCCGCGGCAGGCACCCGCGCTCACCATCGCCGGCAGCGTCAGGCTCTGGTTCCACTGCGGGTTGGCGTTCTTCTCCAGGATCCTCGAGTAGAGCTGGAAGTGCGAGACGGGGAATGAAAAGTCAGCGTTGCCCCAGCGCTTGCAGCTCGCTCACGGCTGCGCTTCAGCAAAGCAGGGCTGCCGCACACCACGTCCACAGAGCTGGAAAGATTCAGGTCCCCCAAAATACAGGTTCCATTCGAGGGGTGGCCCGGCGGGGCTCTGCATCGCGTGGGCAAACCCCATCTGGGCAGGAGGCAGAGGATGCTACGGGCTGCTCAGGGATCTCACCCCCCCCAGCACCACCAGAAACTCACTCCGTTCCCACTGTGGTTGCTCAGAATCATGTCCCGAGCCTCTGTTCCCCCCACCCTGGGCACTGTCCCCAGGGGAAGATTTATGGGCAGAGGAGACTTTCAGCCCTTTAGTGCTGCTGCGGATCAAAAGACAAGTGGCGGTTCGTGGGCATATCACTTGGTGAAGACACTGGAGGGCACCCGGCAGCAAAGCAAGTGGGACGGGGCTCTGCAAAGCCACCAAAGCCACCTCCACATCCTGGCTGGTCATGGCGGGGGGGACATTTGGTGGCGTGGGGACAGCCAGCCTCTCGCTTCAGGCAGTGCCAAGAACAGCACAACCTTCCACTGCTGCACTATCCCCCTTCCCCCAGGAGCTCAGCTTCTCCATCCCCATTTTTAATGCAACAGCACCACGAAGAGCCCAACAAAGAAATTACTCCGGTGCAGCCCGGCGCGCCGTGTCCGGCAGCACTGCTCAGCTCCAAGCGTGCCACGCGCATGGGGACAGGGCTGGGGACATCAGCTGGGCTGCAGGACATTGCAATGCAGAGAGAAAGAAGACTGGGTTGTGACAAGGACTGACGGGACCTTTGCAAAAGCTCCAGCAAAGCAAAGGAGCAAATTTTCCCCATGCTGGGACCAAACTTTCCCCGTGCACGGCTGTCATCCCAGCCCCAGGGACCCGGAGGGGCTCCCCGCTCCGGCCACTCACCGTCTTGCCCGCAAAGCTGACTTCCACGAAGGGATCAACAAGGTTCTTCTTGTTGCTCTCGAAGCCAAAAATCTGCCTGACGTTGTCCATGACGGCATCGTCCACTGGGAGGGGAAAGAGATGCTGAAAGCTCATGAAAGCACATGGTGTCCAGATGGCCCCAGCTTTCCGTGCAGGCTGTCCCACCTTGCCGGTTGCGCATCTCCATTGAGCCAGGTGGGGATGGTCAGGAGGCTAAATACCAGTTTGCACCAGTAAGAGACTTATCTCCCAGTACATTGCGACTGACCAGTATCTGCAAGGTCTTTGGACCAAGGCTATGGATGAAGTTTCCTTATCTGTGCCCTTACTCCTCTCTGGCATGTTGCAACCCTCCACAATGCCAACGGCCGGATCCGGCGTGCTCCAGCCCAGCAAAGGAAACACTTACTCTGGGGCAAGTCTTCGGCTTTGAAGATTTTCAGGCAGAAGTGAGCCCCTCTCAAGGTGACCCCAGTGGGGCGCAGGAGGTTGCCCTCGATGTCTTCCTTGTCTTCTGAGACCTCCTTCTTCTCCAGCTGCGGGACAACAGGACAAGAGGAAAACATGACCACGCTTCCCAAAAGTCCTGAAATGAGCAGCAAAATCCCAAAATCCAGCACTTTGCCCCCAAAATGGAGGAAGATCAAAGCCACAGCTTCCCTGGGAACAGCTATGGGGTTTGGTGGCCCAGGGCAGTGGAGTACCAGGGTTGGAAGGTCCCCCCATCGCAGCCAGGGCAATACTCACAGGAGCTTCATCTCCAGGCCCCAGCACGAACAGGCTGACTTTCAGATAGCCCTTGGCCCCCGCGGAGAAGTCCTCTGGGTCAGAGAGCAACAGCCATTTTCTGAGGAACGCGTGTTCTAGGGGAGAAAAGAGATTGAGACCTATGTGCTGGTCCTCAGACATGCAGGGAGATGGCTTCGAGGATGCTGTTGGGTGGGTTTTTTATAATAAATACTATGTTCCTTTTATATAGAATAGAATAGAATAGAATAGAATAGAATAGGTTTACAGTTGGACTCGATGATCTTTTCCAATCTAAATGATTTATGATTCTATGATTCAGTTGGAACTACAACAATCATCTAGTCCAACTGCCTGATCACTTCAGGACTGACCAAAAGTTAAAGCATGTTATGAAGAGATTTGCCTTGTAGGTCTTAATTTTTTATGGCTAAAATTACCGAGCTTTTCTCTGCAGTGATTAGGGTAGGAAATTTATCTTCATGATAAAACTATCTTCGAGAGGAAATAAAAGATGAAATAATGAGCAGGGCTCAAGATAAAAAACATTGAGCCGGGCTGTGCTGGTGGGGCTTTCTGCCAGCGAGCTGGTGGTACAATGATTTGAAAGACTCGAGGACGTACATCTTGGGAAAGGCAAGAGAAATGGGTGGTGATGATGGATATAGGGACACGTCTGGGATCATATATGGGAAAGCTGTGGGGTGTGTGTGTATCCCCTACGTTTGGCCCAAAAAAAAGGGTTTCCCCGAGCGATCCCAACCCAGCCGTGGGAGGTGACCCTGGCCCGGACCCCGACCGCCCGCTGGGCTCACTTGGCTCGGAGTAAATGGTCTCGACGTCCATCTGTGCAATGAAACAAAAAAGAAATGCCAGCGTTCACCCCGTGGGTCAGTGTGGCAGAAAACAGGGGGGAAGAGGAGAGAGGGTGGCCTTACTCGAAACTCCCCGATCACAGAGTCTGTCCGGAAAGACCGAGAGTCCACAACCTGTGGGATGAAAATAAGGAAAAACAGTAAATACAGCCCAAATCCTCCCAGGGTGGAGGATCCTGCTACATGCCTGCCATAGGAAATGGGGGGATGCTTCCCGGGGCACTGTGGGGAGGGGGACAGGGCGATGGCCCCGAGCATCGCCCCAGCCCTCCCGATGGGCAGGACCAACGTTTCCTGAAGCTCACCGTGATAAAGATGGGCGCGTCGAACAGCTCGGCCGGTGACTCGAAGATGTTGAAGAAGAAGGTCTGTAGGAAAGAGGGGTGAGGGTGCAAGGTGGAGGTCTGCCCCAGCCTCCCCCCCGCCAGGGCATGTTCGCACCTCCCAGCCTCTCCCATGCCCCCAACTCCGCAGGCTGGAGCCTCTTCCCCTCCTCTTAGGTGAGCCCCCACCCCATTAATAGCAACAGCCCCCCCGAAGGGGCTGTGCTGGGGGACTTTGGTGCACCCCGATGAGCAACATCCTCCAGTTTGCTTTTGCTGGGCTGGTTGACAAAAGCATGTCCAGACCAGCTCTCCTGGGGGTCTCCAAATAAAGCACAGGGGCAGGTTGAAGCAGGCTTTGGGGACATCCCAAAAGGCAGGCTTGAAGCATCTGCTTTGGGGACAGGGCTGGGGACAAGCCCAAGCGTACCCATCCTGCAAGCCCAGCTGCATTGCCCACCCCTGCCTGTGCGCAGCCCTGCCCAGGACATGCCGCCAGGATGCTACTGGTGGCTCTGGGACACATGAGTCACCTTGGGAAGGTGACCAAGATGAGCCCTGCACGAAGGCAGGGGATGCTGGACCTGCCAAAGGGCTCCCTGCTGCTGTCTGAGCTTCTCTCCCATTGAAGTCCCCATCGCCACGTCCCAGCCTCTGGGCTGCACCGGCGTTTCCATCACTCGGGACCCCAACCCATCATGCTCCTGAGCCTTTCCTGACACCCCCAGGAACACCCGGAGCAGAGACACCCCCCCCTCACCTCGTCAAAGAAGGGGCTGTTGCCCTTGCGTATCCTCGTCCTCTTGGTCTGCCCGGCGGCCGTCACCTTCACCACGGGTCTGATGTTGACCCCGGGGAGCTGTCGGCCCTCGATGACCCTCACCCTGATCTGGGACGGGAGGGAGGACAGGGCAGGGAGTCACTGGGGTGAGTCCCACCCTTGGGATGGACACCTCAGGGGGTGTCTCAGGTAATGAACCCCCCCCATAGGGACAGGCTGGGGGGCCCAGGGAAGGTGGGTTGAAGGAGAGCAGCTCATGCCCACCAGCCTCGTCTCACCTGGAAGTCCTGCGGCTTGTTGGATAGAGGCTTTTTGGGAGAGCTCCTCCTCCTCTTCAACCCCTGGACGTGGTGCATGGGGGGCTTGTGGGGCAGCGAGGGGGGCTCGGATCCCGGCGGCCCCGAGGAGGAGGAGGGCTCCGTCTCATCCCCCGTTGCCGCCTGATCCTCCGTCTCCTCCTCTCCAGCCGTCTCTGCGCGGGGCGAGAAAGAAGATGGAGGATGTGGGCAAGGTGGGGCCAGGCATCGCGGGACTGCAGGGTGAGGGGTCTGGCTGCGAAAAACGAGATGCTACGGGGGGACGCATCCACCCCTGGTGCTACACGCGAAGGGTTCTGGTTACCAGTGACCGTGTCGGGCTCAGCAGCAGCCGGTGCTGGCTCAGGGGGGGCCGGAGGGGGAAACAAGGGGGCAGCTCCCGGTGGGGGGATGTAGGACACTTGCAGGATGAGGAAAGCCTGGAAAAAAGGAAATAATCATTATACCGGTGTCCAGAAACGCTCTCCCGGGGTCTGAGCCTCGGTGCCGGATGCCACCCATGATGTTCTGCCTAGGGGTGGGGGATGCAGCCGAAACAGCGGCAGCACCTCCGCAAACGCCAGGAAAAAGGGACAGAGCAGGGAGAAGTGTCCCAGGGCCCACGGGAGCACCAGGGACGTGCGGGGTCCCAGCGGGGTGACCACCCGGTCCCCATCCCGCTAGATGGCAGCCCCAGGCCGGGCTGAGCCGGGGCCGGACGCTGCATCCGCCGGGAAGGGAGATGGAGGGAGGGAGATGCCGAGGCAGAGCCCGGGAAAGGCTCAAGGAGAAGGGAGCTGCAGAAAGGGAGACACAAGATTTAACGGGCTGCGAGGGGTGCTCCCAGTGCTCCCCGCAGAGCCCACCGGCCGCCTGGCGAGGACATCCCTGTCTCACGGGTGCACAGGCTGCAGCCTCTGCCAACATCCATCCTGCAAAGAGGTTTGACCCATCTGCTGCTGGGGTGTCCCCAGCAAAGCACCGGGGTGTCCCCAGCAAAGCTCTCGCCAGGCTTCAAGGCGAGGAGGAGAGGGGGACACGCGGGACACGGGGAGGTGAGTCCCCCGGCACGGCGTAGGAGTCCCCGTGCGAGCACGGACCGAGCGTGTTCCTGCTGCCCCCCTGCCCCAGCCACCGGGTCTGATTGTTGAAAACGAGCCCAGGATGGGACAACTGGTCTCCAGCTGGGAGCTGCAACTGGTAGGGATATTGCTCAGACTGGTCCCCAACTGGGAGCTGCAACTGGTAGCGACAATGTTCACACTGGTCTCCAGCTGGGAGCTGCAACTGGTAGGGACATTGCTCAGACTGGTCCCCAACTGGGAGCTGCAACTGGTAGCGACAATGTTCACACTGGTCTCCAGCTGGGAGCTGCAACTGGTAGGGACATTGCTCAGACTGGTCCCCAACTGGGAGCTGCAACTGGTAGGGATATTGCTCAGACTGGTCTCCAACTGGGAGCTGCAACTGGTAGGGACATTGCTCAGACTGGTCTCCAACTGGGAGCTGTAACTGGTAGGGACATTGCTCAGACTGGTCCCCAGCTGGGAGCTGTAACTGGTAGGGACATTGCTCAGACTGGTCTCCAACTAGGAGCTGCAACTGGTAGGGATATTGCCCAGACTGGTCCCCAGCTGGGAGCTGCAGCTGGCAGGGATATTGCTTAAACTGGCCTCACTGGTCCCCGCGCAGGGACTCACCCCGGTGCTCTGCTTCTTGGTGTCCAGCAAGGGGAGGTTGTAGGAGGCCGCCAGGCTGGGGGAGGACAGGACATCTCGCAGGGGCACTCGGGCTTCTCCCAAAAACCTGGGGGTGAAGAGCAATCGGGGAGTCAACAGGGGAAGGGGCTGAGGAGCCGCGGCTGGTGCAAACCCGGGCACCAGCAACCGACCTGGAGGGCAAGGAGGGGGGGACACGCTTGCCAGCACCCCCGGCTGGCAGCTGCCCTGGGAGAATGGGAACGGGCATCGGGTGACTCTGACCCAGCCAGGGGCAAGCATCTCTGGGGACTTTGTCCCCTTTTTATCAAGGAAAAGCACCTAAAAGCCC
This sequence comes from Harpia harpyja, assembly GCF_026419915.1. NCBI lineage: Eukaryota > Metazoa > Chordata > Aves > Accipitriformes > Accipitridae > Harpia > Harpia harpyja. Next base: position 89,911,314 of record NC_068941.1, read on the forward strand.
ACGCTGAGGAACCAGGAGCCATAAACCGAAGCGCTGATGGATTTTTCTTTGCCAGCGGAGAAAAGAGAGACACGAGGGGTTGGGGGTTTCACTGGAGATGGGTGAGATCATTGCTGGCAGCCGAGGCTGGTGTCTCTGTGCCACCATCATCCAGGAGGACTTTAAACCACCATAAAACTGGATATATCCCCTATTGCATTTCAGCACCTCCCTGGTGTTCAGCTTCTGGTTAACCCTTCCTGCGCCATGCCACCTCCCACCCCAGCCAGCAGTGCCGGTTCACCCGGGGAAGAACCAGGGCTGGCCGGGGAGCGGGTCCAGCGCTGCTGCCCAGCTCCTCCTCGCCCAGAGCCAGGAAAGCCCTCAAACCGCTTTGTGCTGTCCTAACAGCGCCATGAGATCATGGACCAGGTCCGCCTGGGGATGGATGAGGAGCCGACCGAGAGCCCATGGATCGGGATGAAAGGGAGGGCAGGGACAGGTGACACCATGGGGGGGGTCTGCTACAGGCCACCCCACCAGGAGGACCGAGCGGATGAGACCTCTACAGACAGAGAGGAGCAGCCTCTCGTTCACAAGCCCCGGTCCTCGCGGGGGACTTCAACCACCCCAGTACCTATCTGTTGGAGGGACAACACGGCACGGCGCAAGCAATCCGGGAGGTTCCTGGAACGCGTCGATGACAACTGCCTTCTCCAAGCGATGGAGGAGCCGGCGAGGAGAGGTGCCATGCTGGACCTTGTTCTCACCAACAAGGAGGGGCTGGTGGGGCATGGGAAGCTCAAGGGCAGCCTTGGCTGCGGTGACCATGAAATGGTGGAGTTCAAGATCCTTCAGGCAGCGAGGAGGGCGCACAGCAAGCTCGCTACCCTGGACTTGAGGAGAGCAGACTTTGGCCTCTTCGGGGATCTGCTTGGGAGAGTACGGTGGGATACAGCCCTGGGGGGAAGAGGGGCCCAAGAGAGCTGGCCGATATTCAAGGGTCACCTCCGCCAAGCTGAGCAGCGATGCACCCCAACAAAGAGGAAGGCAGGCAAAACCACCAGGAGGCCTGCGTGGATGAACAAGGAGCTCCTGGACAAACTCAAACACAAAAAGGAAGCCTACAGAGGGTGGAAGCAAGGACAGGTAGCCTGGGAGGAATACAGAGAAATTGCCCGAGCAGCCAGGGATCAGGTTAGGAAAGCCAAAGCCCTGATGGAATTCAATCTGGCCAGGCACGTCAAGGGCAACAAGAAAAGCTTCTATAGGTACGTCCGTCATAAAAGAAAGACGAGGGAAAATGGGGGCCCTCTCCAGAAGGAAAGGGGAGACCTGGTTACCCGGGACATGGAGAAGGCTGAGGTACTCGACGACTTTGTTGCCTCAGTCTTCCCCGGCAAGTGCTCCAGCCGCACCACCCAAGACGCAGAAGGCCAAGGCAGGGACTGGGAGAACGAAGACCTGCCCGCTGCAGGAGAAGATCACGTTCGAGACCATCTAAGGAACCTGAAGGTGCACAAGTCCATGGGACCTGATGAGGTGCAGCCGCGGGTCCCGAGGGAACTGGCAGATGAAGTGGCTAAGCCACTATCCATCGTATTTGAGAAGTCGTGGCAGTCCGGGGAAGTTCCCACTGACTGGAAAAGGGGAAACATAGCCTCCATTTTTAAAAAGGGAAAAAAGGAAGACCCAAGGAACTACAGGCCAGTCAGCCTCACCTCTGTGCCCAGCAAGATCATGGAGCGGATCCTCCTGGAAACTATGCTAAGGCACATGGAAAATAAGGAGGTGACTGGTGACATGGCTTCACTAAGGGCAAATCATGCCTGCCAAATTTGGTGGCCCTCTACAATGGGGTTACAGCGCTGGTGGACAAGGGAAGCGCAATGGACGTCATCTACCTGGGCTTGTCCAAAGCATTTGACACTGTCCCATGTGACATCCTCGTCTCTGAATTGGAGACACATGGATTTGATGGGTGGACCGCTCGGTAGATAAGGAATTGGCTGGATGGTCACAAAGAGTTGCGGTCAACAGCTCGACGTCCGAGTGGAGAGCAGTGACGAGTGGCGCTCCTCAGGGGTCAGTATTGGGACCGGTGCTGTTTAATGTCTTTGTCGGTGATATGGACGGTGGGATTGAGTGCACCCTCAGCAAGTTTGCCAACGACACCAAGCTGTGTGGGGCGGTCGACACGCTGGAGGGAAGGGATGCCATCCAGAGGGACCTGGACAGGCTTGAGGAGTGGACCCGTGAGAACCTCATGAAGTTCAACAAGGCCAAGTGCAAGGTCCTGCACATGGGTCGGGGCAATCCCAAGCACAAATACAGGCTGGGGGGTGAGTGGATTGAGAGCAGCCCTGCAGAGAAGGACTTGGGGGTGTTGGCTGACGAGAAGCTCAACATGACCTGGCAAGGTGTGCTTGTAGCCCAGAAAGCCAACCGTATCCTGGGCTGCATCAGAAGTGTGACCAGCAGGTCGAGGGAGGGGATTCTGCCCCTCTAGTCCACTCTGGTGAGACCCCACCTCAGTACTGCATCCAGCTCTGGGTCCCCAACCTGTTGGAGCGAGTCCAGAGGAAGGCCACGAAGATGATCAGAGGGCTGGAGCACCTCTCCTGTGAAAACAGGCTGAGAGAGTTGGGATTGTTCAGCCTGGAGAAGAGGAGGCTCCGGGGAGACCTTATTGTAGCCTTTCAATATATAGAGGGGGCTTACAAGAAAGATGGAGAGAGACTTTTTACCAGGGCCTGTAGCAACAGGGCAAGGGGCAACAGTTTTAAAGTGAAAGAGGGTAGATTTAGATTGGACATTTTTTACAATGAGGGTGGTGGGACACTGGAGCAGGTTGCCCAGAGAAGTTGTGGATGCCCCTTCCCTAGAAGTGTTCAGGGTTGGGTTGGATGGGGCTTTAAGCAACTCGATCTAGTTGAAAATGTCCCTGCCCACAGCAGGGGGGTTGGACGAGACGATCTTTGAAGGTCCCATCCAACCCAAACCATTCTGTGACTCTGTGCTTTCAGACAGCAACAGCAGCCGAGACAGAGCGTTAATTGCCTGTCACTGTTAAGTGCCCCATTTGCTCTTTGCAGCACCCGTGGGGATGGGCAGGCTGGTATTTTCTCCCGAGGGAAGGAAAAGCAAAAATCCACCATCGCCTTCGTGACAGGGGACCATTCGCAAGAGCATCGTGGTCCCTGTGGGCCGTGGCAGGGCGGCTGCTTCCCACGCAGACAGACAAAATCTCCCTGCGCCGGGAGTCGGGACCCTTCTCCCGTCCTCCTCTCTCTATTTATAGAGACGCACAACGCCACCGAGCTGGACCAGACCCAGTTTCCACCTCCCTTGGCCTCCAGCCCAAGAGCGAATCCAGCATCATCTCCAGCCCTGGAAATGGGATCCTTCGCACTGGGACCATCCACCCCATCCCAGCCGGAGCAGGGCAGCAGGTTCCCACCCTCCGCTGCCCAAAAATAAACTACTTCCTATATTTTTTTCCCCTGTGCAAGCAGTGATCCCAGCTAAAGGAGCCCCGCGTGCAGACGGGGGTTGCCGGAGGGTGGCCGGGCTGTGTGTCCCGGAGCTGAAGGTGGCATCACCGTCTGCTCTCACCCTCCTTCCTACCACAGCCGCTACGAGGAGGGAGACCCCGACCCCGTGGGGAAAACTCCGCTGCCACCGGAGCGAGGGACACCAGGAGCTGCCGTGAGAAAGGAAGCCGCTCCGGGCTGTTTGTTTTGCAAACGCCGCCCTTCCCAGCTCCGCCGGCAAAGCGTGTTCGGGAAAGGAGCTTGGCCGCCGTCTCACACCTCCCCGGCCAAGTGCCCATCACCGGGGCCTCGCGGCGCCGGCATCGCTCCCAGGGCAGGCGGCCGTGCTGGTACGGCAACCCCGGGGGAGGCAGCGGGCACAAGGGTCCCTTGTGTGCTCCCTGCCCTCAAACGCTGGTTTTTCTCCCCGGCCATTGAGCGAAGCAGCCCAGAAATGCGGCTCTCGCCTCCCACCAGCCGCAAAGGGCAGTCGGCGCCGGGAAGCAACGCGTGGAGCCCGGGGAGAGCCCGAATGCTGCTCGCCACCCACCCCAGCCCCCTTGTGCAAAGCCTCGGGCGTGCACACGCGTGTGCAGGGGCTGTGCCGGTGATGGGAGCGGGGCAGGGGGCTCGCACCCAGCACCCGACGCTTCTCCCACCTGTTTCTCCCCACGGTTTCATGGTCTTTCACGACGACGGTGAGCTCAGCGCCCGGGTCCAGGGGAGCTCCTTTCAGGTCCCACTCGAAGCCCTGGAGGGGAGGAGAGGAGAGCCAGGGTCAGCGCCCAGCTGGGACCGTGATGCTCACGCAGGCATTGACCGGCTCTGGCACCACCGTGGGCTCAAGGAGAAGAACCAAAACGCCAGACCAGCTTCACCATCACGGTATTGACAGCTCCAACCCAGCCCCTTGTCACAACGTTTGCCCTGAGCAAAATTTCCCAGCACAGCCACAGAAAAAACGTGCCCCAGGCAAAGGCCTTCCCCTCATCATGGATTAAAAGTGAAGGAGAAAACGATGGGAGCTGGCACGCAGCGTTTCTGCACCAAAAAGGTGTTAGTTTGCTCACCAAAACCCTTTTTCTTTTAATTCTGACCCACAAAAGTACAGGTCAGGGTTAGAAGGAAGAAGGTGCTGGAAAAAATAGCCTCCCCTGGGCCAGGCTGATGAGTAAAACACACTTGTTTTCCCCTCGAGCTGCAATATTTTTAAACAGCTTCTTTTAATGTGCGTGCTTAGCCCTGATAAGATCTTGATGAAAGGGGAAGAGGCTGGAGCAAAGGGCCGTGCAGAGCTGGCTCGGTCCTGCTCCTCCACTGCCAGTGCCCAGAATTTCGGATACGAAGCTGCCCCTGATGAGGACTGGCCCCAAACCCTCCGTGGGGTGACAACCCCCGGGCATCACCAGACCCCCGCAAGCCCCTTGTGCTTGGGGCACCTTGCTGGGCTTGCACCCGGGTCCCACAGCACCCTCCGTGCCCCAACTGTTCCCCGCGGGGATGGGGACAGGGATGGGGACACGCTCACCTCGTTCCATACGGGGTTCACATTGTTCTTGATGACTTTAGTCCTCTTCTTCACACCTGCAGGGAGAAACACGTATGGGTCAGACCAGTTTCCCCACCAAACTGCGGGGAAAAAAAACCAAAATTCCGGTCCCCCTCGTGCACAGGTGGGGTCGAGAGCCTCCAGCGACACCTGCAGCTCCCAGGAGCAGGATCAGGCCCTGCTCCTTGCACACATCCTTGCACAGATGGGCTCTGGGACCCCGCTTCGAGCCCCAGCCCTGCCACGAGCCTTGCTGGAAAACCCCAGGCAAGTCATCTCGGTGGGTTGTGCCTCAGTTTCCCCATGAGCAAGGCAGAGAGGAGGCTCCCAAAAGCTGCTGGGTGGGTTTTCGGGCTGGAAGGTGCCACGGAGGACCCAGACATCATCCTCCCTCCTCCCAAACCTCAGTACAGTCCCAGAGGGGACCCAGATTCCCTGTGACAAGGGTCGGATGCTTGAACTTTGAAGGGGGGGGGTGGCCCACTGACACCCCCAAACGATGCAATGGGATGCTGTCACCCAGTCTCGGGATCACAGCCATCCAGGGGACTGGGATCAGGCAGCAGCAGTTAAAAGCAACCCAAAGCCAACGTCCTGAGGAGCCCCGGTGCCCGGGGGGCTCCAGCCCTGCCCAAGGAGCCCCCCCCCAGCCCCAGCTGCACCCCAAACCCACGACCCTCACGTCACACCAAACACTGGCCAAACGCCCGCTGGGCCTCCAGGGGCCACATCACGGGAGGGACCAGGGGAAGAGGAAAAGGAAGAGTCGAACAATAGTGGTGACTCAAACCCCGGGGGACACCGGCCAGGCGCCCTGCAGGGCCCTATAGAGATAGATATATATATATATATAGGTACCCCAGGCTGTGGATACGGCACACCACGGGGCTGGTGGGGAGCCCAAGCCGCTCACTCAAAATATTCTCCTTTTTTTTTTATTTTAGCATTGCTGAATTAACATTTTCCTATTTCAGGTTTTAAAGAATCTCTGCTAAATCTCCCAGCCCCGAGCTGAAGCGGCCGCAGGAGCCAGGCTGGGGCCGGGAGGGAGGCAGAGCTGCCATCGCCCTGACACGGCACCTCTGGACAACGTCACCGAGCCCAAGAGACATCAAACACCCTCAATTTAAGGCACGTCTCCTGCTTATGCCTCATCTTCATGGGACGCAGAGCTCTGGAATTCCCCCTGCGTTCTCGGGACTGTGATTTGGCTGATGAGAGCTGCCTTCTGCCTTGGCGGAGGATGGATGGAGCCCACCCTGGGACAGCACCCAGCACCCACAGTGGGATGAACACATGAGGGGTCCCAGGGCCAGTGGAGCCGGCCAGGCAGGGGCCGGCGGCAGGACCGTTCCCCCCACCAACCCCACGCAGCACAGGAAAGGCTGGGTCAGAAGCCACTCATCCCTTTCGTTTCCTTATTTTATTTTTTTTTTCTAAAAATGGACATTTTCCACCGCCAGGAAACGGCTGCCAAAAAAAAAAAAGCAACATCCTCCGGTGAGTGCTTTCGAGGTGCAAAGGCAACGCTCCCTTCCCGGGACCTCCATCCTCCGGTACCCACAGCAATGGGATAACCCCCTAGATAAGGGGTTATTTCTATCAGTCTCGGATTGGTAATTAAAAGACCGTAACGAAAGCAAAGCACAAGAGTGATCGAGAGCACCCAAGGCAGCAGTACCCTGCAGCAAAGCCACATCCTCCTCTTTGCCAGGGCTCACCTGTCACCCCATCAATTTTAGATGCTGTGACACTGGGTGGCAGCGCTAAATGACCATCCCCAAATCCCATCGTCGTCCCCCCAACGGGAAAAATCCTTGAGGCAACGGGATTTCTCGCTGTCGCCCACGACCCTGCGCACCCCAAAATCATAGAGGAAGAGCAATAAAATTCACAGCCCAACCCCAGGGATCCTCGGACACGCCGGTGTCGTGTGTGTGAGCACGGCACCGGGATGCATCAGAGGGTGGGGATGGAAGGGGCTACCGTGCATTCGGTAGTGGGGTGCAGGGGGGGAAATTTTGCAAGGATTTAGGACAAGGATAGAGCTTTAGCAAAGCCCCGCAGAAGCCGGGCTTTGCTAGAAGGGGGCTGCAAAAGCAGACAAGAGTCTGGCAAAGCAATAATCCTGCCCACCCCAACCCAGATTTGGGGATCCCCTCACCTCGGAAAGTCAGGCTGGCCACCGGGTCGCTTTGTTTGTCCCCCTTCTCCAAGTTGGGGAGATGGCTGGCTCGTTGGACTAAGCAACGCAGCATGGTTGGGAGATGGAGCAGGGCACGGTAAGGCCAAACCGGGCTCAGTCCGGGGCAGGATCCGATCGTCCCCCCCCCATCGCCACCTCCCCCGTCCCGGCCCTCCCCGGTGGGTGGAGAAGGTGCCCGGGAGGCGACACGAAGCGCCTCGGCGCGGCAGCTCCGGAGGTTGCAAGACCCGGGATGCCGGGAGCCACCGGGGTACCAAAGACCCGGGAACGGGGGATGCTGCGAGCTCCGGGGATGGTAGATTAAATCACCGGGATCCGGGGATGCTACGAGCTCCGGGGACGATAAATAAATCACCGGGATGTGGGGGTGCTGCAGGCTCTGGTGATGCCCGAGCACCGGAATCCAGGGATGCTGTGAGCTCTGGGGTTGGTAAATAAATCACCAGGATCCAGGGATGCTGTGAGCTCTGGGGTTGGTAAATAAATCACCAGGATCCAGGGATGCTGTGAGCTCTGGGGTTGGTAAATAAATCACCAGGATCCAGGGATGCTGTGAGCTCTGGGGTTGGTAAATAAATCACCAGGATCCAGGGATGCTGTGAGCTCTGGGGTTGGTAAATAAATCACCAGGATCCAGGGATGCTGTGAGCTCCAGGGATGGTAAATAGATCACCGGGATCCAGGGATGCTGTGAGCTCCAGGGATGGTAAATAAATCACCAGGATCTGGGCATGCTGCGAGCTCCAGGGATGAAAAATTAAATCATCGGGAACCAGGGATGCTGCGAAGCCTGAGGACGCCCCAGCACCAGGATCCAGGGTTGCTGCGAGCTCCGGGGATGGTAAATAAATCACCAGGATCTGGGGATGCTGCAAGGTCTAGAGATGCTCTAAGCCCTGGGGATGGTAAATAAATCACCAGGATCCAGGGATGCTGCAAGCCCTGGGGTTGGTAAACAAATCACCAGGACCCGGGCATGCCCTGGGGATGGTAAATCCAGTAAAACCAGGACCAGGGATGCTGCAAGCGTGGGGGGCTGCAAGCCCTGGGGGTGCCCGAGCGCAGGGCCCCGGGGACGCTGCAAGCCCTGGGGATGGTAAATCATCTGGACTCAGGGAAGCTGCAAGCCCCAAGGGTGCAAAAGCACGAGCATCTGGGGGTGCTGCAAGTTCGGGGTGACCGAGCACCTGGACCTGGGGGTGCCGTGAGCTGCAGGGATGCCTGAATAGCAGACACCGGGGGTGAGCCAGCCCTGGGGATGCTGGAGCAGCAGGACATGGGAGACGCCACACGCACAAGACCCCGGTGACACTGGAGCACCAGGACCCCCCAGGGGTGACACACCACAGGGCTGCAGAGCATCAGCACCCCTGCGATGGTGCAAGCCGGGGAGCTCCCACACCCGGGGATGCCACGCCACTGGGGATACGTCAGCTTGGGCGGGGGGGTCCCACTGCTGGGTGGGGGCTCTGAGCACCCCACAGCACCGGCACCCCAGCTGGGGTCTCATGGCAAAGCCCCCTTTGGGCTGAGGCGCAGCCAGCACCCACCCCGAGCCCCCCGCACCCCTGGGTCCGGCTGACACCGGTGGCTGGGGTGGGGGGGTCCACGTTCCCTCCGTCACCCCTTTCCCTGTCCCCTGGAGCAGAGGCGAAGGCCGTCCCCTTGTCACAGCCCCTGCGCGCTGCCATATGGGAAGGAAGAAGCTGCTGCTCAGGCCCCGCGGGCGAGGGGCTTCCCACGGCCGTCACGACACACGGGGACACCGTGACAGTGGGACAGGGACGTCTATGCCACAAGGAAGGTGTCCCCCCCCAGCCACAGAGCCAGGCACGACTGCCTGGGAGACGCGGGCGCAAGCACACGAGTGCTGACACACGGCCTCTCTTCTCCGGCTCGTCGCATCCCCTACAACAAACCCCAAAAAGATGCTTTTTCATCCCAAGGATGCCCGGAGGGTCGCAGACGAGCTGGGGGGAGGATTTGGGAGCCAAGCTGGCACTGGATGGGTCCCGGGGGGTTGCAGGCTGGTTCCCCCGTGACCGTCGTCACCATCGCAGGGGACTGGGGACATACACATAGGGGGGGCCCGGCACGGCCCCCCCCGCACCCTGCCCAGCCCCAAACACCGTCTTCTCATGGGGGGACACGGTGAAGCCCCCGGGCCCGGTGCAGCAATGGCTCAACCGGGGGGTGCAGCCGAATGGGGCCCGCTGTGACCCTGGGGGGGGGCTGGAAATAAATCCCTGGCAGAAGGGGACATGGCTGGGGAGGGGGGGGTCAGGGCTGTTGGGGTGCAGGCAGCGGGGGGGGGGGGGGGGGGGGGGCCGGGGAAGTGGACGTCAGGCAGGTCCCCAACACGCAACCCCCCCCCCCCTCGGCCACGGGGGTCACAGGGAAGGGAGGGGGCATCCCCCCCCCCTTGTCCCCTGGTGCCGGCCCCCCCCCGCGATCGCCGTCCCCCCAGAGCAAAGCAAAGGCCAGAAATAGCCCCGGCTGCCGCTGGTGCTCTCACCGCTCAGCTATGCCCCCCCCCCCCCCCCGGCCCGGCACCGCTCCCGCCCCCCCCCCCGCCGGTAAAGGGGGGGCAGGGGGCTCCCCGGGGGGGGGGGGGGCTGCGTGGACAATGAACATCGGCTGGGGCGGGGGGGGACACGGGGGGGGGGGCATGGTGGGACCCCGCGGGGGGGGGGGGCCAAGGGGATGAATGGGCGGGGGGCTGCAGATGCAGGACCCCCCCCCCCCCGCCAACCACGCCGCTTTCAGCGCCGTTCCCGCCGCTGGGACAGAGCCTTGTGCAACCCCCCCCCCACCCCCAGAAGACCCCCCCCCCCCAGCTTCACCAGACCCCCCCCCCCGCACCTCCGAAGCCGGCGGAGCAGTAAGCATCGCTGATGTCCGCGTCCGGCGTGCGGACATTTTCCGCGTGGAGGATGAAGACTCGGAGCATCGCCCCGGCCCGGCCGCCTCCTGCCGCCCTGCTGACCCCCCCCCGGCTCCCCCCCCCCAGCCTGGTACCCGCCTCTCTTAAAGGGGAACGGCCGCGGCCGGGGCTGGCTGGGGCCCTGCAGGCGAGGGGGGGGAAGAGACACCCCCCCCCCCCCCAAAACCGCCCCCCCAGGCTTTGGAGGCGGCTGGCAAAGCAGCAAGGGCAAGTGTGTGTGTCCCCCCCGCCGCGGCTGCTGCAGGAGCGAGGCCCCCCCCCCCCCCAAGACCCCAAATAGGGGGAGGGAAGGTGCTGGGGAGCCCCTGGGTGCAGCCGCAGCCCCTCACCGTGATGCCAGGGACAGGCCTGGGGGGCTAGCGTCACCTCCAAGGTGGGAAAACGGGGGGGGGGGGGGTCTTGGGGGGCCCGAGCTACACGCAGGGTGAACCCTACGGCACCCCTCGGCGTGGCCGCCGCGAGAGGTGGGTGAACGCAAATCCCCACCCCAAGGGTCCCAGTGGGACCAGTCCATCCCCGTGCTGAGCAGCACCGGTTGGGGGGGGGGGGGGACACAGAGTCCCAACGCTCCTTCCCCTGCCTCAGTTTCCCCAGCTGGGGGATGGGAAGACGTCTCTCGTTTTGGCACAGCCGTGACCAGCCGCGCGGTGACAGGTGGGGACGGCCGCGGCACCCGGCTATTTTGGGGAGGTTATTTTTACCCCTGGGTTTCCCAGCAAGGGGCTCAGCGAGGTCCCTCCCACCCCCCCACGCCAGGACCCCTCTTCCCTGCAACCCCCCCGGCTGCTCGGGGCTGGCCCGCTCCCACGCTCACCCCGTCTCTCCCTTTTACCCTCTTTGGCTTTATCTAAACCCATTTCCCACTCCTCCTGCTAGGTACGAACCCACGACGCCGCAGCGAAAACCGCTGCCTGCCGGCACCAGCGCAGGGGTCGGCCGCCGAGGCAGAAAATCTGCAGAAGCAGCAGCGTAATCGCATTTGGGTGAAAAATCCTTATCAGCAAGAAGAAAGCCGAGGGCACTCACAGGAGACGGCACAGCCCGGCCACGGGCTCCCCCGGCCCCCCTATTCCCCCTCCCACGGCTCCATCCCCTTCGCTCCCTCTGCATCCCTCCAAAATTTAGCAAGAGTCCCCTTAAAAGAGCCCGTTTGTCCCTTGTCTATCCATCTCAGCTCACCGGGAGCATCCCTGTCCCCAGCACGTTGCACCAAGAGGCCCACGGACCCCACGATCTCAGCCCTACAAGGACTATTTCTTTTGTGAGACCCTTAAATAATAATTTCGGGCATTGCGGCCGCCCGGCCGGGCTCCACGCGAGGTACAAGCGCTGCCCGGGTCGAGCTCGATGATGCACAGGGAGAAAAAAAAATCCTGCAAGGGCAGAGGAAAAGCCTTTGCAAAAAAATTCCGTGGATTTTACTTAACTCAGCACATCTGCAGGCAGACACTGCCAGGAGCCGGCGGCAGCATCCCTGTGGATGTGCCAAGGGGACGGGGGGCACAGCATGTGGCCATTTTAATTACCGGCAGCTCTAAAATAAACTCAATTTGCAGCACCCTTAGTCACAACATGAACTGAAGTGCAGCACCGTACATCTTGGGGGAGCAACGTTCAGAAAACCAGTAACAGCTCGTTCTGTCACAGTGGTCAGGGTTTTACCTCATTTTTCCTAATTTCTTTTTTTTCCACATCATCCTGGGGGGACAGGATGGGGTGTTTTGCCTCAAAATTCCCAGTTAAGTATCCCCCACAGCTCCTGCATTTTTTCCCCGAGGCTGCTGCAGCACTGCCCTGGTTTTATCCCAGATGTTCTGGCGTCTCAAAGGGAAGGGCCAGGCACAAACAGGGTCTGGGGAGCTGCAAGCAGACATGGATGCGGAGCAGAAAAAGGATTTACTGGCCAAAGTCTCCATCCACGGATCTCCAGGGTCACACTCTGCCTCGCAGCCAGCCGGGAGGTGATGCTGGATCCCATCTTCCCGGCCCCGGGAAGCCTCCAGCTCTGGGCTGGGAGCAGGCAGGCAACCGAGGCGGCATCAGGGCTTTAGCCAAGGCGAAGCCCCCTGAGCTGCCGTCCTCGCCCACCGTGGGCACCCACAGCCACCCCAAACTCCTGCTGATGGGGTGTACCTGAGCAGGGCCGTGAGCGATCCCATTAAAAGCCGAATTGTTTTGTTTGTTTGCCAATGCCTCGCCCTTGGAGCAGCCTTTAAAACTGCTGAGCTGCTCACATCTCGGGTGATTTCTCAGCATCTCTCTGGGAAAAGCTGTTTCTTTTAAAGCAAGGTAAAACCACGTCAGGCACGGTGAGGAAGGGTGGTTATCACCCCAAAGCATTTGGGGGGGGGTGTGCAAGAGGGGGAGGCAAAGCAGGGAGAGAGGAGCAGCAGGAGGATGAGCTTAGGCTGCTTCCAGCACCCCTGACACCCCACAAGTCCGGCCCTGCTCCGCAGCTGCCGGTGACCCACGCACGGGAGCGGAGCACGGCTCGGGGGGCACGGCGGCCCGACCCACCGGCAGGCAAGGCAGAGGACCCAAACGGAGCGGCGGTCCCCAGGTCGCGGGGTGCTCGTCTCTTCCTCCGCCCTGCCACACGCTCAGCAAAGGCAAATTTGGACTGCAGCTTGCGCGGCAGAAGCGGGAACGAAGAACAACGTTGTTTTCTCGTCCTCCGCACAGATAATGCAACAAAGGGAGACCGTGGCAAGAAATCGCCTTCCTGACTCCACAGAGGGACTGTGGAAACTCAGAAGCGCAAGCACATAAAGCTGCATTGTAAAGGAGAGGGGACTAACGAGGACAGAGAGCCACGGCCCGCGCTCTGGCAAGGCTGGGAAAAAACGCTGCAAAGCTGCTGAGCTCTGCTGGGGACTCTCGGGGCAGCTCGGCTGTGCAGCTCTGCAGACGCTTTCTGCACCAAGCTGCAGGCTCTTTGCCCTAAATTCCAGTTTCTACCCCGCTATTTCAGACAGGATTTTTAAATTCTCTTCTATATGAATTGCTACTAACCCAACACTAACTAAGTGAGAGTAATGAAGCAGTTAAATAACATCCCACCAATCTCATCTGTACTGCTCACCACTTTGGAGTAGGGGACTGCTCCTCCTAGCAGTCAGTGGAGAGGAGGGAGAGGGACGCGCATGTGCAGTCACTCGCACACGCACGCACACTCTTACCCTGAATCATGCTCCCTGGCTTGCCAAGTATTTGCTGGTCTAAATCCCTTGTGCATTTTTGAGACACTTATCTGTTCAGAGGGGGTTGGACATGCCAGGACAGACCAGCGCAATGGCTCACCAGCACACACAGGCAGCAAGTTCAGCCACAGCAGTGGTCTTTACTGACACGACTCAAGCAAAACAAACAAAAAAAAAAGCCCCAACAGCAATCATTTACGAAGTTCTGTAACCTGCCTGTCAGACAGCGCAAATGCTCTGTCAACTACATGAACAGCCCAAAGCAAAGCCTTCATTCTGGAGCCTTCAGAGCAGGGCCTGTCCTCGTTGCAAATACACGGCACGGACTTCGGGCAGTGGACAAGTATTTAAAGACGTTTACCAGCTCAGTATCATTTGACGACTTCAACACATGAAATACAAGTACCTCTTTCTGCACGTGCTTGCTCTCGAAGAAGCAAGGACCTATAAGTCTGAGAGACTTCACAGGATCATCTCCCATCAAGGAACATGTTCCACATCAGCGACATGCAGGTGCTTCCTTTGCTGAACCTGAAGTTCAGTTTGTTTTGGTGCTTTACTGATCAGCGGTCTGAAGACACAAGGATTTTTGTACCAGCTATGGCACAGGTATGACATGTAATATCCCCACCAGGTAGAACCACCAAGACTCTCATTTTCCTTGGACATGTAGGAACACTTCTTCTTTACCCCTCCTCCAGGAACATAATTCAGCCAAAGTCAACTACCCGAAGTTTGAAGGAGTGGCAGAGACAGTGGTGGATTTTAAAAAACAGTCTTTTAAATAAATTTCAAGTGGCTAGGTGAAAAATAAAAGCTCAAAGTCAATCATGATCCAGACTGCGATCCGCTGTTAAGAGCATGCCAGCCAGAGACCCAGACTTAGCAATGAGCAACATTCAAGAGCAGATTACAAAGTTCAGCCATGCTGCTGAGTGCTCCACAGGCTCGGAATCTGCAGACTTCAACAAACTAGGGAAAAACAACCCAAAATAAATAGCTAACTCGGTCACCAAGGAGAAACAGCAAAGGACAGTGACGTCCCTGGCTGACCACAGTAACGACAGGCATGCTAACGCAGTGCTGGAATAGGCTTTGCTCCCCTTGCTGGCCTCGGCTTTATCTTCCTGGGACGATCGTGAGACTGCAGAGGCCATAGGAAAAAGGCGGCTAAAGGGAGCGTAACTACCCACAGGGTCACCGAAACCTTTACCATGAGGGTCACTGCTTTGGGGCAGCATGGAGCATATGTAGCACATGAAATTTCACCTGCTGAGAGCTCTGTAAAGCGGCACCAGAGAGAGATCTCTGGAATGAATTCCCTCCTAGTCTCTGTTGTGATCCAGAGATAACAGAAGACAATAAATCACACCAAACACCATCCCCTGGTGTTAACTATACAGTAAGAACATTTATTTCATGTCGACACTTGTAAAAGAAGTCTCTTCCAAGTCAGATGATTTGATATACAAATCAAAGCCACCACATGTTTTTCTTTTAGTCTGTCTATACTGAGCTCAAATTTATACAACATGAATGCTTGTTTCTGAAACAAAATTACAAATTAAATCATAACAAAATACACAAAATTGACTGGACCCTAAGTTTAATTCACTGAAAGAATTCTTCTTTCCTCCAATCACCTTGAACTCCGCTCTTCCCCATCGTTATCCTCATCCTTCTGCTTGGCCATGAATTTCTGTAGAAATAAGGGTAGCCAGTGAAAAGATATCGCTATGTTATTCCTCAGTCCGTGACAAGATCATGTTCTAAATACAGGGTAGGTTTCATAAACATATCATCTAAAAATCAGCCTACTCCTGATACTGGTAACATGTGATCTGTACCAAAAAACACTCAAAAGTTTTGTTCACAAACTGACACACACACAATCACTAAGTGGTGAAGCTCCCGAGTGCAATTTTTACAGGGCATATGGCAAAATATTAGGTATCAGGAGTTCACACGATGACAGGGACCTGTGCCTGGTCATGAAATATAAAATAGTTATTCAATATTCACCACAGGCTGTGTATTCATTGCACCCACTTTACAAAAGTCCACATCGATAAATATTTTCCCAGTTTTCTACCCCTCACATCAGCACCTCGCTACACACTGGGTCCCCACCGGCCAGGTGCACCAGCAAGATGTGCTGCTGAGGGGTGGGGGGAGTTTTGACCCCAAACTTAAGTTTTCCGGCTGCCAAACTGACCTTTTGATCATTTTACATCTGCAAGATATTTTAGGCAGTCTGCAGTTTCAGCAAGCCACAAAATCTGACAAAACCATGCTTTCGGACACAACGCTGCATAGTTTTTAAAAATCTCTTCTTAAAAATGAAGGGAAGACAACAGCTAGCCCCCACGCCTTCCTAGGTAAGGAATGCTTTATGTACGTGATGAGCTTGAGTAATTTAACAGTATCTGTGTCTGAGTTTAAAACTCAAACCCCTTGAAGTATTAATATGAGCTCCTTACACCACTAGGAAATTATTAGCACTCGTTAAAGCAAACTTTTTTAGAACGATACTCTTTTCACTCCTGTGTGTTTGGAAGAGCTTCAGCATTACCTCCATGTTTTGCTGATGAAGAGGTGTCTTGCAGTGATTTTTCACAGATATTTCATCTGCATAGAACAGCGAGCAGATCTGACAGAAAAAGCCAGCCTTTGGAACTAGGTAATCCAAATCTGAAGAGACAGCACACATCATTAACATTAACAAAACACACCTTCAAAACAACCCATTAACAAAACACAGCTTTAAAGAAAAAAATCAGATTCCATTAGCCAGAACTATACAATTTGTTATTACTGGAAGTTAGTTAGTTACCTTTTTTGAATATTCTAATCCAAGTTGGTCACCTGTCCTATTTTGATAAACAGGAGGACACATACTTTTCTGCCAATGGAGCAACTGACCTTCTGGATCTGAAGCTCACGGCAACTACCTCAGCATCCTTTGGCCTTAAAAGTGTTTTATATACAACCAAGTTTAACCTCTGTCCTGCAGTGTGTTACGCAAGCATTTTCTGTCACAGAGAATGTTACACAAGACATCAGGCAAGGATCCATATTTTCCTAGCAACTTCTTTTACAGTTCAAGTGTTATCAGTAGTTTTATAGAAAAGTATTTTAGATGAGGATCTTGGAATACACACATATATATATATGCACACACATTTTTAAAACTATGTAAGCAGTTCCCTCATTTTTATACATTGAAAGTTGGTAATAAAACTCATAACAGGATTAGAACAGTAAGTAGATACTACACTGCACTGTGCTAATTATCAATAAATTAGCCTGCATTTGTAAATTTTAGGAAAAAAAGAACCTGGAATTTTGCTGCTGCTATTAAGCCAACAGCAGAAACTTGTAAAACATGCATTTGTAGGAGCCAAGATAAAAACACAGATTATGAGCCATGACTTTAATGTGGTAATGAGGCAAAGGAGGCATTTTCAAATGGGCAAGAAAGCTGTCTTCCAGCAAGAAAAGTATGGAGTGTTTGGGGCGGGTGGTTTTGGTTTTACCTTTTGGAGTACTCTGCGTCTTTGATACATCTGAAGAAGCAATTTTCTTCCGCTTAGGCTCTGGTTCTTTATCTCCTGATCCCAGCTGATCTACTGGAGGCCATAAATCCATGTTAAACAAAGATATCAGCTAGTTTAAAAGTACTCTATCTCTAGCTGTAATGGCTCGTTACTGCTTGAAACAAACCAACCAGCTGTATGGGCCTTGCTGTTCTCTACACCAGTCGGTTTGGTCTTTCCATAGAGCAATTTTCAGGAACTCCTGACATCAATCCTGCAAGCAAGATTCCCAAATACAGCCCCGGTGCTGCGGTGAATGACTCCAAAAGCGCTCTTGACCGCACAGCACTCTTCACAGACATACCACCGCCACTCTCAGCTGCCTTCCTCTACAGCTCTTACCAGCAGCTTCAAACCAACTTTGCGATTATGGTCACAAAAATCTCAACTTCTTTATAATACAAACTACCAAGCTTTCTTGAATTAATCTAGCTCGAGGTCCAACAGCAATATTTCAGCTTCGTTACAGAACCAGTCAAACCCAAGAGAATATGTTATCGGATTAACCAGCTCTAGGGAAAGCTCAAAATCAACATTTTAAGATTTTTCTGGAGACAAGGAGTTTGACAGAGTCTCCTCTATTACGAGATAACCAAGGTCTTTGGGTTTTAGACTACCAAAGCAGTCCAATTGCCAGGCGAAGAATCACACATCAAAAATATCTGGTTTCTTTATAATTTCATATTCAAATAATCTAGATACCAGCATGTCCTAGACAAGGTTAATGCAATAAATCCTTCGCCATAACAACAAAACCCAGGAAGCTGTCGAAGGAAAGCAACGGACAGCATCAGTCTCTTGCACCCCTTGATGTTTCAGCAGATTGTATCTCACCACATTCATGCAACACGCAAAGTTTCAGATTGGCCATCTTTACCAGCTGCAGTCTGACTGTCATCCTTTGAACTGCTGGCCTGAGGCAATCAATAAATCCTTTCCTATTTTGCTGCTGGTTTGAGATTTTAAGACTTGAATAACAGGATTTTACCTGCTTTAACCTCTCCTCCCCACAGTTTTCCTGTTCCACTTCGCAAATTCTGGAGGAACTAGTCCGTTCCTAAGTCCAACTCTTTTGCCTGAGATTTTTACTATACAGAGAGGAACTAAAAT
The DNA here is from genome assembly GCF_026419915.1 of Harpia harpyja. Taxonomy (NCBI): domain Eukaryota; kingdom Metazoa; phylum Chordata; class Aves; order Accipitriformes; family Accipitridae; genus Harpia; species Harpia harpyja. The sequence continues at coordinate 89,929,431 of NC_068941.1, forward strand.
CACTTATTCCTTTCCTAAGTCCAACTCTTTTGCCTGAGATTTTTACTATACAGAGAGGAACTAAAATCACTTATTCACTGTGCATCAACTATATTTATTATAATTTGCCACTACCAGTTGGACCAAAAATCAATTCAAGGGCTTGGATATTTTAAGAGGTCTTTTTACAGCTAACTTGCTAATAGAACATAGAAGATATTTTGCATTTTCAGTAAATGCTTTTGTTAATCATAGGGAAGCTTATGTTCTATAACATTAACCAGATTAAAACAATATACAGCATTTAAATATTTTGGGGAGTGTATACAGTTAACTCATCCCTTTCCTAATGTTTATAGAAGCTGAAGTTTAAAATTACTCTGTTTTAAGCAAGATATCTGCTGCTTTTGCAGCTCTTCCATTACCTGCACTACTCAGCTTGCCCCTGCTACGCAATGAGCATGAGATGGGAGAAAAGCTTTTCCAAAGCACTAGAACAAAAGGTGCTGTGTCAGTGCTCAGCTACGTCAGCAGAGACAGAAAGAAAACTCGATACTAGCGGACTGCATCATGTAGAGCCTTCACCCACGCTTTGGCCAAAACTCTCCTTGTTTGTTGGTTATATATAGCTCTCCCTACTTGGCTCTGCATTAGACTTTCTTAACCCTTTGTTAATTCCATGGTACAGACGTTCTACATTTTTTTCTCTAGATCCAGCTTGGAAGCTGTTACTTCTTTGTATTTGTGTGTCTATTTCATTTGACTCACTTGTTTTAATGAAGTCTGGCCCTGTAATTTCAGACTATAAATAATCTGTACAGTGTTAGGTAGTTTACCAGGCCTTGCATTAAAAGGCAAGAAAAGAAACTATTTTCCCCAATTTTAGCCGTCATAAACACCAAATGAACACTTTAAATCAACATGCCCCTTAATTTTACATCAAAAGAAAGATGCATTGTAAAATGCATTAATAAAATACCCTACCCGCAGGCCGTTGTTCACTCTCAGTCTCTGCACCTCTTTCATTAACTTTGTCAAAGATTCGGGGGGTTTCAGTTTCCTCTATTTGCTACAAGGATCTCTTCATGCATTGCACTGATTACAAGCATCTTACTTCCTATTTCCCCTCTAGAAACTATGAGAGGCTTCTTACCTTTTGACTTTGAGATTGCCACAATTTCTTCTTCTGGACTCATATTTCCTAGAATTTCCATTTCTTCTGGTCCTGCAACAGCAACAATATCCTCCTCTTCTGGTCCTGCAATGGCAGCAATTTCTTCTTCTTCTGGTCCTGCAACAGCAACAATATCTTCATCATCTTCATCCTCATTCAGATTTTTCCCTGGGAAAGTATTGTCTTCTTCCTCGTCCTCCTCTCCAACTTCATCTACTGTAACAAAGTTTAGTTCCTCTTTTAGACGATTGAAATCAGCCAGAAAATCATCTTCATCTTCATTAACTTCATCCAAAGTCACAAGAGGGTTATCTTCATTCTCCTCTTGTATTTCATCTACTGTCACTAAAGCACTGGGATCATCAGGCGCCTGGGAGGAAGCACCATCTCCAGTATCCTCTGCAGCCACTTTATCATCCTCCTTCTGTTTCAGCACATCCTCAATATTCAAGTCAGTAGGCTCGTTCAGAGGCAGCTCTTCTACTTCACCAATTTCATCTACAGTTAGCAAGGGTTCAGCTTTCAAATCCTGCTCCTCAAAAACTGACCTAGGGACATCTTTTTGAGAACTAAGGTCCTCCTGTTCAGATATCTCATCCAAAGTAACAAGCGACTGTGGGTCCTTTACTGCTTCTGACATAAGTTCTTCCTCTTCGATCACTTCATCCACTACGACCAGGCCCTGTGGGTCACTGAGCGCTTCTAAATTAGCAGTTCCCATTAGCTGTGCAGTCCCATCCTCCTCCTCACCGATTTCATCCAAAGTGACAAAAGAGAGTTCGGTTTCAGCAATGCGTGCTATGGAGCATTTCCCTTTCCTTCTCTTGGAACTAGGCTCAGAAGAGTTGTTGTCTTTAGCACCATCTTTTCTCTTTCCCCTCGGTGGATTTTGCCGTGTTTTAATGGGAGACTCAATTTCCTCTACGACCTCATCCACAGTAACAAATTCATCCAGGTTAAATGGAAACAGCTCTTCTTCCTAGGAAGTGTAAAAATGTGAATACAACAAAGTTTAACATTCACCCAGTGACACAAACACCTCCATCCACAAGGCACCTAATGAAAAATACCTACGCACTGAAGCTGGCTCAAGAGGGGGAAAAAAAAAAAAAATGCAACTTGACTTGAGGGTAGGAAAAAATTTTGAGGCCTTCAGTCTCATGTGGAAGAGTTTTCATTATCAGCATTTGTGTTAAGTAAGCAGATTTAATTCAGAAACCCAAAGCATTTTTCAAAAACACAGCAGATGAATAGACAAAATTTACGTCTAATAAAAGAACTGGGCTCTGAATACTCATGCATATTTTGCACTCACTTGCAGGAAGGCTAGTGAAAATATTAATACCTCCAGAGTATCCTTCAAAAATACTATTATCTTGTGTCAATATCTCATTCTCTTCCCTAAGCATATGCTGTTGGCCGCTGCTACAAAACAGGAGACTACATTAGTGTTTCGATCCAGCAAAGTCATTCTGTCTCCTGATGACTATTCACTGTTTTATCTTGCCTCTTTGGTTTCAATCTCCTAACAAACATCTCAGTTTCAGAGAGGCTCTCCGACGGCCCTATGCTCCAGCACAGGAAAGGGCTCCCACTACTGGAACCTCCCCACATTCCTCTATAACCAACACATACAAGATCATTTTCTCCTTTCTATTAAGGTCTGACTAGCCCCACAGATGCTCTGACAGACTTGCTGCTTCTCCCTGTGCCGGACACCTTTCATTAGGGGCCTGGGGGCAAGCTCCAGCTTTCTGGCGAATGCCTTACCGTGTTCTTATGTTTAAGATGACAGAGCCTGACCCTTTCTAATTCCCCTCCGTCAGTGGCATGGCTCTTACTGGAGCACATCTTGCATCTAAAACTCCTCCTACCCTGCAGTTTGACCACGCCAGCTTCCATCAGGGCTCAGGCAATTTATTCTAGGACCACTGGAAAGAATTAGCAGCAGCTTAATGTCATATGTAGCTGAGAGCCTCTGGAGGAGGATGTATGGATAGATGATGACTTTAATAAAAGACTGAATTAACCCAAATTACTTCTAGGTTATTTGAATAGACAGCAGTCATGTTTTTTGGAATAGAGTATTATGCTTTGTCCACTGTAAAATAGCTATGCTTTTATAATCAGGATGGCAGGATAAGGGGGATAAGATGGGTACTTGTAGTCAATTAATAAATTTAGACAGTAAAATGCAGCCAAATATCCATTCCACTCCAAATTATGCATTCAATTTCTTCAATGAATGATTCTGAATTTTTTTTTTTTACCCAAAATATCCCATCCTACCAACAAACACTGGTCAGTATCTAACACAAGAAGAGTGAAAAAACTCTTGTCAAAGCAGAACTTTAAGGCCAAGGCAAGGTGAACTTTCCACTGTTAGAGAGTAAGACTGCAGCTAAGAAATACCAAAAACAGTCCTCCAGCAGAAAAAGTAATCTGAAATTCAAAGGCTACATGCCTTTTCTTCCCTTTCTTTTTTAAAAAGCTAACAAATACTAGGAATAATGTGTGCCTCCACCCACAGTCTGATGCAAAAACTTGAGGAATATTTAATGCAAGGTGGACACAGTGGAAAAAAAAAAAGCATCTGGTTACATTTCAACTGAAATCAAACATTACTGTATTCTTTCTTTCACAAAAAGGAAAACACAGATCTTGGTTCTTATCAGCAATATAACAGTGAAGAATAAAGCAGTGAGAAGTAGTTGACATTCCAAAGCCTTTTTTCAAAGGGTGCAGAATTTCCTCTTGGGGATTAACAAACACATCTGGAACATCAGGTATGAAAGCATTCTCTATCACCATCACTAGCACCAACTTCACAAACACACCGTGCTGGTGATGCGAGAAGTTTATGTGGCTTAAGATTAATAAAAGGATTCAGGTCTCCAACTTTATCTCAGAAATCCGTTTTCCATAGGGACCCACTACTTACCTGGTAGATCTTTGATTTGATCCTGTAACGCTACATCTACAAACTCATCAATACGGGTTTTTATTATCTTCCTTCTGCTTTTGTTTCCCAAAGCCCAAGCTATCTAAGAGAGATAGTGTGTATCTCTTCACCTTCCTGTAAAAATGCAGACTCTTTAGCAGTTGAGCCTACAGGCTCCCAAGCCCTCCCAACCCACTGGAAATATCTTTGCATGGAAGAGGTACCATGGATAGAGATGTTCTGACTACCTCCTGTCATAAAAAAACCATTTATAAAGAGCTAGAAGACTTCAGCCTTCCTTTCTCTTCTCACAAGCATGATGATGAATAAAGATCTCATGCAGGCAAGGTGGAGAATTACTTCTCTCTCTCAAACAAATGATATCCAAGACCAAAAAACACCTCCTCTTAACACTCACTTCCTGAATTAAGTTTCTCTTCCAAATTACTTGGCTTTGCAGCTTTATGCCTGTAGTCTGTAACAACTAGTAATACAAAAAATTCCCTAGGGAAGGACGCTAAAGATTCTTAGCGCACACACACACACACGCTTCCAAGACAATATGACTTTAAGTTCATTTACAGTTACCATCCTTACCTCTTTTTGTTTTGCACTGCTGCTAGTGCCACTCTTTGAAGTTTTAGTATTGCCACCAACAGAAGCCTGCAAAATTAGACAAAAGTTCACGTGAAATCAGTTAAGCCAACTAACCTGTCCACAAGAGAAAAAATAATCTAAAAAAATCAGCTATTTTTTCCCTTAATGAACTTTTTTAAGTTGTCCAGATTGCTGCTTCTGATCACATGCTTGGCAAATACAGAACTAAGCCAACCATCAGCGGTAGAGTCCAGGCATACAGTCTCTAGCAAAAAGTCACATGTAATACCTTGCTTAGTAGCCTCTTTTCAGTAACCAGTGTCTGTGCAGGACTTGACAAAGCAAATATCAGCTCACAAAAGGACAGAAAGCTTATTAAATCCCATTCAGAACTAATCCGAGAACATAAAGTTAAGACACTCGATAAAGACTCACTTCAAAAATACCTGCCTGCAATTTTTTCCAAGTAGCATTTTCAAACCAGTTACATACTTGCGTTGCACACACTGCGTCTAAAAGCAACTGGTTGCCCGCCATCTCGCTATTCCAACTTGGCTGTTGGCCCAAACCAGGTGAGTGATTTATGGAAAAGGGAAGGGGAACATAATCTCATTGTCCCATACTCAACATCTGGGAGAAGCATGGAGTTAGTTACTGATCAGGCACACTGAACCGGCCTTCCTGCCCTCCTCACCTTATTGCTGCTGTTGTCTTTCTTCATGTTGGATGATCTACTCTCTCCCTCTTGAGACTGTTTTGAACTAGCCCTAGATTCCACTCGTGAGTCCTTCTCTTGCTGAGGTGAATTCCTCCCATTGCCTGCCTCTCCATCAACAACAGAACTTCTGCTCACTTTACATTTGCCGCTGCCATCTCCCAGGCTTGATGGGCTGCTACCAGGTCTCGGATGACCCTCTTCTTTTGACACGATTTTCTTCTCCACCGCTGCTTGGCTTCGGGTCTCAGGTTTTGAGGGAGTTTTCTGCTCCCCTCCTTTACACAGGGAAGGCTCATTTCTCTGTACCGGAACCCTTGACTTTGATATATCCGGAAGAGACACCACTGCCTTTAAAATCATTTTACCAACAGAGGAAGATTCCTTGACAGAAAAAGAGGAGTTTAACGTAACTGCTTTGCAGGTTTCATCAGTTTTTGCTGGTCCTGTTCCTTTATTTTGATGGGCTTTGATTAAACTTCCCTCGTTGCTCTCGTTGACAGCATTTGCAGCATTTTCCACAACAGCCTCAACCTTGGCCACAAATTTTTCAAGTTTCTTCTCTGTCTCTGCCCCAGTCTTCACCAAAAGCTTTCCAGGGTTCTCCTCTGAAGCTCTTCCAACTTTGACCGCAGACTCTTCTGGTTTCATCTCTTTGTCTGCTCCAGCTACATCCAGTTTCTTCTCCACGGCTGCCCCAGTTTTAAGTACAGGTTTCTTCTCTGTTATCTGAGTTACAGGCATTTCATGCTTGGTTTTCACAGCATACGAAACAGGATTTTTTTCAGGAGCATCCAACTTGTTGTTCGCTTGTGTGACAACAGATGACACCATCTCCACTGAAGCTGCAACAGAGTCAGGGGGCACTGCTTCAGGGACAGCCCCTGTCGTATCCCCTGCTGCCAGCTTCACAGCACAATCTGATGACACAGCTTCAGCCTTGCCCACATCAGACAATTCTTCTGCCGGTTCGATGGCAGAAGATGACAATTCTTCATCTTTCTCTTTAATTTCCTTCTCTGATGCAGATACAGCAGCAGATTCAGACGACTTTGGTTCAGTATTATCTTTAACTGCCTCTTCTTTCTCCACACTGGAAGGTGGCAGTAGCATCTCTTCTGACTTCGCTTCAGATGACTTGGTATCAGCGGATTTGATAGATGCCACAGTAACTGCAACTCCAGGGTCCACTCTCTCTGTAGACGTTTCTGCCAGTCTTGCAGCAGACTCCCTTACTGCTCTTTCAAGATGGGACTCAGAGGGCTCTATCTGTACTGCTGACATCTCGTCTTTGACATTAGAGATGGAAATGGGTCCTTTCTTTGCCACACTAGGCTCTACTGGAGGATTAGCAGCTGCTGTTTGCACCACTCCTGATCCCTCTGGATATTTTTTCAAGCCAGAGCTAAATGCATTTAAAAAAAACAGAAGAAATCAAACTATGTTGAGAATTCTACAGTTACCAGAAACCTCTTGACGCCAATGGTGGGGGATTTCCTGATGCATTAGTGCTTAGCATTTGGACATTTAGCCTATCAGCGTTAAAATGGTTAAAAATATGGAGGCGAATAACTGATTAGTTTTATGCTTCTGTTTAATCCACCTCAGTACTGCAAGCCTCTTACACTTTGAATTGCATTACTTGTAGTCAGACCTCTGAAGGTAGCACTCACTACAGATGTGCACTGTGACCTCAGCGCTGACATGAACTCCTAAAATTTAGATCCCCTGATGCAAGGCAGACTGTGAAAGTGCATATACAGCGAAAATAAAGCTTCAGTCTCCCTGTACAAAGGAATTACCAGAGTTTTGTTATGTTTGAAGACAGCAGACTCTGCAGTCACCAACCTAGAGAACTCTTTCAGTAGCTAGGAGCCTGAAGTTTGGTTGGTTGGGTTTTTTTTTTTTGGTTCAGGTTTGGTGAGAGGGAGGGGTTGCTTTGGTTTTAAACTGCATTGACCTTGCACAATAGCGGGGAACACAATACATGCACAGAGGCTCCTTTTGGCCAGGCTCTGTTTTCACTGTATAATCCCACTGTCAGCTCCCAGGATAATAAAGCCCAAGATGACAATGCAGAGGATAGCGCTTTTCAGAGAACTTCAGTTACAGTAAGTGCATTATTCTTCTCTGAACAAAGAATCCTCCGTAGATGATCTTGGGAGACATTGAAATTAGAGATGTCTGTGCCCCTCTTCCCACAAAGCTCAAGAAAACGAGCATCCCAACACCTCATGCATCTCTAAATGGAAAGGTGCCGAAATGCCAGTGCTGACAATCTTGCTAAGTGTTGAAACAAACACAAAAGCAGCAAACACACATAATTAATCAGTGGTTATGCACAATGGAGCAGCCTGCGCTATGGTTTCTCAGAACCTATGTATAGGAATAAAGGGTGCACATTTGTATAAACCTTCATGAAAATAAAAAAGAGCAGAGAAGCCTGCCATTTTGGTAATACTTCCAGCACAATGTCAGCAAGAAGATGGAAGCTAGATCAAATGGAACTCAACACTGACGAAAATGTTAAATCTTGATGTGGCCAGATGCAGGGTTAACGAGACGAAGACACAATACATGGAGTCAACAGAAAGATGAAAACAGGCAAACTCAGTTAACATCTGTGCTACACAAGCACAACAAAAACACCAATCTCGAAGGTTTCCTCCAGACCTGAGGGCACTGTCCTCTGCTGCTACAAAATGCGAGAGGAGAGAGAAGAAGGGATATGAATTGTGCTTCAAAATCTTTCACAACACCAATTTAAAATTGGCACAGATGTAATACGTCATGACTGTGCATCAGATGGACGCTTGCAACACGGTGTGAGGGCACTCCTCCCCTAGCAAAGCAGCACAACTGCAGCGTTTTGCGGCTTGGCAGGCAGTGATGGAGTGTGCGTGCTCTCAGCGGTGCCCCACAAAATGCTGGGAATCTCCTTCAGAGCCCAAGCGGCTCAGCTCACAGTAACTGAAGTCTTATGAAAAAAAAGCAACCTCACTCATTCCAACATCCTGCTCATCTGCAACAGGCTTCTTAGACCTGTAATCAATTTAAGCTTGTTACCTGCAAATGTTTGGAGGTAAGTGTGCCTCATGAGTGGCTAAGCAGTCAGGGCAGATCTGCTTTTTATGCCACAAAATTTGTTTACTCGGTCACAACACACAAGATATTTTGACATCAGTTAAACATTGTTTGTGTTCCAAAAGCAAAACCCATTTCAGTTAATTTTCTCTTCTATTTGAGCATCCTACAGACCGCTGAGATTTATATCTCACATGGCTGTGTAGCAAAACACTACCTGGATAAGTCAGAGCACAAAGCCCAGAAATGCAGCTCTGAAAGCCCAGGTTTGTCACTGATGCGTAGAAAGCTTAATTAAATACAAGCTCCAACACCTTGCTAAACTGTACCCCACAGCCTCTGTTTATACACTTTTTTGCAGGGAATGGAAAAAACGTCAGTGAACACTGGAACCATACACTAACTACAAAGCTTACAGTAGTAGCACACACATACTAACCTCTACACAATACAAATGAGATATTAGTCTCTGAATCCTCAGGACTTTATGTCTCCTTTCATGTCAACACCCACCCTGTGCCTTCCACAAAGCCCTGGTGGTCTCCAAAATACACTGATAGATTCAAACCAGACTGTGAAGCAGTGGAAGGAAAGCTCTGCAGAGGCAGTAATGCACAGAGATAAAGATGAGTGAGCCTGATGAAGCACCAAGGTGCTTGAAGTAACGCTTAAAAGACCTGTTAGGCATTGGGAAAGGAATAGCACGTAGACCTGCAAGACAGATTTCCTGCACAGAAGTTAGTGTAAAGGGTGAAACCAACAATACCTGGTGCTCCGTTTCTGCATAGGACATCCCTGCATTAGCTGCCATACGCAGTCATTACTGCCTAAGTTAGCAAGGGAAAGGCTTGGAGAGTTCAGTGCTAGAAACGCCAGCACAGAGGCTGTGTCACAACGGAGACACAACCTGCTTCCTACACGTCAGATCAGGATTAAAAGGAGCAGTGGGGTGGTCCTTGAATCTTAACCTCGCCAAGAAAAGTTTCAGCTATTTTAGCTGAGGAAAACAAATCCCAACAAAATGCATCAGCATCCTTGGAACGAGCAGAGGCATTTACATCAGTCACCTCAGCCGCAAGATCAGATGAACTACCTACTCGGGCTGGACAACCACCGAGCTTCCAGAAGCATTCCAAAGTTTTTTCAGGATCATCTCATCATCCCAGGCAACCTAGAGGGCAGCCCCTTCTGCTCCCCAAATTTTGCTACTGCTTCCCTCCCCAGAAACAGGTGACAAGGTCTTCAGATATATAATAATATTTAAGATATTTTCTGCTTCTTATGAAATGTAACTGAAAAAAATAATCAGTCAAGTCACAAAGGCTTATAAGGAGAAGACAGTTGCCTCAGACAAGGAGAATGCGTGTACTGCTATTTGTAGGGAAAAATGTTGGGTTTCCTATCTGTTCAACAGCCACAGCTGGATGCTGGGCAGTAGCTGGGATTCATGTAAGAGTCACTTGTTTTCATTAATTACCACTACTAGCTAAAGCCCACCAGTCTGGAATCAAAAAGGTTACCTGAATGTCTGCTTACATGTGAGTCGGAGACAGTTTAGAAACTAAATGCTTCCAAAATTGACTAGGGTCTGTGTAGAAGTTTCATGAAATTAGGAGTGCCTAACTTTACTTGTGAAGAAACAGGTTTTGGAAACATAGTAACAGTCCATGATAGTATAATGGCATTACTTGAAATTGAAGTTTAGGACCATTATTACACAGTTTCGTTTTGGTTTTTTTAATGATAAAACTTATCCAGAAATATGATTTGAGTCACAGAAGGTGTTTTAAGTCATATTTGTTAACAAGAACTCTTATAATGATCTATCCATTTATAAAAAAACATAATCAACACTCTAAAACCAACAAATAGTTGCTCCACAATGAGAAATTTTACTACAAGCAATGTCCGTAAAACAATTTTAAATGGAACGTACCAAAACCACCATTTCCCATTTCTAGGTTCTGACGTTAATATAGCATCCAAACATTTTTTTAAAATCAATTCAGGGACCTGTATCACAGCATGAATAATGTTAATAAGTTAAACAAGGAAGTTTCGGTTTATTTTTAGCATTTGGAAACAGAAACAATAGAGCCAGGTGCTCTGACAGAGGAAAGCACTGTAGGACAAAATAAAGCAATCGCTTCCTGGTTAAATACAACAAAAAATTGTCTTACCAACACGTATATCCAAACATACTTTCCAGGACCTGTGGTAAAATCCTGGCCAAATTAGTAGAACAATAATAACTCAACGAACTACACAGAAAACAGGATTTCACCCCATTTGTCCATGTTCTTTGAAAGCCCCAGATTTCAAAGAAATCACAAACATTACAGCTCTACAGCAATACACTACACGCCCTGCACACACAGAACACACAAAAGCTTGAAAGAAGTAACAGCAGGTAACAGTTGATTGATCTCACAGTGGGCCTTTTTATCAAGCTCAGTTAGAGAGATGGCTCAGCAATCTGCTTAATCTTGGATATACATTCCATGAACAATATAGATACATGAAAAAACCTTAAATACTTGAAAGGCATACCTTCCTTTGCTTGGTTCCTCTCTCTTCACTTCTTTTCTCATAACTTCAGCCTGAAAGGCAAAATCAAGGTTCAGCATCTATGACTTTCAGAAGCATCAGCACAGAATTTGCATAACCCACCTAATTAATAACACCCTGAACCCAAATTTAGGCATGCATCACCTGAAAGATCAAAGGACAGTTAGTTGTTCTAAAACTGTTCCCCACAGAATATGTATTTCATGAGATGACAAATAAAAGTGCAGGGCAGTGGAAGAGATTTTACTAGAAGTTTGCTAGACAGAACATGTGGCACACCACTAACTGTTTTGTTCATCTCATCTTCAAAGCTGTCACGGTTTTGAGCAGAATTAACTTTTATTATAGTCTGTGATATATTTGGGGGAGAGGGATGTTAAACACGTCTTTTCCCAGACAGCACCTTCTCTCCTGTACCAGCGAGGATGCTAACGGCTGCAGAGCTCAGGGTGAATGCAGTTAGCTTGACAGAAAACAGCAGCACACCTTTTCTAAAGACAAATTACATTCCAAGTTGAGCAAGTATCTACAGAAAACCGAAGGCCAGTTTCTGTTCCCTTAAAACCTGCATTCATTTTTTGTAGGATGACTAGGTGTTTCTACTTTCTGTTCTGTGGAATAAACGTGAAATGAAATAATGTCTTCTGAAAAAAAAGACAATGACAAACCGTCCAGGCTCTGCAGCTATCACGGTTAGTAGCATAGGTCCAAGCAATCAAAAAAAAAAAAGAAAACCTTTTAAAAACTCAGTGTTGATATCTCAATCTCTTTTCTGAAGGCATTCTACAAACTAATTTGAAGACTACCACTATTAGAAAGAACATCAGATAAATTCAGCGCATGTAGAATTCACTTTAATCTTTTATTTATGCACATAATTCCACAGCCTTCAGTTTTCCCTTTCTAAAAACATTTATTCCAGAGATAAGTGCCAAAAGTAATTTGAACATGTTATAGTGAATTAAAAATTATTTTGTTTTTCCTTCAGACTAGCTTCTGATTGAAAGGCTTCTAGAGAAAATAGCTTATGGCAAAGGGAGCTACAAGCTTAACGTTCCTATGGTACCTAGGCATAACATCCAGATTCTGGCAACGTAACCGAGAAAACAGACAAGAGGTAACAGACTCAAAATGCAGTGAAGAACAACAGACGGAAAAAACTCCGTTTTCCCTCTTAGCAGTGTGATGAGGCATTTTTCTCTCCACCTCAGATATAGATAAAATAAAGCTTAGGAGTGTATCTCCAAAGTACACGACTTATTTTAACATTTGTGCAAAAGCTGTGACAGTCACATTGACAAAGACTGGAATGACACCCGCTGCACCCATGCTCTATGATTCTGTATTCCAGTTGTATATCCGCCTTCACCGTTACAGGAGTTTCCCCATATTTTTGTTATTTCAGCAGTATTAAATTCAGGCATTATCAGCAAAATTACAGAAACAAAACTATAACGTGATTAAGCAAGCACTTACATTACTGCTGTTACTATGCCACTGGCATCAGTTACCGCTATCTGGCTGGTCAACCTCTCTAAATCAGATAAGCACTCTGTATCACCCCAAGTGTGCAGCTGGAAAGAAATATTATTTTGAAAACAGAGTGTGAATGCCATTCTTTGTTGGCATTGAAATCTGCTCTGATGAAACATTTATAGTGACAAAGGCACGTTATTCTCTTGCTACACAAGATATAGGGAACAGCTATAAAAAGCAGATTTGAATCACAAAGTGTTGCCACAATGCATCCTTGACAGACATTCCTTAGCATGAGCACTTTAATGAATGATATTTTGTTTATTTTTCAGTGCTAAGGGAGCTTATTATTTACATTTTCTAGACTTGAGAAAAAGCTCCTAGGTCTGAAGATTTGGTTATTTTCTTCAGCTACAAAGTTAGTCTAATACAAGATATTACTCTTAAATGCATCTGACATCATCGAACACAATTATAATTTACGTTCTTTAAAACGAGCTGAAGTTCACTACATAAACTGAAATACAAAACAAAGTGCCTCAGAAGAAGAGCATATTTTGTCCCATAGAAAGAGAGTCAGCAATGGGGAGAATCATCCCTGCAATGGGGAAGAGGAGAGAGAAAAAAAACTCTTGGAACATCTAATCCATGCTCTTGCACCTAGCAGAAGAGAAAAGAGGACCCTACACACCTGCGCTCACCAGATTTTAGCTATCAGCACTTCACCTGCAGTGGGTCCCCACCCTGCATCAGAGGTCCCGAGGGACACGCGCCAGCCCACCTTACCCTACCCCTGCCATACCGACAGTACCACACCACCACACTCATCTGGTAGAGATGCTGTGTTCAGAAGGAAAGTTAAACCAGTTCTCTGAATCAAACGTGTAATTCAAAAGCATCTTCAGTGTTATTATATGGAATCTAGGCTAGTTAATGGGAAGTCACTCCTAATGAACGAACTATACCCCTTCAGCCACAGACGAAGGCCCAGAACAGGATGGGAAGAGCTGGGAAGGCAGGCTGATGACTGAATCTCTGCAGACATTTCAGAGAGTCACACTCGCAGAAGGATAAAAAACTGATTTTACACAGACTAGGCTCTGCACATGCACAGTAACTGCTGATTTACTTGGAAAGGGGCACTATTAGTCTAGTCAAAAAGAGATCTGTGCACCCAAGTCAGATCTTGCTGTGTATCATCATATGTCTTAAATCATCACAGATGCTACTCAACAACTATCACAAGAGTGCCCTACCAGAAATGTCCTATTGACACCATATGTCTTTAAAAACATGTATCCTAAACACCATACAGCTACCCTACAGACTTCATAAATAAGGATGCTTTTCAATAAAGCAGAAGAAATTGCCAATATAATAGAAAACAGACCATGATACAAGCCAATGATCAGTACCCAACCATTCTTTAAAAAAAAATAAATTGAAATTCATTGGGATACTCAGTGGAAATAATACTGGCAGTTTTGTCAGCTTGGTAAGTAGAAGTACACATCTGGATGACTTTTCTTCCTCCCTGTTGAAGTAACAGGCTGTTGCCCTTGTTATCATTAGGCACCTGAAGTTAAACTTTCTCTTGTGCTGAATAAAAGTGAAGGGAAAAAACTAAGATGCCCTGCCCCTCCAGACACATCCTCGTTTGAATGGTATTCCAAAGTCATGCCACTGAAAAGGAACTGCAACACTCAGGGAATGAGAGCTCTAAGAATGGAATTCACATGGAGAATCACTGGAAAAACAAAACAAAACAAAACACCCCACAGCAAAACAAAACAAAAAAACAAAAAAGTCCTATACACATTTTGGTCTCAATCTCAACAGTTCACATTGAACTGGTTAGTCAGTCCCTGTTCTCTCAGTTATATATGAACTTTGAAGAACAAACCTAGCTGGTATTCAAAGGAATAAAAGCCAAGCTATATCCCCCTAAAATAAACGTAGTTTGGAAGATGTGGCAAGAGATGGAGAGTTCATCGCTGGACAAACGATTAAAATTATTTTGTTGAGTCAGGACATGAGAAAGGAGCTGAAAAATGAGAAGGCAGGGGCACGCAGAACTAGTGAAATAAATCCTCATGTTTGAGTGCACAGTAAACAGTGCTTTACCTCCACACCATGAGAGGGACCGCATCTGGATTTACGTTCTCCACTTTGGAAGCCAGAATGCTATTAGCATATGGCTAATGTTCGCATTTCTTGCTTAAAGCTCTTTATCTATCCAATGCAACACGGAATAAGCTCCTTCTTTTCTGGTGTTCAGCTGCTGCAGCTTGCTGTTGCTTCAGCAAATCACCAGAAGTAAAGTGGGAGCTGCTCAATACTGCAAGTAATTTCATTTCTAAGAGAGAAGATGGAAGCAGCTGTGGGTGCACAGACCAATGCTGACATAGCAACTGAGTCTGGAATCAAGAGGACTAAAGCAGATGAACTGCTAAAGATGAATCAAACTAGATCAGAAAAAGACTCTACTAATTTCATTATCAATCCTTTTCTAACTGGTACTAAACAGTTGCTTTCCTCCTTTCTTCCTTTTTCTCTTCATCCTTCATTAAGAAATACTTTCATCAGTGGCAAGAGATTCCATACATGTTCGTAAAATAAAGAGACAAAATAAAGACAAACAGCAACACATACTTTCACACCTATGCCACATCCCAGAATACAGACTACAGAATACAGACAGTTGATCCAGTTCCCACCTGTTGCACAGTTTTCACTCTCATCCACAATGACAGCAAGGAGTGAAGGAAATACTAACATTATCACCATTAGCTGCTCTTCATGGAAAGGTGGTTCTATTCCACAGAAATAACGTATTATTGAAAAGAAGAAATCTTACCTCAGCAGACTCTCCTTTGGGTGACAATGTACAGGTCAATGTATGCTCACCCATATTGTATGGATATTGCTTCAGGAAGCTGTACATTGACCTGGCTGACTTGGCACTATCCAGCTGCAGAATTGCCTAAAAGGAGAAAAGCACAAGCTTCAAATGACTGTTACTTCATCTTATTTCTGTATTGCAGAACAAGTTTAGTATAGTCAGCTGGTATAGCATGTGATATCTAATATTCCTGAAGGGTTTCAACATCTTCATTTTAAATTACCTATAGGCATCATTTTTTGATTAAATCCTATGTTTCAGATATAGAGAACAGTGGATTCTCTTTCTGAGAGGCTGAAGAAAGAAATCTCTCCTCTTGGGAATTATCTTTAGAACTAAATAAGTAACAGCATCACAAAACAGTGGAGCTTGGAGCTTCACTACCCACATGTGTTTTAACATTCTGGCTTCTGGACACGTTCAGCTTTGATTCTGCTGTAACTCATGAGCATCTTCCCATGAGGGCGAAGGGAAGTGCATGCCCACAAAAAACACTGCAAGATTACATCTATAAAGGAAACAGTAAAATGAACTACACACAAAAGTTCATCTGCTATACTAGAAATCCCTCACTTCTTTACGTTTTAGCTATCAAGTAAAATTAAGACAAGTTTTACAAGTCACTTTTAAAATTTTCCAGCTATTCAAGTTGTGTTCTAAAGCTGATATTAACTATATTACTCCTCTCTCTCTTTTTTTTTTTCCCCATATTTTATTTAAAGCAAGCCTTAAATAAGCCACCCCCCTTTTGTCTTTTTCCTTAAAAAAACACCTCTGCCCTTCTGGGATCTTTACTACAACTCTGGCTATTGAAAACAGATCAGAAAGTATTTGATGGAACAGCTTTCTATCACAAAGTGCTGATTCAATGGAATTAAAGCATTTGATGTTCAATTCAACAAAATTAGTTGAAGGTCTAGAAATTGGCCCTAGATGTGTTACTGACTGCAGAGTTCTCTTTATTGCATTTGAATATTTTAAAAAAGGAGTTTTACTTTCAAAAAAGAAAAATGCTATGTTCTTTTTAAAAGCATCTTCACCTGTTTTATGGTTTATTAGCAGATGGAAACTTAAAATAGCTCAAAATAATGGGAACACAATTGCTTTTTAATTGTTAAAATATATATACACATACACTAAATTAAATCTAGTTCATAAAGTAAAAATCCAATGTTAAGTGCAGCAATAGCAACATTAAAAATTAAAATAACAAAATTTTTAAAAAAAGAAAATCAAGTCACTAAATTTTGAAGTGTCCAAAACAAAAAGCAATTACAGCAATTCTGACATTTTCACTTTTCATATAAAAATGATTGTTTTGCCTCAAGCTTCCTACAAAATGGGAACTCCTTTCCCCCTCCCACTTACAACTTTAATGTCAAAGGTTAATAACTTTAGCAGCCATTTAGGAAGCTTTACTTTCAGAGCTTACCAAACTGTTCTTATATCGTTCAGGCTAGATAAAAGCCTAAGGCTTGTTTTGGTTGGTTAGGTTTTTTTACTTCCCCACTGCCCTTAACAAATAAGACAAACTATTTTCTTGTTCAGGGTGAGTGGGAAAAAGTCAGAAACTTTGGTCTCTCATTAGCAGAACATTCTTGGTACTGGGAGATGAAAAAAAAATTTTTTTTTTTTTTTTTAAAGTTTTTTTTCCCCAACAAGGTACTTTGCACCATAGGAAAAAAAAATACTTACCTTGTTTTTATTCTTCAGTACAACATAATGATCTACTTTTCCAAATCGAAGTCCCACACAAACTGCTTCAAGTTCTCTGTATCCATCATCTGGCAAGTTCCCAAGATGCACAAACTGATTATGAATAGTTTCAGTATTTACCTAAAGAAAATTGATGACAAAACTTGCTTTATTAGCAACTACTGAACTAGGTTAGAAAAGCCCCACAGAAAGCTGCTGTATCTCCCAGATCTTGCCAAAAAAGAGCATTCACATACATCCAATGTTCACATTTTCAGATTCACATCAGATTTTCCATTTTTTATGCAGTATATCAAAAGAACCAGCTATACTTCCCAGTAAAGAATAACAAACTTAAAAGGATCAAGTTGAGTGTTTTATTTTAAATCATCTTTTTTTTTTTTAACTAGTAAAAGTCTCTTTAAGGAGCACTGCAAAATAAAGCTGAAGTTTAAATAAATTTGGTATTTTGAAAAGCAGACACTATCTAGTCAGTTTATAAATTGGTCAAGGCATAGAAACCTATCTAGAAGACTCCAATCCTGGTTTTTAAGTCGGAGTTCCGTTTACTTGATCAGTTTGTAATAGCATAAAGATCCTCGGTCAAATATCAATTCTTGTGTTTTGCCATGTTCAAACACAGTTATCACCACCAGCACAGGGACACGTTATCAAGGAGACCAGTAAGACACTTCTGACCAGGAAGCATTCTGGTGCAGAACGTACGAGTGTGCTGACAGCAAGCGGAAAGCCGTCCTCAGCCACGCAGTGCCAGCAGCACCATAGACTGAAGCCCGGCACCAAATATTTTGTGGAGGATCAAAGGGAAGGGCCCTGGGACACAAAGTCCAAAGGTACCAGTAGACTTCCTTAAACAAGTCTTATTTTTAAATACTTGAAAGTTGTGTGTCTTTTAGAAACACAACACTCACTCCCAACAAGCAAGAGATTTCCCACCCCCTCCAGGTCTGGTATGTTTTTCTTTCATTATTCATCACTTTACCAGGAGCAGAAAAGAAATATTTCACCACAAGCAGATCAGAGGCACAAGTGGGATACAGCAGCAGGGGCGTTGGCAGTTAAGTACTCTGATGTTTCTGTTAGTGCCAAACAACGATCATAAGGAGAAAGCAGATATTCCCCAGATATATTTGCAATTGAAAATTCAAGCCTTTTGGGGTTTCTTGGAAAGTGATTTATTGTTGGCAGGGCTCTTTGCAATACACTTTTTAACCAAATACAATTAGCTTCTGACACTGCTGCTCTTCAAGGAACTCTTGTGAAGTTCTTGTGCCAACTGTTTAAGCCCAGACACACACATTCAGACCCAATGACTGACCATCTATCAAGAATATCTTGAAAATGTTTTTCACAGAAGACATAAAAGCTATGATTTCATTAACCTCTACCTACCTACACTGTATAAAAATGCTTTGTACGTCAATTGCCAGCTTGCACTGTGTGCAGTGAAGGAACAGGAGGGACAATAAGGGAGACACTACAGTGAACAAAGCACAGAGGTAGTTTTGATAGTTAAACCAAAATATCTGTCCGTAAAACACAGTGGGAAAACGGATGGCATTATATACAGGCAAACACTGCACATTCTCCAAGCTATAGTGGTCAGCAGCTTGTTGTTAGAACATGAAAAAAAAAAACGTAACAGAAGGAGAGGGTCTCAAAGGACTCCTATTAAATGTTTAATTCTTTGCACTTCATGCATCATGGAGCTAAACTAAGTGAACATTTACTCATTCTATTCCCTGCTCATTCGCCCATGAAAACATATATAAACACTAAATTCAAGAGAAAGCGTAGATAATTCGATTAGCTAATATTTCAGTATAAAGGATACTAATTCTAATTTAAAGTAACATATTTTGATAGCATGTGGAGGAAAAGTTAGACTGCTAGCAACTTACCTCAGGGTCGGAATCTTTAATTATAGCAGTAAATATTGCTTCCTTTAAAAAAAAAAAAAAATTATAAGATTTGAACTGTAAAATATAGCTTCACTAGCAGCAGCTAACTGGCAATCACTGACTCGCAACAACTGTTTAGTTTCCCTTTTATTAATAAAATCAACAGCATCAGCACTTCTGACATCTGTGTAATTCTCCTATCAGAAGTCCAGGACACGAAAAGACATTTAACAGAATCAGTCTTCAATAGGACCCACCATAAGAATGCTTAAAACAGGCAGTGTAAGTCAGCCAGCTTAAATACAAAATCCTGCTCTGTGTTGAAATGTTACCACGTATCCTAGAATTTCAATATATTTTATTACTTACTTCATCTTTTATAGTCTTATACTGAGGCACCATGTTGATGCAGAGCTGATTTCCATCCAGTGACATTGGAAAGCAGGTGTAAAATTTAACCATGGAATCTGCAGATTTTCTATTTATTTCAAGATATGCCTTTTAAAATAAAGAAAACAAAAATTTTTAAAAAAATTTAATTTATCAAAAGCATCTCACATCAATGCTTGCCACACTACATTATCGCATTTGTTAAAAAACACATTTGCTGCTTCTCTAGGTAGAAACACTACTAAATACCAAGTAGAATACCTTTTTATGAGATGATAAAATTAGCACATCCCTCAGACCTCCAAATGGCTTTGCTAGGTTGGAAACTTCCTCAACAGAAAATCCTCTCTCAGGCAAGTTTGAAATAAGAACCACACATATATCATCAAGTTCCTGTAATCAAATGAAAGTAAATAATCACTGCTATTTCTTCAGCTCTAAATCAAAACTGCTGTATTACTGAAGAGAGCATTTGTTTTTACTATGTAAAACCACCATTAAACTGAATGAAGCACTTGCTTAAAAGCATGTTACAATACTTGCAACTACCCCAACACCAAAGATCATTTAAACTTTTTTAGGATTTAGTAGCAAAGCATATTATTTTTTTTTAACCTTCTTCTCTAATTATGTCATATAATCACCTTAATTACTGCTTAATTGTGGATGTATCTACACCTAAGCTAATTCTGCACACACCTTAGGCTCTCTCATGTTAACTCATCAGAAATTCAAACCAAACCAAAACCCCGTATAATTATGCCACTACTTTATATCCATGACATGCCCACACATCAAATGCTGCAGGACGCTATGTGCAAATACTCCATCTAAAGAGAAGAAACCCACAGTAGGGCAACAGAGATTATCAGAGTGTAAAGGAGCTTTGGTGTAACTAACAAACTCTGAGGAAAAAATAAAAAGCCAAAGAGTGAAATAGCAGATGTCTATCAAATCACAAACAGCAAGGAGAAAATAAACTATTCGTTATTTCTCACAAGAAATTAACAGGCAGAGGATTTAAATTGGAGGTTTTCAGACAGCACACCAACACTTAGAAATAGGACCAAGTGTGTACTTACAACTTCCACAGATTCAATCACCTTTAGACTGACCTTGCTAGCTGGTTCTGTTGATTCTTCACTCTTCGTAGTCGTTACCGTAGCTTCTAAAAAAAAAGGGGTGAGGGAGCAGTTTAGTAGTTCAGCAGTTTTCTTTAAATACTCCAGAGCTTTAAGAACTTCTTGCATTACATTTTATCACCACTGCCATTGTGAAAAATGAAATATTCCTTCATTTAACTTACAGCGACAAATGACATTGGTGAGACACATACAGTGTTTTGTAAATGCTTCCAGAAAAGAACAGTTTTAAGTAGGGATAAAAAATTAATTAAAATCCCTTGAGTAGCATGCACACGCTTTGCTGACACCGAGACCTTATCAGTTGAATTATCACAACCACAAGACTTTCTTGTGGGCACAAGGGGACTATGCAGGTGCCCAGCATGTACCCACACAATCTTTTTCCTTCTTTCTCCTGCGACAAGTCCACAGTGATATGTGAGAGGCTCAGAAAAATACAGACAGCAGCAAATAGGAAAACAGCAATCATACAGGATAGGCAAGCACAGGTAAAGAAGAATCACTTCTACTGTAAAATGTTTGTATCTACTACCTCTAACAGGTTCAGCGACTACAACCTTGCCCTATCTCCACTAACACATGCATATAACTGAGAATTAATATACACTTAGGCTATGTTTAAAACAAAGTCTGTTACTAATCAGTTATAAAATATGGGGAAAATAGCATCTATTGAACCAGCTCTAGCAGGCAATGTGAAGCAATGAGATTAAAAGAATTAGTGGTGGATCTGCAAACAGAACGTATAGAAAGCCCAAATCCTTTGCTTTAATGAGCTGTAAATAAAAGTCCCCATGTCGCACTGAAAAGGTCTAGGTAAAAATATTATGTCCACTGAAGGATGTAAATCTTGGGGGTTTTTAGCCACTTCTGTCATCACAATGAACTGTTGTTTTATGTTTCAGTCAGTGAACCTATTCTAATAGACTTTCTTTTCTGATATTCTGTGTCATTTTAATTTCCTGGCCTCAAAAGCATTCTCACTTAGACCACAACAGCAGAGAAGTTTAGGACAGAAATGAGAAAAACCCTGTCAGTTTCCAATTTACCTTGATCAATTAAAGCTTCAT
This sequence comes from Harpia harpyja, assembly GCF_026419915.1. Lineage (NCBI taxonomy): Eukaryota > Metazoa > Chordata > Aves > Accipitriformes > Accipitridae > Harpia > Harpia harpyja. The sequence continues at coordinate 89,951,089 of NC_068941.1, forward strand.
TAAGCCGATCCAAATGCAATGCCGCCACCTGAGGCATCTGTGCAAGTCTCTCTAAAAAATAAATAAATTCAAGACAACATCACAATGTTAAACTTCACATAAGTTACTTTGCTAGTTGTAAGTTAAAAATGGCATTATCATACCAGAATTACCTAATACAAGTGCAGGATTACTCAATCCTTTGCATTGAGTCTCTACCATCTTCACAGGCTCTGTAACTGTGTCCCCTTCTGTAATGTTCTTTGCATCTGACAGCTCCATTTCCCCAAGTTCCATTTCAGCTTCTGTTGAGAGCTGAAGGTCTTCATCTGTAGATTTTGCTGGTAGGTAAGAGCAGAAAAAAGCATTCTTTGTTTCAATATATTAAACTAACTGATTTGCAAAAGAAGAATGAACGGCAGTATACATTTTTCTGCCAAATATTGAGAGGCCTCCTATCACGTAAATTCCTGCTCTTCGTTACAAATGGGCAGAAAATGTACATACAGCAAAAGCTGTGCAAAACACGTATATGCCTGTGGTTATGTGAAAGGGTCTGCTTCCCCAAACTCATCTTCTTTCCCTGATTCTTTGCTATTCTAGATTTACAAACAGCACCGATAATCACTGCATTAGCCAAGCCACAAGGCACAAGAACGGTGCTCACCTATCTAACAATCTACTACATTGGCAAGCCCAGTAAAAGGTGTGAAAAGCTTGGACTCACTAACTTAAATATCTGTTCTGAACAGGAGGCGGCGGGGCTAGGAGGACAGAAAAGCAACTGTCTGTGTTTTCCAAGTAAAGAGTAAAAGTTCTCATTTGTCTTACCCACAGTATTTGAAGTTTTCTTGATTTTACTATCTCCTGTCATTGTTGATTTCTTAGTCCTTTCTTTTTTACCTACATAAAATATCCAAAACCAAGCGTAAGTCAAAATGCTTATTGCCCAAGTTAATTAAAAGAATATAAAAATACATACAAAACCAGTTTAATCTGCAGTAATTCAACTGATATGACAAAAAACAAACCCCCAAAACCTAAACCATAAGTTAATGCCAACAAACTACTGAATGAAAGCCATGAAGTAGAGTATCTTTTGTGAACTGGTTTAGGATTCTGGTGAAAAAACTTTGCTCCTGCAAAAACATTTGTGTTCTCTTTCTCTTAACTGACTGTAAACAATTCATGGTTTCCATCTGCAAGACAGCTCTGAAATGCACTGTTACATGAATCTTAATTCCATTCTGGAAACTGGATTCAGAAGTGACCATGCTGACAAATGAATACATCTTTAAAAAGCACAATTTCCAATCAAAATAATGTCTGGTCCCTAACTTTGCTCAGAAAAATTGCTCATGAAAGCCAATAAAACAAGCAACAAAAAAAGATACGGCTGTTATTTCCAATGTCTTAATAACATCTAATTTTTGTGAAGTTGTATTGGCTTTTGATGTATTTACTGCAGTTTGTCCTGTTTTCATTGAAGTACTAAAAAAAAAAAATTCTTCTCTAACAGCATGACACACAAGTTTTTCTGCCAAGTAATAATAATAACTGAAATAATTCCTGTCAGGATCAATAGAAGACCAGGGAAGAAATTTAAAAGCATTTGGAATATACTCGGAACATAAGACACTGGGAAACACTAGCACTAACTGTGAAAGAGAATATTAGATACATTATACGTTAGGCTTAAAGTCAACTTGAAGAATTACACTTAATTTATGGAGTCCGAAGTGCCACACTTGTCTTCAACAGGTGGGGCAAAGATTTAAAATTACAGAGTACAAGCACAGGTCAAGGTGGGTCTTTTTATTGCTGCTTGAGGGTTGGTTTCTGTGGGGTTTTTTAAAGAAAGAAAGATAGGGTCGCATGAAAAGGAAGACATTTGAAAGTATAAACCAGACATTTTCTTGTAGCTCTCTGAACTTGCTTTCAGTTACTATTAAGAAAAGTACTCAGATAAAACCAAAGAAATGGGAACAAAGAGGGAAGGCAATAGCAGAGGTATCATCAGATAAAAGGTAACCAAAACTTTACCTGTAATAGATTTAGTTCTCTTAGTGGTCGTGTTCTGATCTTTCCTATTGTGAGCAGGTGGGGAAAAAAAAAATAAAGAAAAATCAGGTTCAAAGACAATTGATGAATATCAAAACAGCTAAAAAAGCTCAAAAACAATAAACCACAAGAAACCAAACAGATATAAACCCATTTGGTTTGCAGTGCTTACCGCTAAAACTAATGTATGGGATGGCAACACTTACTTTGTACTTGATGCAACTTTTTTAATATTCTGAGCCCTTTTTTTGATACTCATTTTGGCCTGAAATGGACAGAAAGAAGAACTTTTACTGCATAATTTAAACTTTATATACAAATGTGTGTGTATACGTATATACAAATAGTATTAATTAAGTATAAATATATTAATATAGTGGTTATCTTTCACTATTTGTTAAACTGATGCTATTCACAAATATCAAACTTAACCAAGAAATATGGAAAACTGGAATTAGGAAGTGCGTTTTCGTATTTATTTTAGACTGCTGTTTATGAAAAGGAAATTAAAAAACATACTAAAACTACTAAATCTGTTTTTCTGGAGTACATCAGGTTTTGGAGCAAAACACCAAGCTACACACAAAGTATCACGTTGTTCACCACCAGGCTGCTCACCTGGCCAGGAGATGCTTTTGGCTTCTCTGCTACACTTATTTTTACCCGTTTCCCGTTTACCAGCACTGGCACAGTTTCACCGTATTTCACAGCTGCTATCACAGCTTCTTTGTAGTTCATTTCCAAGAAGGCCTAAAATAAATGGCACTTTCAGTCTTTATGTATATTACAGACACAAGATGCAATTCGCTGCAATTTTTTCCTTAGAAAATCTGCTCACGACAGAACTGCATGTACTTCTCTCTCTAAGTTCATGTGGAGTTTGATGAAAAAGTCCAGATTTCAGTATTATACAAAAGACATCCTACTTCCTTTAACATTTACGACTTAGGCAGCAAGCAAGAATTTATAAAGTTAACATTTCCATCTATTCCAAGGTAACGTATGTGATCTTTAATGACAAACTGTTCAGGAAGTCTTAATCTATGCTCAGCTGAGGATCCAAATACTACACTTCTTCATCACTTGACAATTTTTTTTGCATTCTGACACAAAAACATTCCAGAGGAAAACCTACCTCATTTCTAGAGCGAAGTACAATGAGATCACTAACTTTGCCAAATGGCTGAACAATTTTTTTAATATCTTGATCTGAAAAGCCATCATCCGGTAAATCAGATATTTGAAGGACTGTCCCACAACTCAGCAATTCCTCTCTCAACAGCTGCAAATTGAAAACAAAACAAAAATAAACACTCTCCAAGTCAAGCCCAGCAAAAGGAAGAAAAAAGGATCTGCAATAAAAATCACTCCAAAGTAGACAGACTGCTTTGTTCACTGTGGTATTTTAAGTTTTTTGCTATTGAACACACGGACAGAACCACAATTTTGTTGTTCTACTACTCTGTCTCAATCTTCAGTTATTAGAAGACATGGCATAGGATTACCAAGTAACACAATACAATCTTTCTGGTTTTATCAATTACTATAGATCTACATAATTCCAGTTGTCTGGGCTGTATGGGTAAGGAGCTGCACAATTCCACTACGTTCATTTCAATACTATCTATTAGCTTTCAACAGCACTAGACAATGTTCTCTTTGCTTATCATTTAGAGGCTAGAAACTACCAAGGACTACCAAGGACGACTGCACCTACCATAACTAAAATACAGTCTGGTTTATAGGTGGTGTTTCTAAGAGATCCAAACGGTCAGTATGATGGACTAAGACAACACTGGCTTTAAGATCCTTCTTAGCAGTAGTAAAGTTCTCTGCCTCATCTTTTTTGCTTGACAGGGCAAAATGAACACCTTCATCCTCCTACCCTTTACTTTTATTTACACAGTAAGCTCCTCCAAACAAAGCTCATCACTCACACTTCATAAAAATAGTGCTCAGTAGAACAAGGACCCAAATTTAACGGACATTTCTTTCTGCTGTTGGAAAGCACTAGAGAGGTTTTCCTTCACATCTGTTAAAAAACCTTTGCTGTGTAAATTACCACACTTACTTGCAGCCAGCAAATCTTTGCACTAAGATGGCAGTATCTGTTGCACAGAATCAGCAAACAGAATGGTTAATCTTTCCACAAGTGATCCCCCTGAAATGAGATACTAACCAAATTCTTAAAATCACAGAGAAAAACATTAAGAAACTCACCCTATTATAAGAAGTAGGACGAGGTCCACTGGTTCCTGTGGATAAGTCTTCCTCATTCTCTTCCATTTCTTTGCTTTGGGGTAAATCATCAGTTTCAGGAGATGAAGAACTTGACCCAGGCAAAGAAGGCACATCTTTCTTTGAAGCCTTTGAAGAAACACTTGTTTTCAGTGGCTTCTTTGTATTTCCTGGCATCTTCCTTAAAAGTCCATGAGAGGGTGGTGATTTTCCTGATCCCGAAGATCCCTGCCCAGCTGCTTGAAGTGACTTATGTTTATTGAACTCTGCTACAAAGCCAGGTCCCAAACTTTTCACTACTGCCTCCAGAGCTGCCTTTCTGTCTGTGAGCGGAAGGGAAAACAAACTGTGTTTTGTTTGTTTGTTTTTAAAAGAAAACTTAGATATATAGCTGTTTAGTTTTCTACAGTTTCACTTTCACCACCCACTCTTGATTCAATCTTGAAACTCACTGAAGTTAGAGAACCTTAATTGCACTCCAGCAGAGACGGCTTATAAATAATAATAAACCTCTGTACTATTTTCACTGTGCTGTTGTGTAACTTGGCATTTTTAGTTAGACTAACATTGTGACACTGGCAATGATATCTAGAAAAATCCTCATGGCTGGAGCAAAAGAATGACTCTTTACTTTTGTATGTCAGGGAATGTAAGAAAAGAAAAGAGGCTTTCAAGGCTTTGATTGTCCTGTCGCATATGGATGCACAGCACTACTTACTACCTTGATGCCTTCTGCTAAATTTTGTACCCTTCTCTGTCTTGCTCCTTGTCCTACAGACTGATGTTTTGTTTTAAATTATTCTTAACAGTCTGATACATTAATTTCCTGTATGCTTTCCTTCTATAGAAAATTTATATTTTGGTTATTAATTGCCTCTTCCCCTCATTCTTCTACATTAAAATGGCTTGCATTTTACCCTTAAGAAGATCTCTTTGAAACTGCCTGTCCCTTCACAACATTTCACCTAGACTTCTTTCCCACAAGAGCTCAGTACCTCTGAATTATCTGGAAGCATACAAACAACATAGCCACAGTATACAGATAAAAGAAAAAAAATCAACCTTTTAAAATTCCTCTATTTTTTTCTGTTCAGAATTTTAATAGAAACAAAAACTCCAAACAAACTGGTATTTCAGCCAGAGACTGAGCTCAAAATGAACTACATAGAATGACCGAGTTTACATAAAATTTCCTAGAACTGCAAACTGAAGGAAGTAAGCTGAACGGAGAGTCACAAAATGCTGCAATGAACTTAACTGTTACAAAGGATGTTTCATTGAAAGCCTTTCACATACCATGCTCTTATCTCAACAAAATTATTTCGGAACACTATGCTTTCCTTGTAAATTACACCTCCATTCAATGCACTTTCTGAGCATTGCATTTTCTTTCTCCTCATCTATACTGCCTTTGCAGAACTACCTTTTTGATGCTGCAGGGAGAACCACCTTAAGTTGTTTTCAATTCTTGACTATCCTTAATGGCTTAAAAACTGAGCACACTTGGAACAGACACTTGTTCAGCAGTTATTTGATACGATTAACCAATTCCTGACACTAGGTAAGGAAGACTTCAGACCTTTTAGAATGCCCATTTTCTTCAAAGCATACTTCTCATAAAGCAACATCAAAAGGAAAAGTTGTTTTTAAAAACAGAATTTTGCTATGAAAAATTACTCGGGGACACCTGGACAGATAAACCTCTTGAAATCAACTCAGTTTTCCTGAAATTAAAGGACGTTTCAATTTGGCAGTGTGTATCCACCCTTTACCTTGAGATCGGGTTGACCTTCTTGATGACCAATCATTACTGGAAGATCTCTGAGGTCGTGGACTAGTTCTCAGTGGATTTCTCGATCGCTGCGGTGACCTTGACCTGTGTCTGGGGCTAAGTCGTCGCATCTGCCGTGGGCTTCGACTTCTTGGCCTTGTTGGCCTGAAGCGGCCAGGGCTCCTGGATCTCGATCGTGATCGGCGAAGAGCATAGCTGGAGCCTGTGACCCTTGAACGTCTAGGACTGGGACTGGCAGAGTTGGAACGACGCTTTGGGGTCTGGTTTTCTTTTCTGTCACCAGCATTTCTAAGAGAATAAAGGCATATAATGAGTTTTGACAAGGTGGAAAAGAATAGTTAACCCGAGTCTGCTGAAACAGACTTTCAGCAAAAAAGAACCAAAACTGACAAAGTTTAGAGCCTAATTTGTTCACAAACATACTTTACATACTGGTAACACGTTTGCTATATGAATTTAGGATAGATAGACAGAACTGAAAAGAAGCAAGTAGGAGAGAATAACCTGCATGGAACAAGACAAAGCTGCAAAGAAAACTCTCAAGTTACAAGCTGCAGTGCTATGAAAAAATAATAGGAAGAGGAAAAGGATACATGAAAGAGTAATGAATTAGGATACTTTCCTTGCTTCTTCCAAATTTAGTTTGGAAGTAAGCAACCTTGAGACATTATGTCTGAAAGATTGGCTGAAACTGAAAGAAAGATTTGAGAGGACTACATAAATATACATCCACTGCTTACTTATGCTACCTAGAGATGTCACACTGATGAAGAGCACAGAAAGAAGTGATGGAGAAGAGATCCATGAGAGCAATAGTCCCTCTTAGAGACACGGAAAGTAGTCAGGCATAGGAAAACCCTGACAGGACAGATCACAGGAGTAAAAGGGAAAACCTGGAAAATGCATAGAGTATATGCTTGAATGTCTTAACAAACCAGTGCCATTTATAAAAAGCAGAGACTGTGAAGTGATTTACCAGAGTGGTAACAGTACATAGCAAGCTCATCGACCTTGCCCCGAGACTGCACCCAGCAGCTCTGCACATCTGTGATCACCAAGAGCCTACAGCTGTATTCTAACTCTCCCAGCTGGAGACATGCTGTCATCAGGAAGGATTTAAGAAAGCACCACCCTAAAAAACAGCTCTTGCCCCACCCGCAAGCACAGAAGATCTCTCATCCACAGAAAGTGCTATTAAACACTTCTCCAATTTATATAAGGTCCTCCAGCTAAGACCAGTTTCCTTTGCCTCAGTTCTATATAACATCAGCAACACTGGACAGCAATTTTAGTTTGAGGTTTTAAAATACAATTATTCTCCTCATAGAAGTTTATTTGCTTTATTTCTCTCTTTAAAGTTTTTTTTCTCCTTGTTTATAACATGGAGAGACCTCAGATGCACTCTGCAAATTAACCTGACCTACATATTCAGCTTTGTAACACTTCGTGCCCCCCCCCCCCCCCGAAAAAACCTGAATAGTTAGCTACCCAGGAAGTATGTCTAACTAATTAATGCAAAGTCACAGGAAAATCCAGCAAAAATTAAAGTCCTATCATTCCTATTTGTATGCAAGTCAAAATACTTACAAATATTGAACCAGTAAAATAATCCAATCTTGCTGAGATTCAAGTAGAATTAGTCCACAGGGTGTGTTTTTACAAAAAATTAAGAGTAAACAGCATAATTTTAAAGGACAGAAGAGACATGAGTTCATGAATTCCAGTGTTTTTTCAACTTGTGATCCCGTAGCTCCCCAAGGGATCTATGGACTGAAGAGTCTGTGAAATAAGAGCTAACACTAGCACGCCTGTTGTCAAACAGGTTCAAGTTGCAAACAAGAGTGGCTTAACTGGAAAAAAGATTAAGTCTAAAAGTCAGAAATCACTTGCGCAGTTTAATCAGTGACCTAACACTGGTCAGTGTTGCTCGGTTAATACTGTATCACATCCAATAACTTACAACTAACTGAAGCACAGTTAGAAGAAAGGTTCAAGACGAGGCTGCTGACAGTATGAGTCTTCAGACAGTTCTATAGAGTTTACTCTCACCCTTGTGAAATAATTTTAGATACTATGCCAGTTATATTATTAAACAAACTTAGGACAAAACCCACAAAAGCACCCCACACAATTTTATAACGAAAATATGACACCACTAACAGAGCTTGCCAGTGAGCAAAACAAGAAAATTAATTGCATTAATAACCACATGTTTATAATAGCAATAAATTAAAAACAACCTGTAATCAAAAAGCAGTTACCTCTTTGAGGAATGAGACTCAGGGTTCCAATCGGGGTATCTGTTAAATGTTAAAAATACAACCGTCAGTGAAAAAGCTAAACTTGCCATCTGAGCACAATTTTTGCTTACATGCAGTAGCTTTTACAGACAAACGTTCCTGTTCAGGACTCCAGAAGCACCAAGTGTCAGTTCATCTTTTACCCTAATGGTCTAAAGCCAATTTAGAATAGCACTCACATACCAACAATCCTCATTAAGGAAATGTGACACACTTTCACAGATGACAGGCATGCACAGAAAACACTTTTTACACTAAGTGAACTTTTTAAACAGATTCCTTACTGTTGACGTAACTGGCGGCAGCTTTCAATGTGAGCAGGAGTGTTCTGATGCAGAATCCAGTCCTAATTGGAGAAAAGACATCCAGAGAAGTTTGATTAGCGAGTAAAACGTTAGCATTTGGCCACAATTTCTAGTTACACGTTGTCATATTTCACCTTCCCATCAAATTTTGCCTAACAAATGATCTTACGTCAAGGTCAAATTTCTCACTTAAAATTATTACTCTTTATGCAAAAGACTAAAATACTTTTTGATTATCAAACGCTGTTAAAGAACACAGAGAAATCTAAGTGGAAGTTGAACAAAATGCATTGTAAGAAATGAATCTGTTACTTCCAGCAACACACTGGGTTGTTGTCACCACGCTTCTAACGCAAAAGGTTGATCCAATAGCCAGCTATATTAAAAGAAAGAAAACTATTAGCAGTCTTCACAGATTGTCAGACTGATGAACACGTACACAGCAAATTAAGCTAAATAAATCGGAGAACCCAACACAACATGGTATCTTTAAGTCAAATATCGTTTCTACAGAGGCATGACTTTTGATGCCTTAAGCTCAAGTACGTTCACTCCTAATAATGTTACACCTAAAGGTCAGTCAAAAAGTCTGATGACATTTTTCACACACAAACACTGATTTTTTTTTTTTATATATTAAAAAAAACCTTAACTAAAGTTTTTCCTAGGAATAACTGATGGGTTAAGCATGAGACAAATCCAGAAGTACAATGCAAGCTCTCAATCTTGAAAATTACTTAAGCACAGGTTTAACTGTAAACACAGAATCAGTCCCGAGCAGGGGAAACTATGCCTGAAGACTTTATTCTAGTATTATTATTATGAAAGTAAACTGACCTGCTAGTGAAAGCAACTGCTGTAGTCAGTTTGCTATTGAGGAGAAATATTACATGGGCTGAAGCTATAAGGTATCATATGTCATCAATGATCATTATTAAGCATCCTTAAAAAAACAACTTCTAGTTGGTTTAGTATTTTAAAATAGATAATAATGGCTGAATAATGCAAGTCACAGGCAAGGGTTCATAAAATAATTTGCAGTTGTGAAATTACATATCACTTTTCCTAAGCGCATGCTGGTTTATAAAAGATTATAAAATGCATAGTTGGCAGTATCAAACCCTCTTGTTTATTGACAAAAATGCTGAACATGCTGGTTAAAAGAAAAGTTCGTGATGGTTTACTCAAAGCCTATGAGGTGGAAGAATTAATGTGACCAGGGCACAGTTAGTTTTGTGCATTCTGGCAGCCCAGAGAACGTGGTGAAAACAGCTGTTCCTTGCACTTACACTATCAGCCTATCAACACTAAAATGTGCTACAAGACAGCTACCCAAACTATTTATACTCCACATAAAAAACCACGGGTTTTAAAGAAATTAAAATACATTTTAAGCACAAGACTTATTATAATTTCCTGAAGAAACAGATATACTGGTTAACCAATCTCAGAGAGGCACTGAAAGATTTTACTAGCTTGCTCATAAAAACATTCTAACTGTTCAACTAAAGTCAGAAAAATATTACTCAGATGACCCTCTGCATTAGTCTCACTAGCTGAACCAAAGCATATTAAGAGTGGAAGAGCAGACTGATAAAACAACTTGCAGATGTAGAACTGCATGCACAGTGAATACACAGCATGCACACAAGAGCAAGCAATTCACAGTTATACACTTTTTTCCTAATAACATGCCATTACTATGCAATCCCATTCTTAAGAATGCGATTTTTCTGGAGTCTTAAAGTTAGACAGGAAAAATAAAAACTATTCTTCAAGAGCTAAAACAAATTAGCTTGTGAAAATGAAAGGAAATTGGGCTTCAAGTATCCCACTTCGTGGTCCCAAATGAAGAAAGTGCACACATTGTCTGCAAGGGCCGAGGGAGGCCATTTTGCTTCCAAGTGACTTTAGCTACCCGTCCAACAAGCATTAACGAGACTGGCAGGCCTACAAAGAGATATTCTCCTCCCTAACAAACACAACGTTCTTCTCTTCTTCAAGTCTTCATTATGCCAATGCCCTCTTGCATTTCATAGAATTACAGGAGTCTCAATTTATGTATATTCCTCCTCTTTGATTAATTCCTTGCCCTTCTCCGTCTTCAGAAATATTCCACTCCCTCTGGCAAGTCTGACCCCAGAGACGGATCCTTCCCCGCAAAGGACAGGATCCCTTCCCAGCACAAGCACTCCGTCACATCCTGCTAAGAGTAAGAACTTGCAGCCAGTTTCTTAGAGCAGCAGCACTGCTGCTGCACAACCCGACATCCAATTTATCGAATTCTGTGCCGCTGGTAAATCTCCTCTTACTTGTGGATCACCACCAAAGAGGTCCTGAAACAGAAGCTGGCAGAGCGTAGCGTCTCCAGTCTCCAAACTCGCGTCTTCTGCCAATGGTAAGATAGTAATACACAGGGATAGTACCTGCACTTGCTTGTACTAGTTTCACAGCAAGGTATTCTGTAGAAAAACTAGGAATAAAATGGAGTACACCCCATTTTGTCCCCTTACTTCAGCAAAGGAATCGTAAGTGCGATTCTCTGTGGAAAACAATGAGTCTCCATGACTTCACACAATTTAAAGCCCAAGAAGAAATCACCCTCACTTTAAATCTATTTAAGCTAGCAAACAAAAATTGTAATACATGGTAAATACGATCCCTCATGCTGGCAATATTGCAAATCTACTTTGTTCCAAAAGCGACATGTGTTTGAAGACAGAGAAATCACAGTTTATTATTCCAATACATGCACCGTTTCAAGTTGAAAATTAAGCTGCTCTGTGAAGCGTTCGTAAAATGTTTCAATATGTTGGGGGTTTTGTAAATGTATTTGAAAGAAGACAACACTGAGGGGGGATTCCATCTAACCAAGGGCAAAAATGGGTGCTCTTCCATGAAAAAATGTTGCAGGACACAAACGTGCAAATTTTTGCGAACACCTTCTAGATCAGCAAGTCACCTTAGTATCAATTAATTTTCCAAATTAATGTTTTAAAGCTCAAAAAGCCCACCTTTCTTGAGTATACCTTTTCTTATAACACAGTATTGTGTACAGCCATCTCCGACAACACCACAAAAACCTTCCTAACACAAGATAAAAACAAGGACAAATCTTGCACATTTCTGATGCCGCTCCAATAACAACTAGCTTTCAAGTCCATGGTAATCCTAATTTACCACAAACCCACAGTTATTTTAGAAAGCTAAATAGTCTGTCAGAAAGCTAAATAGTCTGTTAGAGAGCTGATACCTGACTGAAGGATCACAGATAGCCAAGTATGAAGTTGCACCGTTGATTCAAAAGGCAGGACTTCTCCCAGTTCACCTCTGAACAAGTATCCCAGCAAGACCCAACTGAGGTGGCTGGAGGCATCGTCAAATAATTGAGGATCCCACCACCTATTGCTAAAGATCCAGTGAACAGTTTTGATAGGAAAAGAAATGCTGAACAGTCTTTCCAAAGTCTATTGCATGAAACAGCTGAAGTATTCTTCACATTCAGCGCTGGACTCTAGGCAGCTTATCATGCAGCTGCTGACCTGCCATGTATCACTGCACATAAGGATTATCCATATGCCTTACAGAAAAGTTTCAAAGCTTAAAAAAAAAATATTTTTTTCATGGACAGATCTACAATAGCCATGCCATGCAGATGGAAGATATTTTAACTCTTGACTTCTGAACAGTGTATTAGCAAAAAAAAACACCTTCAAATATATATAAATAGTTGTGTAGAAGAGGTGTTCAAGATTCTTTTCAGATTACAGAAGAACTAGAATATACATTTACTTGCTTAGCTGTATGACAAAACAGAACTCTATATTTTTGGTATATTGCAGACATCTCAAGGCCATCTTCAGCTTTGATTTCATCAGACCTCATTAATTAAGCAAGTTAGATACTTAAGAAGAGAGACCGATGGGGAGAACTGATCAGATGCTTAGGGGAACAGCAGAAGCATTTCTCACTCCAAGCCAAAACTCAGCAAAGGTTTCACTGCGTTGATGGGACAGCCAAGTTGAAAGAACAAGGGGGATACAGTTCAGATGATACAAAGTTTTAGCCACTAACAGCAACTGTAGCTTCAAAGGCAGACTGACTCTCCAGGAGCAGGAGTTGGGTCTCACATCTAGCCGTAATCTTGCCATTTTAATAAACTAATGCCAGATAACACACTTGAATTCTCTTCCAATAGGCAATGCAGATTCTGCTTCAACAAAATGAATCCTAGATGAGTTTGTACTTCAGTACAAGACTGGATTAAAAAAATCTACGAAAAAGACAGCTCCCCACCATGAATAATCTGAAGTTGAAATCCATCATTTTAACATTATTGAAACTTTGTTTTTCAGATATCCAGTATCTTCAAAAGCATTGGATAAAGAGAAGGTTTTCCTCGTTTGGTCTCCTTCATCATCTTCATCCATTCTTGTTTCACATTATCTGCTCTGCTTGCCTACTTCCTTTCCAATTTGCCACATTACAAAGACATCTCTTTGTAACACAGCATTCTTAAACTGCTTGTTACAACTTGGTACTACACACCAGAAATCATCATGTCTAATCACGTTGACCTAAAAACAGCTCTGAAGATCAGGTTCATCTACAGGCGTGCTGGGGAGACAAAGGCCCATCTAGCTTACCTAGCACCTCTTCTGCCATGGCATGCAACAGAGGGTGGCTAGGGAGGTAAATAACAAAACAGAGCTGCTTCCCCAGAATACACCTCCAGCCTCCAGCTATCTGCTCATCAAGGACTTCTTGAGCCATCGGAGGGTCTTTCCCACAGCCTCTGAAGGATTTTCTTCCATGAACTTGTTCAGTTATTTTTCAACTAAGATTTCACAACATTGTGGCAAACAATCTATGCTCTGTATGAAACACCCATTCCCTGGTGCAAGTCATACCACACATGACTATCCATTTCTACTATACCATTTCCCCACCACTTCTCTTTCAGTTTGAAGGTGCCGTTTCATATGCTTCCTCTGTAACACTTAGCACAACTTTAAAGACAGGAAACTGAATGCCTAGGTCATCTTTAACCATGCAACTGAGACAAAGAAAACAACATTATTTGTAAAACCAAACTGTAAAACTGAAAGGAAGAGGAATTCTTCATTCTTTAGAATTCACAAATACACAAGACTAACATTTCTTGAACAAACTTTTATTTTTTGCAGTAAGGAAAAAAACCTGACTCTTCCGGTTATTTTGCAACACTGTTGTCTAAATATGGCTTGCCCCACGAGATCTCAAAATAGTCTGAGCTGCCTATGCAGCAGCAGGTGTACATAAAGAAAAAAAATACTATACAGAATAAAGTTAATATATGCCAGAGCTAGAAGCAGCCATGACAGGGAGAAAAGGTTGTGTAGCTGCAGTCGGATCAGGATGCCTGGAGAACACATGCTACACTGTAGTGCCATTAGGACAAGAAGTTACAACCTTTAATCTCCCCAGAAAACTTCATAGCTAATTTGTCAAGAAGTATTTTTAGTAATAACATTTGCTTCATTTTAGAAAGCACCAGTAAGCAAGCTACTGAATAATTCACATTTAAATAGATTACACTCTTCCAAAATGCTTCATCCATTTATTAACACAAACCAAAATTTGTTGCCCTGTTCAATTTTACACATTTTTATTTTAAAGCAGACTTCCCTTTAAGTTTTCAAGTCTGCCCAAACAGCTGCACCTCTCCCTGGCCTTCAGTGCTTCCAGTGTAAAAGTACTTGAAAATTTATTTTTACTCTGAAGCCCCTAATGCAGCTGTCACCATCTTCACTATTCATTAAGCTTTTTTAATACACAGCACAAATAGGGCCTAGCAATCTTGCATGATTCTGCCAAATTGCAAAAAAGCACTCCCCCACGGGCTTTCCACACATTTGTTGAAAACTATTTAAAATTTAAACAGATGAAACTAATAACAAATTATTCAATTTTTAAAATTACGTTCACCTGTGGTTTTGACACATTAAGCCTAGGTCTTTCAAGAAAAATCCACAGCTTTCAGAATGCTTTTCTCTCTCCCAGTATTCCCCAGTTCCTTCCTTTTCTTCCTTCAAGAGCTGAAACTGTTATTTGCTTCATAGCTGAAAGCTCAGTCAGATGAAAGAAAGCATTTTGTGTGTCCCTCAGAGCTAGTCTTCAGTCTCTGGAACAGTCAATGTCACACAGACCACATTTGAAAGATTAAATTTTCACAGATAAATAGGCTGCTTTGTTTTAATGCAGACTTTGCAGGGCTGAATACATGAACATCTCATCTACCCTACTGAGATTCAGCACACAATTTTTGCACACATTTTAGTCACCCAGATGACATTAGTATTTTACTCCACTGATAAAGGCTTTGTTTTGTCATTTGAAACCCACTGCAGAAGACATAAATAATTTTTAATATTAAAAAAAAATATTAAAAGATCAATGTGCATGGCAACTTTGAAATGCAATTTGGAACAGAACACGCTGTGCAGCAGTTACAATAATTTACTAGCACAGTTTCTAGTATTTTGAAATTTGCATGTAAGCACTCAAACTGGCGAACAGCATCACAATTCATTTAATGCGCAGTAAAAAATTAGTTCATAAACAGTGCAGCAGGTAAGATGCCGAATACAAGTTTATGCAATAATCTTTGAAAGACACTCACCTTCATATGAGTGCATTCAATGTTACACAGAGAACACATATGTGGAAATATTCTTGGAGATGTAGCATAGTAGTCATTCATCATTGACGGAGTGGGCAACCTTTTTATCTTCTGGGCATCAGACTGCGGAAACACTGGAAGCCATGATGCTTTCACAATACCAAAAGGAGATTTAATTGGCCCCTCAGATTGTGTCTGGAAGGTCTTCTGTCCTGCTCCCGAGCTGCTCTGGGCATTAGACTGGTTTGTCCCAGATTCATGCTGAGCTCTTTCATGCCGGCTTATAGCTGCAAGAAGTCCAGCTGAAAAGGGTGGGTGGGTCATCGGTGGCATTACATGTTGGGTGATAGACTGCTGGACAAGAGGTGGCATGACAGGTGGCATTATGGGCTGTGCCAAGGGTGGCATTATAGGTGGCATCATAAGTGGCAGAACAGGCGGTATTGCAGGCTGTATTGCAGGCTGGGATACAGGTTTCACCACAGGGAGTCCAGCGGGTGTTACACACAATCCAGACACCTTTCCCGTAGTCTCAGCTGGAAAAAACGATTGAGTATTTGAGGAATCATTCTGGAACCCCGTCGGTTTTATTGTATCTTCAACTGGAAACACTGGATTACATGTCACGCTAGATGGCGGGACACTCACTGACATATTCTGCTCTCGTTGGAAGTCTTCCCTGTTCTCTCCGCTCGATGCTTCAGGATTATAGACACGTGCTTTGAGAGGATCTTCAGTCAGCACTTCAGGATTATAAGCATGCACTTCAAGAGGATCTTCGGTGTAACCGTATTTGCTTGCATGCCCATAATCAATCACTTTACTCTTGACTGCTGCACCACTCGTACCACCAATCGTTTCTTCTCCTCGGCTCTGAGTATGTAAACCAGATAGAGATTGACCCATCTTACGAATCCGTATCTCTCTCAAGATTAGCGGCATGTTTTCAGGCGTTAACTGATCATCTGGATAGCGACTGAGTTCCTCCAAATCTTCATTAGACAGCCCAAAACTCGCTAAGATACTGGAAGCGCTTTCTGGTGTGTAGCGGTTCTGGGCATTTGAATTCTGCTCTGAGATCTGTGCCGAAGCAGATGGCTTTTGACCAGTTGTCCCAGCTGTGCACGGGCTACTATCCCAGTGACTTGTGCGAGGCTCTCCCTTCTGTTCCTGGTGTAGGTTTGTCTTCTCTTTTACCTTCCTCGGATCAGGCCTGTGCAGAGTTACCCGAACGTTTATCCTCTGTGAACCCGTCCACTGAAACGTTTCCTGTCCTGAAAATCTTTGTGACATTCCTTGAGGTGTTCCAGGTGCAGGCTTTCTCTGAAGACCTGCTGCACCTCCTCCCCTAAAGGATCCTGGAGGCTTTGTGCCAGATGGGTTAGGTCCTCTCGGCCTCTGAGGTAAAGCTCCTCTAGGGCTAAACATTGTGCTTTTCAGAAATGCCTGATTTAACCAAGCATAAGGAGGTGCAGAACTGTTGGTAGCAACTGAGGTCAATTGCTGAAGAGCCAACTGTGTCTTAATTTGTGCAAGCTGTAAAGGAGGAGGGCCCAACAGAAGTGGGCTTGCAATGCCAAGGTTCAAGGAATTCACAAGTGGTGCGAAACTTTCCAAGAATAACACAAAGCTGAAAGTTAAAAGACAAGTATTAGATTATTTTATCTTTTCACCTACTTTATGCAGTGGATTCTATAACCAGTGAGAAAAACAACTGAAGTCACAAAACAGTATTTTAGTGACAGTTTAAGTGGTACTTTTGAATTCAGAATTTTGTTGAACAAAAGCATTTTCTTTCACTGCATAAAATCTTAATATGCAGTGAATAGATAACAGATAACTAAGTAAATGAGCTTTACCCAACAAGTTCAATGTCACAGATAACATACCTAGTGATGACACTCTTTCAACAGCATTTTCTAAAACGTGGTATTTCAGTTCTTAATGACAACATAGTTTGGATTTATTTACAATTAGAGCTATTTTATGAGCAATAAGCCAAAGTATTAAAACCCTCCCCAAATGTTCATGAGGCATGAATTGTAAGTGAAACCATTATGTAGAGAATTCAAAACAGATACAACTTGGATGTCAAGTCACTGTGGAATTGATCTGAAGACAGCAGAACAGTTTACAGGAGGGACACTCCCATGACCACTCTCATGGGTAAACTACTATACCCTTAAAGTATTCAAAGGGTGTGACAACATTTGAATTCTGTGGCTAGAAAATTTCCATTTCCCAGATGTTAAAGGCAAGACCTTATATTGAAACAACTTTAACCAGAACATGTAAAATCATACAGAAACTGAAACCATCTACATACAAGCATAAAAAAAAGCACAACAGCAGTGAAAACTGCCATCTTTTATTTCAGCTGAAACCACTCAGAACTCAATCCTATAAGGTAGTAAAAGAATGTAGAAATACAGGTAGAATAAGACAAAGTGATCACACTAACGAAAAATTAAATACCACAGTGTTTTGGAAATGCATTCTTGTAGCATACTCAAAGCAAGGTGCCTCATCCGCCCAGTTCTGCCTGCACTCCAAAAATGCAGAAGCAGCACAGTCACAAGGATCTCAACAAGTCCTCACTGCACTCCCTCGTCAATCTGCTGTCTCCCGAAACTGGATAACCTGCTGTTTTCATTCTTCTTGTAGCAATACATTAGGTTTGAATGCGTTTTACTAGCAGATTTTCACTAAGCATAACTATAATAGGGCTTGCAGACATTCCTAGTTGCTTCTGAACTTACATGCTGTATTTCTGCAGTGTTGAGGTTCTTGTCTCACCAACACTAACTCCATCACAGGTTTTGTTTTCAAATCTCCAAACAAAAGTTTTTCAAGTAAATGGAGGTGCCTCTCTCATGTTTGTCATCTCTAAGGACTGAAGTTCTGAAGCTTGAGAACTGCAACTCCAAAAATAAAAATTACATGCAGCTACAGCTTGAGAGAGCTGAACCATGTACAATCTGCAGGAGTCAGATTTTACAGCTGAATTCCTGTAACTTGTTACTATCTGTATGTTAAGCATTCTTTTTAAGTTCTATTAGCAATTATTTTATTTTAATTAAGTACAAACTGAAGTCAGGCCAAGGAGAAACAGTAGCTACAGAAGCATTAATCATATCTCTTCTCCATTACAAAAACATAGGAAGCAATAATAAAGAAAAGATTCCCACCAGACAACAATCCTGGAACTCTGGCCTCTCATCCAAGACTCCTTACCCAATATCCCTCCTCCCTCAACAAATTAAATCATGTTTAAACAGTAACTGCATGTCAGGCCAAATTTGTTCAAGACAGTTTCAAAATAGACTAATAAGCAAACATCCACAAAGTATTCTCTTGCCTTTCAGTTTTGCTGTTCTCTGGAACTCTCATTACTGGAGGGCAAAAAAACCTCTCAGCACGTTAATTTGGAAAGTAGCTGGAGAGAGAACAGTATCAAAGCCACCCATAACAAGTACGAATATGTAAGTAGAGCACATTTTAAAAATAAGCATGCTGGTTTGCAAACTGCGCCTTAATTCAGTGGATTAGGACTCTCCCAGGAGATCTGTGCAGGAGTGTGCTAGTTTCAGCTGGGATAGAGTTAATTTTTTTCACAGTAGCTGGTACAGTGTTGTGTTTTGGATTTAGGATGAGAATAATGTTGATAACGCATGGCTGTTTTAGTTGTTGCTGAGCAGTGCTCACACAGAGTCAAGGCCTTTTCTGCTCCTCACCCCACCCCACCAGTGAGGAGGCTGGGGGGGGGCACAAGAAGTTGGGAGGGGACACAGCTGGGACAGCTGACCCAAACGATATCCCAGACCATAGGACGTCATGCCCAGCATAGAAAGCTGGGGGAAGAAGAAGGAAGGGGGTGGACGTTCGGAGTGATGGCATTTGTCTTCCCAAGTCACCGTTACGCATGATGGAGCCGTTTTCCTGGAGATAGCTGAAAACCTGCCTGCTGGTGGGAAGCAGGGAATGAATTCCTTGTTTTGCTTTGCTCATGTGTGGGCTTTTGCTTTACCTATTAAACTGTCTTTATCTCAACCTACGAGTTTTCTCACTTTTACGATTCTCTCCCCCATCCCACTGGGGTGGAGCGAGCGAGCGGCTGTGTGGGGCTGAGCTGCCTACCCGGTTAAACCACAACAGTCCTTTTTGGCACTCAACCTGGGGCATGAGTAATTTGAGATAAGGATGGTAATTGGGAGAGGTAACGGGCAAAACATGGACTGAACACAGCTAGAGAGCCAAGAGCAAAATGATCATGGGGAATTTTGGTTGTAATTGTGGTGAAGGGACAAGGGGTGGATTGTGTGCAAATGTTCCGCTTCTGTTTGGTGTTGTGATTATGTTATTTTGATTTTGGTGCAGGGAATTCTTTTTGTTCATGTGAGTGAAGTCTGTGAAGATTGTGAAGAGTGTGTGACGAATGTGGATTTTAATGATAATTCTTAAATACACGATTCACAGAGACAAGGGGTGGAATGTATTGGGTTTGCGTGGCAAGGTTTTGGTAGTGGGGAGGGCTGCAGGGGTGGCTTCTGTCAGAAGCTACTAGAAGCTTCCCCCATGTCCAACAGAGCCAATGCCAGCCGGCTCCAAGACAGACCCGCCACTGGCCAAGGCTGAGCCCATCAGCAATGGTGGTAGCACCTCTGGGATAATGTATTTAAGAAGGGGGGAAAAACCTACGCAATTGCAATTGGGAGAGAGTGAGAGTATGTGAGAGAAAGAGCCCTGCAGACCCCCAGGTCAGTGCAGAAGGAGGGGAGGAGATGCTCCAGGTGCCCGAGCAGAGATTCCCCTGCAGCCCGTGGGAAAGACCATGGTGAGGCAGGCTGTCCCCCTGCAGCCCATGGAGGTCCATGGTGGAGCAGATATCCACCTGCAGCCCAGGGATGACCCCACGCCGGAGCAGGCTCCTGGCAGGACCTGTGGCCCCGTGGAGAGAGGAGCCCATGCTGGAGCAGGTTTGCTGGCTGGACTTGTGACCCTGCAGGGGACCCACGCTGGAGCAGGCTGTGCCTGAAGGACTGCAGCCCGCAGAAGGAACCCACACTGGAGCTGTTCATGAAGAACTGCAGCCCGTGGGAAGGACTCATGTTGGAGTCCACGGAGGACTGTCTCTTGTGGGAGGGACCCCACACTGGAGCAGGGGAAGAGTGAGGAGTCCTCCCCCTGAGGAGGAAGGAGCGGCAGAGACAACGTGTGATGAACTGACCCCAACTCCCATTCCCCGTCCCTCTGTGCTGCAGGGGGGGAGGAGGTGGAGAAAATCAGGAGTGAAGTTGCGCCCCGGAAGAAGGGAGGTGTGGGGGGAAGGTGTTTTTAAGATTTGGGTTTACTTCCCATTATCCTGTTTTGATTTGACTGGTAGTAAATTAAATTGATTTTGTTTTTTCCCCAAGTTGAATCTGGTTTGCCTGTGACAGTAATTGCTGAGTGATCTCTCCCTGTCCTCATCTCAGCCCACAAGCCTTTCATTATATTTCCTCTCCCCTGTCCAGTTGAGGAGGGGAGCGATAGAGCAGCTTTGGTGGGCACCAGTGTCCAGCCAGGGTCAACCCACCACAAGGAGCAAACTAGAACTTCAACAGGAAGAATTTTTACCACTCAATTAGAGATTTCGAGGCAGTGTAGACCACTCAATCACCAGCGTGCTGTGATCAGGTATGCTCCCACACCAGTATCTTGAACCACTGCCACAAGTCATATGCCTCTACAAACCTCATCAGCGTTCACACACAACCAGCCCAGTCAAAGACAGTGATCCGGGAATCAGCAGGTAGAAAAAGCCAACCAACATACTGCACAGTCAGTCCAATATCAGAATGCCACAATGAGGTCTCTTCTGTTTTACAACAGTTTTTAAAGCTATCACTCCAGCAAACTCCTAAGGTACACAGTCATGTTCAACAGGGAATATGGGTATATACTCACTTTGCCCCAGAGTGCGCTACTGGAATAATCTATTTAAAAGCAAAACAGATTAAATTTCTTTCACTTTTCAGTGAATATTCTAAACTAAAATTGAGGATAACTTTTTCCCACTTTTGTGCTGGTTTTGGCTGGGATAGAGTTAATTTTCTTCACAGTAGCTAGTATGGGGCTATGTTTTAGATTCGTGCTGAAAACAGTGTTGATAATGCAGAGATCTTTTCATCACTGCTGAGCAGTGCTTACACAGAGCCAAGGCTTTTTCTGCTCCTCACCCCACCCCACCAGTGAGGAGGCTGGGGGGGGCACAAGAAGTTGGGAGGGGACACAGCTGGGACAGCTGACCCAAACTGAACCAAGGGATATTCCAGACCATAGGACATCATGCTCAGCATAGAAAGCTGGGGGAAGAAGAAGGAAGGGTGGGACGTTCAGAGTGATGGCGTTTGTCTTCCCAAGTCACCGTTACACTTGATGGAGGCCTGCTTTCCTGGAGATGGCTGAACACCTGCCTGCTGGTGGGAAGCGGGGAATGAATTCCTTGTTTTGCTTTACCTATTAAACTGTCTTTATCTCAGCCCATGAGTTTTCTCACTTTTACTCTTCCGATTCTCTCCCCCATCCCGCTGGGGGGGAGTGAGCGAGTGGCTGTGCGGGGCTTAGTTGCCAGCTAGGGCTAAACCACAACAGTTTTAGCAACAGTACTCCAAAACAAGGAAAAAACCATCTTCCATTTTGGATACTAAAAACATAAAGATAGCCTTACTGAAGTAGAACAGAGGTCCAATATCCTGTGTTCAACAGTAACCAATACCTGATGCTACAGACCATGCTGCAAGTTAATGTACTTTCTCCTAAATCCAAAGTTTGTAATGTCATTTTACCAGAGATGTTAATTAAGCAAAATAGAAACTTTTCTCAGAATAGACGAACAAAATGCTGCAATCTGTTCAGGACATGGTAATACTGGGCCTGCTAACTTATGCCCCAAAAATGTTAAAAAACAAACAGCCTCAGAAGTAGATGCTCCTTAACAAACAGGACCACAAAAGCCACTTTCTCAGCCACTGCGGTGTTGGAAGACACACATCAAAAACAGTCTCTTCAGGTAAGCAGAAGAGACGTGGCACTAGCATTTAAAACTACCTTCCTGGGACAGGAAAATAAGAGAACAGATACTAAGAATTTATCTCTCAAACTAAAACTGTTAGGTTCTCCATCAATATTAATAATTGAAGAAATAGAAAAGAGAGTTTTGTGATTTCCGTGATCAAAAGGCTAGTTCATGAAAGAATTCAAAATAGAAGTACAAAGTAACATTAAAGCAAGGTTTTAAGTGTCATCCATATTTGTGCTGTACAGCCCTTAATGACTCTGAAACCCATCTGCAGTGAAACAGTGAGGACTTTACTCAGACCCACAAAAATGCACATATATTTGAGCACATCTAAGACATTAGTTTCCTCATCACCTGGCCCTATCTACATCTGAAGTTGAAGGAAGTAGAGGCCAAACAGTTAAACTGCGTTCCTCCCCTGTGGAAGTCGTATGCTCAAATCCTCTTCTGACATCCAGTCAAGTGTTGTACAACAAAGAAGGTGCAATGAAGCCTTAATCAGCTGAGTCTCATGACTGACCTTTTCAAAAGAAATGCTGGAAATGACAGTTGAAAGATAAAGTGATGCCAAGACTAAGGAAACAATGGTCTGGACTTTTAAGGCTAGACTCTCACCTTCCTCTTCAAAAGAAGCTTTGTTTGGGGTGTGTCTGTGATCCTCTAGACTGCTTTTTCTGGTGCAGTGACATCCTGACTAGTCTTATAGCAGTGACCAAGCACATTGCTGATGCTTCATCATAAGTAAATGAAAAATAGGTGGAATTCCCCAAAGACCATTATCCTCACCTGACTCCTGGAAAAGGTAGTCCCTGTAGTGCACATAAAAAATATGTTAGGGAAGACTATCTGGGTTACTCCTGCCTCAGGCAAAGGTAAACCCATTCAAGGGATTGCTTTTGTTCAAGGACCTGGGTGCTCTTGGTGGATGATGCAGAAGGATGGGGAATTCCAATGTGTGCCTCAAGGGGGTTTGATTTTAGGTGAGACTAGCCAATGAATTGAATTGTATGATGTTAATTGCCATATAACCCTGCCACTGTATGTCATCATTACTGTAATTGTTATATGCTCTATCAATGGTATTACAGTAAGAATCACTTAGATCAAGCAAGAATGAACTTTGATAAAATTGAGCAAAGTGCAGTAGTGATGGAGCCAAAGTGACTTCAGCATGCAACAATCCAACGTTGCACACCATCCTCCTGCTGTGCCCAATGTCACCTGCCTGCCGCACCACACCAAAGCCCAACCCTGATCTGCCAACGACCGAGTGGAGTTTGCACCATCCCTCCTGCCCACAAAGACTGGTATGACAGATGGAGCCCAAAGTTGGGGAATAAATGAACTCAACAGACATTTTATAGAGATGGCCTGTATACTAAGGGAATGATCTCTCTCTTTCAACAGGAAAGGTAATGTTGATTAATTAGGATGTATTGGAAGGTACAGGACCTGAGCATGACATAAACAGTATAGAATAAGGGGTGGATACTGTCCTGGTCTCAGCTGGGATAGAGTTAATTTTCTTTCTAGTAGCTGGTATAATGTTCTGGATTTAGTATGAGAAGAATGTTGATAACACACTGATGTTTTCAGTTGTTGCTAAGTAGTGTTTAGACTAAGTCAAGGATTTTTCAGCTTCTCACGCTCAGCCAGCAAGAAGGCTGGAGGGGCACAAGAAGTTGGGAGGGGACACAGCCAGGGCAGCTGACCCAAACTGGCCAAAGGGGTATTCCATACCATGTGATGTCACGCCCAGTATATAAACTGGGGGGCAGTCAGCCTGGGCGGGTGGATCACTGCTCGGGAACTAACTGGGCATCGGTCGGTGACTGGTGACCAATTGCCCTGTGCATCACTTGTTTTGTATATTCCAATTCTATTATTATCATTATTACTATTATTGTTATTTTCTTCCTTTCTGTTCTATTAAGTTGTTCTCACCTCAACCCACGAGTTTTACTTTTTTTTTTTCCCCTGATTCTCTCCCCCATCCCACTGGCTGAGCTGGAGCGAGTAAGCAGCTGCATGGTGCTGAGCTGCTGGCTGGGGTTAAACCACAACACCCTCCCTCTCTCTAACCTTCCTCCCTCCCCAGAGGTCCAGCTGCCTGTGTTTCAAGGATCCAAGGTCCACCTCTGGTGCAGCCCAGCTGCATAACCTTGGCCGGGCTGCTGAGAAAACTGTTAGAGCTGTAGGAAAGACTTCTGATGAAATCTGTAGAGAGAGTTAAAAAAAGGCAAGGGGGGGGGGGGGGGGGATTACAGGCAGAGACAGACAGGTGCCATTTGCAACTCAAGGATTCAATACGAAAAACACCAACTGAGAATAGTAAAAAAAAATCCTAAAGAAAAAAAAAAAACAGGGAGGCAGTGTTGATGGATGGATGACATCAGTGAATGACAGCAACCTAACAACACCGAGGAGCCATTTCAGGGAGCAGCAAGGTCTTCTCTTCCTGATGCCCATCTGGTCAGCAAACATCCTTTGGCTGTCCTACTGTAGGCTGCAAGCATGCTAATGCTTAGACTAGCAGTCTGCTAAATCCCACCAGCCTCAGTGGATGTTTAGCAATAAATAATTGTTTTGCGTTTTTGAACTATCTGCAGCTGGCTTGCAGAGTCTTTGTGCAAGGCTAAAGCCACCTAACCAACAAAGCGGACAACTCGCTAAACCAATCTGGAGGCAAGCCAACAAAAATATGTAGAAAACTCCTCTCTCTTACAGTTACAGGAAGTGACTGTCAAAAGCAGTGGGTACTAGCAGATCTGAAGCAAATACAAGAAGTCCTGCAAGTGGAAAAGGGGAAATGCAGCACTGACCAGCAATACCGCTGAGTTCAAGCTTTTTATGTTGAAGGTGAAAAAAATGGTACCTACATCACAAAGCTGTACCATTTCAGTGGTCAGCTGTCTATCAACGACAGAAACACCTTTAAGTCAGCAGTGCAGTACAAAAATCAATCAAAAAGACAGAGCAATGGCAAGCCCAGGAGCCCCAGAAGGATCACACTGTTTGCACTGACAGCGATGTGACTTTAAACGTGCAGTAGGGCTGACCCCGGCCAGCAGCCAAGCACCCACCCAGCCACTCACTCACACCCACCTCCTCAGCGGGACAGGGAGAGGAAAAGTGATAAAGCTCATGGGATGAGATAGAGATGGTATGAAATGGGGGGAGCCAAGCAAAGGCTAACACTCACCACCTCCCACAGGCAGACCAGGCAACAGCCACCTTTGAAGCCAAAAGCCTCCTCTTTCTTCCTCCACCCCATTTATAGTGCCGAGCCTGACATTACATGGTATGGAACAACTCTTTGGCCAGTTCGGGTCGGCTGTCCCAGCTGTGCCCACCCCAGCCTACACTCAGGAGTGCAGGGGGCAAAGCAGAAAAAAGCAGCAGCCTGGACACTGGGCAAGCACTGGCCAGCAGCAGCCAAAACACTGGTGTGTGACCAGCACTGGTTTAGTGAAGGGAGTTAACTCCATCCCAGCCAGAGCCAGTACAAAACAATACCTACTTCACGCAATCTGAACATGAAGCATACAGCACGGGTTAGCAGCAAGACACCAACAGAAGGAAAATAAACTAAAGCAAGCCATTACCAGAACACCTTCATCTCCTTCAAAGTCCAGCTCAGTAGCATTAAGCATTAAATAAACTGCATCTAAGCCAGACTCCTCCATCACTACTGGTCCAACTACAGCAAAAGCAGCAGCATAAACTCCAGACCCCAAATACGAGAAATTAAAGTTTGATACGAGTCCGACTTCTTCCCTAGAAATACCAAATCAACTACACGACAACAGCTTGAAAATCAAACCAGATGATTTGTTCCCTGCTTTCCTTCAAACCTACAAAAACTTATTAAACAGACTACTGCTGTTTGAAACAAATACAATTTTATTACGTGCATCCTATTACACACCTTATCAATACCCAACAAGCACCTCCCAAAAAGCAAAATCAACTAACAGAACAAATTCAAGAACAGGGCTGCAGAAATCTGAAGTGCTAATTTGTAATTAATTCCTGCCTCTATATTTCCCTCTTTGGTAATATGGGGGGGGGGGAAGTCCTAGAGCTGGAGCAGACCACTGTTACAAGGCACTTAACCAAGATGTTTATCACTGCCTGGCTACAAAAGCTACTATTGAATGCTCACCCTCCTTGCAGTCAGTAATACTTGTTTTTGCTGCCCAGGCTGAATTCAGTGACAGAGAGTAACTGCACCATTTCCTACCTTCAAAACTACACAGCCACCACAGGTCAGAGCACTCCAATTCAAAGCAACTGCCCCCAAGTTCTGCCCCACTGCTAACTCCAGCGAAAATCAGAATTGAGCTCTATGTATGAGTGTATAGGAACTGATTACATAAACCTGATGCACAAAGCGAGCAACTGTGTGAACTAAATGAGCTAAACATAAAGTTAATGTTGTCAAACATTACTAAGATACTGACAGAAACCATTAGGTAGCTATCACAAATATAAAAGCACCTAGAAAAAAGTAACAGAAGCTGAAGTTTCGTAAACAAAATACAATACATATGTGGTGGGCTGACCTCCGCCAGCGGCCAAGCACTCACACAGCTGCTCACTCACTCCCCACCACCTCCCCACCCTAGACAGACAGGGAGAGACTAGGAAGAGCAAAAGCAAGAAAACCCATGGGTTAAAATAAAGACAATCTAACAGGTCTTTAGACCCACCCCCGTCCGAAGAGGGGGGAAACAACCACAAGCAAAGCAAAGGCAATCACTAACCTCCTCCCACAGACAGACAGATGCTCAGCCAGGCTCAAAAACCACGACCTTGGAAGTCAAAAAACACCCTTTTCTTCTTCCTCTACCCCAGTTTTTATTGCCAAGCATGACGTTACACACTACAGAACAGCTCTTTGGCCAGTTCCGGGTGGCTGTCCCAGCTGTGTCCCCTCCCAGCCTCTTGCCCAGCCCCAGCCTGCTTGCTTGGAGGGGCCAGGGAAGAAAGCCTTGATGCTGTGCAAGCACTGCCCAGCAAGTCCCAAAACATCGGTGCTTACCTCCACTGGTTTAGCCACACAGCCAAAACACAGCACCACACCCCATCCCAGCCAGACCCAGGACCACTTCACAACACAATCCACTGAAATATTCCCAAAGCCTGGAGGTGGTCTCCCCAGGGGTTTTCTGCCTGAGGCTCCCAGGGAGGCCATGCTCCCTGGCTGCGGCACAGAGCACGCTCCTCACAGCTGGTCCTGCCCGGCCGGGCCCAAGGGCAACCGCACCAACTATCTCCTGTTGGATCTGTCTGAAGGCCTGCTGCAAGGCCCCACTTGAAATAGTTCTTCTTTTGGGTTACTCAACAAGAGAGGACTCACAAGCTGACTGCAACCCAGAGCACACATTCTCCAGAAACCCACAACGCCTAGGAAAGCTGCTGTTTGTTTTTTGTTAGCTGGTGGGGACATGGCTGTTACATTCTTGACCACACCCACAGGGATGTGACGATGTCCATCCTTCCACTTCAGTCCCAGGAACTGGACCTCTTTTGCAGGTTCCTTGATCTTGCTTTGGTTTATGGCAAAACCAGCCTTCAGAAGGACCCACATTATTCTTTTGCTTTCTCGAACACTTTCTACGCTGTGTTGCCCAACACAAAGATGTTGTCAGTGCATGGCGGGTGTTCAGGGGATTCACCCTGTTCCAGTGCTGCCTGTATCAGTCCCTGGCAAAAGGCCGGGCTGTCCTTCCACCCCGGGGTAGTCAGCTCCAGGTGCAGGAACACTCCTCCACATGAAAGCAGCCTGGGCCCTGCACTCTGCTGCCCAAGGGATGGAACAGGCATGGGCAGCACCAGTTGTGCCATACCACCTTGCCTCAGGCTCCTGCCCACACTGGAGTACGGCATGTCCAGCACAGCAGCATGACCTCCTTCAGACCATGACAGTCCTCCTTCAGCCTCCACCCTCCATCAGACTTTGGCGTTGCCGTATGGGACTACTACAGGGTGAAGTCACCCCCAAAATCCAGACGGGTTCCGCCCCTGTACCCTGATGGCATTGGGGTACACTGTGCACCGGAGTCCACCAGAGCCTTGTGCTCCCATGGGTCCGATGTGCCAGGCCATCGAATCCACACGATCCAGTTGAGTCCATTGTCCCTTTCCTCTGCCTAGCCAGAGACAGGGCCCCCCTACTCCTGGTTGGAGCATTCATTATCTGACCCCTGCCATAGCAGACCAGACGTCCCTTCATCAAGGTCAGGAGGAGGAGAGGCATCCTCAGCCCTTCTACTGCATCTGAGGAATTGCTCGACAGCACCCGGAGCAGTAATCCTTCTGGATAGACCCTTTTTAGCTGTTCTTTCCCACAATTGACAAACGCAGGATCTAGGTCCAAGACGGCACACCACCCCACTTCCTCACATGCTCCCCACGGTCACACAGATGGAATCAGGGGGTGGCATGTGGTGTGTGCCTGCGGGTCCCTTTCCCCTGAGCTGGGAAAGGCTGACTCTGTGTGGCAGCACCCTTCAAAGCTGAGACAGCAGCCTGTAGGAGTTAGGAAGATGAGATTCTCTTTCTCCACAGCCGGTGCCTTGAGGTCTGGCCAGCCCACCGTCACCCGGGCGCTGCTGTACAACACCAGTGTGTTCAATACTAACCTCTGCCACGTGGTCCGGGTGTACCGGACATCCTCCAGATCTCTGGAGACCTGGTTGTTGGTCACCTCCACCACTTCCCTCAGATAACAGACAAGGTGGTCCGCTTGCCACCACAGTCTACCAGATCATCCTCCAGGTGATACTTCATCCTCAACAGGAGATGCCTGCATCGAGTCTCTGGTTTAGCCATGGTGTCCATTTGTATTATCCTTAGATCCAAGGGACCCTCCAGCTCCTTTGAGGGTGCTGAACATAGACAGGCCTGGTAAGCATAGGCCAGGTCACAACACAGCACTGGAAGCCACTCTCTCTTTGGCAGAGACAAGGCGTCCCCCCTTCAGGTGGTCTGCCATTTCAGCAGGATTACATGCCTGCTCAGGCAAAGAATCCCAGGCCATCTGAGGTGAAAATGGCTCGAGGCACCTGCCCAAATTCTCCCACACGCCGTGCCACCCAGGAGCCAGCTGCCACAGGGCACGTTCCTATCTGCCATCCCCAGCCAGGTAGTTACCGGAGGATCCACCAAGATCTGAATGCGGATCGGTGGATTCAGAGTCTGATGAGATGGCAGCGTGTGCGAGGCACCGGTGGCAGGAGAGCACTATTATTACCACTACAAACACCAGTCAAAATCAAAACCAGGTTCACAGTACACACCACGCCAGGATGTTCAAGAAACGGAGGGGCCATTGCAACAAGGTTGGCAGGATCCATCCCAGAGGAGAAGAGGCGTCAAGTGTAATTGCTGTTTGTCTCCAGGGGATGGTTCCCAGAGTACTGGGAAGACAGCAATGCAGAAGCCAAATACCAGACTAGGCTCAAAGCACCGCTTTTATCATGTTTCCCAGGCAAAAGAACACAGCAAACAGCAAAGGCTGGAAGCTGCCATTTCAAAGCCCTACCAAGTAGCAGCTAAACAGCAGTAAGGTCAGTCTAGCACACTCCGATCAAATCTGTCATTATATCTCGATCCCCCTCGTGCCCCTTGCTGAGCTCCAAAAAGGACCGTGGTGTGTTGACCCAGGCCAGCAGCCAAACACCCACAGAGCCGCTCACTCTCCCCCACTCCCCAGCCCAGCAGGATGGGGGGAGAAAAAGGAAGCACAAAAGTGAGAAAACTCATGGGTTAAGGCAAAGACAATATTACAGGTGAAGAAAAGAGAGGAAAAAAAAAAAAACAAGCAAAGCAAAAGCAATTAATACTCACCACCTCCCCCAGGCAGACCAGTGCCCAGCCAGGCTCCAAGCAACACCCACCTTGGAAGCCTGTCCTGGTCTCAGCTGGGATAGAGTTAATTTTCTTTCTAGTAGCTGGTATAATGTTCTGGATTTAGTATGAGAAGAATGTTGATAACACACTGATGTTTGCAGTTGTTGCTAAATAGTGTTTAGACTAAGTCAAGGATTTTTCAGCTTCTCACGCCCAGCCAGCAAGAAGGCTGGAGGGGCACAAGAAGTTAGGAGGGGACACAGCCAGGGCAGCTGACCCAAACTGGCCAAAGGGGTATTCCATACCATGTGACATCATGCCCACTATATAAACTGGGGGGAGTTGGCCTGGTGTGGGGTGGGGGGAATCACTGCTCGGGAACAAACTGGGCATTGGTCGGTGACTGGTAAGCAATTGCAATGTGCATCACTTGTGTATATTCCAATCCTTTTATTGTTATTGTCACTTTATTATTGTTGTTGTTATCAGTTTCTTCCTTTCTGTTCTATTAAACTCTTATCTCAACCCACGAGTTTTACCTTTTTCCTTTCAATTCTCTCCCCCTTCTCAATACGGGGTGGGGGGGAGTGAGTGAGCAGCTGCGTGGTGCTTAGTTACCGGATGGGGTTAACCATGACGAAGCCAAAAACACCTTTTTCTTCTTCCTCTACCCCATTTTTTACTGCCAAGCAGGACGTTACATGGTACAGAATATCCCTTTAGCCAGTCCAGATCACAGCTGTGTGACCTCCCCTTCCAGCCTCTTGGCCACCGCAGCCTACCCTCAGGGGTGCAGCAGGGAAAGCCTTGACATGGTGCAAGCACTGTTCAGCAACAGCCAAAACACTGGTGGTGACCAACACTGGTTTAGCCACAAATCCAAAACACAGCTCACAGGCTGCTGTGAAGACAGTTAACTCCATGCCAGCCAGAGCCAGTACCACTCAGTAACATAATTCACTGAAATATTCCAAAAAGACTCCATTCCATTCCAGCATTCATGGGGTTCAATGCACCAAGTTTATATACAGACACAAAAAAAAACCCCAGAAACAAATCAGCACAAGTCTTTCAGCAAGTAATTCTTAAAACAAGACAAAAAAGGGCATTTTAGCACCTTCATGGAACATTAGCAGCAGCAATCTACTGGCCTTTTTCAATTTTCACTTTCCATGTCAAATTTTAGAGCAGTACAAATCCTGCACGCTGTTTCATAAGTACATTTACATACATGCAACAGCACTGGGGCATACGGAGCTCTGCACACCTGATGTGGAGATGTGCCCGAGAGCATTGTAGACAAAGAGCAAATACTAATACTTCTGCTTAAAACTTACTAAAAGAACCCAAACTCCATTCAGAATATTTAACTTGATGGCAAAGAAATAAGAAAACATTTTATTTACCTTCAAATGTGAAACACTGGAAAAAAAAGTCTCAATGTTCTTCCTGTTTCATACACAGAAGAGCTCCTTGTTTGGTAAGGACTAACACAAGCACAGTTGAGCTTCCACTGAGCTCAGCCCCAAAACCAAACTGCAAGATACTTGGGAAACAGAAGAAGGGCAGAAAAGGAATCCAGCAGTATAGCAGGGAGCAGCAAGTTTTCAACCACTTGGAACCCCACCCTTGTATAAACATCACTCAGTTATATCAGTTGTCACAGAAGTTGGAGAAGAAGAGATCTGTCTAGTCCCTTATGTCCTCCACCCTTTGAGCCAGCATGACTGTTCTGTCAGTTCTGGCAGATGATTTTTTTTTTAAATCAGAAAAAAAATGCAATTAAAAATACTTCTTGTCCTTGAAGAGTGCCTTCTTAATAGAGAAAATAATTACCTCACTTTTATATCCACCCTCTTGAAGACCTCACAGCATAGTTATAATTTAGTATTTTAAACATCTAGTCAATGATCACATACCAGAGGAAGGAGCATAACCCAAAACTGAACACACATTTCAACATCAATTCTGGGCTATAAACCAGGATGGATAATTGTTGGGTTGTTTTGTTTTCTTGGGGTTTGTTTTGTTTTGTTTTCAAAAAAGCCTACAGAAAAAGAAATTTTAAAAAATTAACAACCTATATTACATTACTGTATCAAAATAATTGTAACTAAGGAAAAATACTAAAGCGGTGTCTAAGTTGCAAAAAAAAAGGTCAAACCTCCAAATATGCGAGGTTCCTGGGTAAGCACTATGAACCAGATTATGCTACGCTCCTAAAACGCTTTGCCTTGGGTGAAAAGAATTTTTGTTGTTGTTTCAGTTATTTTGACCAATTCAGATCAATTACTACCGTCTTCAAAGTCAAGAAATAGGAAAGCTATCTATTTAACCCAACACACAAGTACGAGGTGCCAGAAGACATGTCTACATTCTGAGCTCTCGAAGTACGGTGATGAAAACTAATCTCTCCAGCTAACCAGAGTGAATATTACTTCATTCAACAGCCAGTTTTAAAGCCAAAACCACTATTCCCAAACTGCCAGATAGCTTTGTTTCAATGTAATGTGCTAAGTTTATGGATTTAATTAAAGGTCTGAGCTTTCACGGAAACACAGCTGGACAGAGACAGAACACAGGTAAGAATCAGAAAGCAAATGGTGCACTTCCCTAACTCAACAAACATGTAAAAGCCGAGATTGAGTAAACACATGTTGTACTATCAAACGTGTTAAATCAATACGCACACTGCTGGCGTGCCAAGACTTCGGCTGCAATGCAGATAAACGTTATGCCGCTGTTTACAAGTCCGTGTCTATTCATCTGCCTTTTGCACTGCAAGAAAATACAACCAGACGCAAGGTCGCTGAGGCAGGGCATGCCTCTGTTGGCCTGCAACGCCTGGCAGGGTGTTCCCAACCCGACACTGCCGACCTGCTGAATCCCCTCGGTAGCCAAACAAATACATAAAGGGGCGGCAGCCGTTAACCCAAACGCAGTGCAGCGCCTATACCCAGCCGCAACACCCCGTTAACAACCGGCTGCGCGGAGGCGCTCCGCAGCAACCAAGGCATAAAGCCGGCGAGGCCGTTACACCGCGCTTCCCCCCCCACACACACACACCTCGGCGGGCAGCCCGCACCGCTGCTGCTCCCAGGCCCCACCGCTGCCCGGGGGTCCGGTGGGCGAGCGGTGCCGGGCCAAGGAGGTCACCGATGGGGGCTAAAGGAGGGCAGCGTCCCCACAGAGCCCCGGCCACCCCCCACCCGCCGCCATTTTGTGCGTCCCCCCTCAGCCCCCGCTGCGCCACACGGGGGGGGGGGGGGGGGCGGCCGGCGCCGAGCTCCTACCTCCGGCAGAGCGCAGCCCGAACCGCGCTGCTCGCATCCACCCTTCTCTCCCTCTTCCTCCACCGCCTCCCCCCACCACCGCCACCGCCGCCGCCGCCGCCGTTCCGTCGCGCCGGGCCGGACCGAGCACCGCCGCCGCGGAGATGCAGCCCCGAGGAGGGAGACACCGGCCACTGCGCCTGCGCACGGAGGGAACGGGCGGAGCAACGGCAAAGCGGCGCGGGCGGAGGACGCATGCGCAGAACAGGCGCGCGGGGGAGCGGCGGGGGCC
The DNA here is from genome assembly GCF_026419915.1 of Harpia harpyja. NCBI lineage: Eukaryota > Metazoa > Chordata > Aves > Accipitriformes > Accipitridae > Harpia > Harpia harpyja. Next base: position 89,984,906 of record NC_068941.1, read on the forward strand.
CCCCCGCCGCGCAGGCGCACTCAGCCCCGCGAAGCCGCAGCTGGTCAGTTCCCACGCTGTGGGCACGCTACCCGCAGTGCGCATGTGCAGTCGCCTGCGTTGGCGGCGGGGGGAGAGCTGCGCATGCGCCGCGAGTGGGAGGCGGGGCCACGCGCGCTTGCCGCAGAGCATGATGGGAGCCCTCCCCTAGAGCAGCGCTGCCGCCCCGGCTCATCCCATCATGGCGGCCGGAGCGGGTTGGGGGTTATTTTTCTGCCTCCTCTGGGTGTCCTTACTGGTTCATGCTGCTCCTTGTAGGCCTGCCGTTGTTCCTTCTGATTCTCGTTTCTCTCATCAGTCTTTTATGGTGCTGCTTGCCGTCTTCTCGTTCCTCTGCTGAGGGCCCGGTGTCTGCTGTGGGCCTGTGGTGTGGCTGTGGGGCTCTGCTTCACCACAGAGCCGGCCCGGGGTGAGGGCACCTGCCCTGCCTGCTGCTGATCACTGACCTGCACCTCTGGAGATCAGAGACACAGTACCAAGCAGCTATCCTCTTCTTCCCTGCCTGAGCCTCTAGCAGCAACACCGTGAGCTTCTGCAATTGTCCTCTCAGATGGCTTCCACCTTATATGTTAAGCCTTATGCACAGCCCCAGCTGAACGTGTGGATCCCCTCTGCTGCGTTCCAATTCAAGGTGGCCTGGGCTTGACTGGCAGCCAGTGGCTGCCCCAGTTTTTCCAGTGAAAACAGCATGGAGCTTGAGACTTCCGAGGTGCTTGACTCACAGGGGTTGTCTGTGCTGCTGTTTGGAATGATGTTTGCTTTTGGAGCAGCAGCATTAATACCTGGTGCCTCCAACAAGCTTGCTTCCCCAGGGGTACAGTGAGTCAGCATCCCCAAATGCAGGCTTTCCCCCCGTTAACTATGGTCTGCTGTGCTGGTGCTGACCTGAAAAGGAGAGTCTAAAAAGCTCTGCCACCTTGGGTGGCCCTGTGAGGTTTTGGCACAGGGAGCTCCTGTTGCTCTGGGGTCCCTTCTGCTCTCGCCCACAAAGCACCTTTGCAGAGTCACAGGCTTCTCTCTGAGGAGACAGAAGATGCCTTTAAGAGCTGCCACATTATTTCCTGAAAATAGCAAAGCGGATGCCAAACTTAACCACAGAGACAGCCAGAAATGCTGCTGCTGTGTCACGGTGACTGCCCCCAAAGCATGTATGGCATAAAGCAGGCCTGTGACCAGCTCTGCCCAAAACCACACCATTTGCTTGCATGGTGGAGCATATTTCAGAGCTGCTGAAAGCGCTGCGTCTTGCTGCAAATGTGGCAGACGGCAGGCACCCACTCACCTTCTTTTTTAGCAGACTGGGAGTGGGCTGCGCAGCGCCAGTGGACTGGCTGCCACGCAGATCTGTCCAGCTGTACTGCTTTGAAGTCGCTTGGGCGTTTGTCTTTCTCGTGTTTCAGATCCTGCAGACGCTTTGCATGCATCCAGCAAAAATGATTCACTGGTGCTGGATTTTCTGACAAAGCTAGGCTGACACAGATTTAAGTTGCTGGTCTTTGTATCCAAACCTGTTTTGGTTCCTCTCCAGCACATCACAGTCTTGGAAACTCTAAAAACCTTTAAAAGTTAAGACTTGCACTTACTCTTGGCTTTTGAAACTTGCTTAGAGCTGTCTAGTCCTGCAGCTTGTGACTTCTGTAGACCACAGGCATTCCTTACTCCCATCACAGCACAGCAAGGGGAAGTAAGAAGGTAGGATCATTTTGGAGAGTTGGAAGCTGTATTTCCTAAACTTCTGAATCAAATTTACAGCTAAATTATACGATTCGTGCCTGTGTCTGTTTTGCCATTCTCAGGCCAGCCCGAAGATCTTCACTGACAAGGTACTCTGGAAGGGAAACTCTGTTGTAAACTAAAAGATAGGATCAGCTTTTATGGTGAGACCACAGGACTCTGACAGAGTTAACTGCAGTTTTAGGAGCATCCCAAGGGCAGACTCTGCCCAGCACCTGCTGTGGAAACTTTAACATCTTGTTGGGAAAGAATCTTTTGGATCAAAGGCTTTATAAAAGATAAGATGAGCGCTCTGCCTACATGGAGCTTGAACGCCATCCTGCTCCCGTTGCTAGTGCTCTGTGGTGCTGCCCCAACAGCTGTAAAACATAACAGTTGAAAATAAGAAATTAAATTTGAGTCAAAAGGCACTGAGGTCCCAGTGCAAACAAGGCTGGAATTACATCCAGGGTCTCATTTGCTAAATGTCCAATAGCGATTACAGCAGCACTGTCTTAAAAGGGATCGTTAAGGTGGTAAAATTAAACAAATTAAGCACTAAGACCTTTGGGAATGTAAACATTTAGGCTGCTTGTGCAACCTGATCTGTCCGACATATCCTGATGTCCCGACACAATCTCTGGTTACGTGATAGGACACTTGAGCCCTGGCAGCTCTGCTGCGTGAGTGGGGTTGGGCACCTGGAGAACCTGTTTGCTGCAAGACTTTGCCTCATTTGTTGCAAAATTTGGGAGATGCAAAGGGATTGAAATAAAAGTTTTATGGTTTCATAAGAGCTTCAGCCAGAGCCAGGTCTTAACCTCGCTCCTGTGAAGAAATCCCCATGGGATGCTGGACAGGTCTCTTAATCCAGCTCGTTTTAGGTGTTTGCTAGTTCTTTGCCAAACTTTCTGTACTCCTGACTCGGTTCCAGGTGTGATGTAGGGTGCTGAGCCACAGCTGAAGTCACGAAGCTGCCCTTTGCAAAGGCAGTGCTAAGTGGCCCAAGGATACGTTGCCAGGCCTTGCTCTTGGAAATGGTTTCGATCATTTTAACCATAAAATGACACAGATGACAAGCATATAAAATTTCATTCTGAGTATTTAAAACACAGACAAGGGATGTCCATGTGAGAACATGACAAGGAATCTTGCTCTTCCTAAGGATGCTTAGTAATCCCCAACTGTCTTTACGCCTTCAGCTCTTAGACATGCTACTCTGGGTCAAAATAAGAGAAGGTCCCCAAAAGAGATGTATATGTGACCAAAACACAAAACCTGCTGCCAGAACAACTCCAGATACCAGAGAGCTCAGCCCGGCAGCTTGGCATGCAGAAGAGACGGGTCCACTGTCCCTGAAGCTCACTATAAACCACCCTGAATTTCACAAGGGTTGTGGGGGTGCGGGGAGAAGTCTTTTGGGGTGTAGCCAGAAAGTGAGAAGGGATGATTTTTCAGATCTGCAATCCACTTTCAGATGGGGTGATTGCCGAAGCCTCAGGCCCAGACAGTCACTGCTGGGGAGCAAGCACATGTGTAATGCAGGGTGCTGGCTACATCTTCTACAAGAGATGTAAATCATGGAGTTAGGAAGGAGCTAATGCAGCCAGTGTCTTCTTATGCGAAGGACTTCACTCAGGCAGGTTTTTGGCTACTTGACAAAATTATCTGGCTCCCAGCTGCTCTCCCATGCCCATCATATTGTCAAGCCTTGCCCAAGGTCTGTGTTTTCCATCCGATCTGGTCCCACTCCAGGCTGCCCGGGCTGATGGGTATTAATAGTCCTTTAGGCTGTGAACTCCGGGACTTGGCTGGTGGCTGCAGAGCCCCACATACTCTTTGCCTGACACATCAGTATCTGGCAACTGTCCCTGCTCCGCGTGACAGTGTGAGTTGTCTCAGCCCACAGCCAGGTCTGGGAACGGATTGGATGCGATTAATTAGTTTTACATCTTCAGATATCCAGTCCCTCTGCCCAGTACATGGGGCTACAGGGGGAGTGGGAATTCAGGCACTTCCCCTACAGAAGAGAGGTAGCAGGTCTGCCGCTTCCCTCTGAAGCATCCTGGGTGAGTCGTTTGCGATTACACCTTGTAGGAAAGGTGTGTCAGACCCCCAAAAAAGGGGTGAGAGCCAGGACTGGGGTTGGAGGAGTGGGAGAGCTGCAGCCCAGACACACGGTCATATTACGACTCGGTGAGTTTGGGGCATCTTCTGCACCACCACAATCACCCAAGGCGTGCTCCTGTCGATCACAGCGACAAGGAGGTCACCGCTAATGGATGCTGCACACCTCGGAGCTGTGAAAGCCCCAGGTGACAGGGACAGCCCGTGTCCAGGGGCTCTGGACCTCCATCTGGTTTGCTGGCTCTTCATCTTGCCATGGCTGAGGCCGCGGGTGCCCGTGCTCTGCATTTGGAAGAGCTGAGTTTGGGATCATGCCTACCCAGATACTGCAGCCCCATCTTCGTCATCACCGGTGTGAGCAAGTCCCTGGCCTCCCAGGAAAAGAGCCTGCAGACCTTGGGAATGTGCCGGATCTGCGCTCCACTGTGTGGGGAGAAGGGGGCACCAGGACATCCCCCTCCTGCAGACCCCCTTGCAGCTTCCTCGCATCCCTGCACTCTCCCCACTGAGCAGAAACACCCAAAAGGGCTGTAAAAATGACCACAGTTTCCCCTGCCCCAGCAAAAAAAAACCCTGCTTGTCCTCAAAGCACGCCCTGTTTGACTGCAAGCGGGGGCTTAACAGATGTTTCAAAAGCAGCTTAAAAAGGACCTGAGCGGTGGCAGGGCAGCCGAGTCCCTCTGTCAGGGGGTGTTTATGGATGCTGGAGACTTCGAGCCATGTTTGTCCGCTCTCCTTCCCTCTGCACCCATGTGCCCCAGCCCCTGCAGCTGCTGCTCTGCAGGGAAGGAGCTGGGCTTTACTGGGGGAATATGTTTCCTTCACACTCTGCTGGCACATCCATCCATGTTGGAGCCACCGGGCTGAGCCGGGAGCTTTCCCGGCAGATGGTGCCTCTGAGCCGGCAGAACTGCAGCCGGGCTGGGATCCTGCACCTCGGGCCAGGCTCTCAGGGCTGGCTGCTTCGGGGACTGGCTTCCCAAGGCTTGAAATTACCGCTCCCCCCGCCAGCGCTGCCCCTTAAGATCCATTTTTGCCACGACTGTACGTCTACTCCCTGCCTCCTGCCATAGATGCTCTGCTCAGTTTGGACGCTGAGCTTCAAAAAATCTTGTGAGATTGTATTTTAGCGCCTGGTTTAAATAGTGGTAAAGTGGGGCAAAGCCCGGGGAGGTGGGATGGACTCAGGATTGCATCGGTGCAACTAGATCGTGAGTGTGCAGACGAAGCCGTGTGTGTAAATGAAGCTGTCAGAATAAAATGAGAGTATTGAGCTGGGCAAGATTAAAAGGCAGTTTTGGAGCAGGAGCAGCGTCTTGCAGCGGCACGGAGTGGGGCAGGACGATCTTGTGGGGATCCCAGCTGCGGTGGGATTCCCTCCACTTGCTTTCCACGTGGCTCCAAGGAGCAGGAATGAAACGGAGGAGAGGAGAGGGGTGGTCCCCCAACAGAGGGGCAAAGCGTGCCGCCCTGCCTCTTCTCGTGTCCAGCTCCTCGTCGCGTCCTTCTGGCCTCTGCCTGCGCAGGGGGGTGTGGGAGCAAAGCCCCCAGTGAGGCAGCAGCTCTGCCCACCAGTGCCGGTGCTGCTGGAAACCCCCGTAAAACACCCTCTTATTCAGGCTCTGTTTCCTGCGAAGCTCAAGCAAGAGCTGACCCAGAAACCCTCCGCTTTGCTGCACGCAGCATCCTTCACCGACAGAGGATTGCCCCTCCGTCCTACCCAGGCTGGCCGGGGACAAGGACATGGAGGAGCTGCCACCTCCCCATCGCCCACTGCTCCCCCCCCCCCACTGCAGGACGGGACCCCTGGGCTTCGCTTTCTGCCCCCCGGTCCCGGCCGGAGCTGTGGGGCTGGAGCAGGAGACGAGGGACGTGTCAAAGCACCTGCTTTCCCACGGTCCCTCAGTTAATTTATTAATTGGCGAGACCTGATGAGGGTGACATTTTAGCGGCTGCAGCACGGCACGAAGCGGGTGCAGGGAAGCCCGGGGGCTCGCTGTGCTCCCCCCTGTTGTCCCCCGGCTGTGTGACAGCCCCTCGCCCCAGATGGCCACCAGCCCCTGGGGACCGTGGGGGGCTCACGCTCCGTGACACCGGTGCCAAGGCTGGGGACAGCCTCCGGCCACCCACCCGTGCCTCCACGCAGCTCATGGGCATGCCCGCAGCTCCGGAGGATGCCTTCCCCGCTGCGCTGCATTACAGCCGGGTGAGCTGATGCACGGCTCCTCAGCTGGGACACTGGGAGGACTGGGAGCTGGGGTGCTGGGAGGACTGGGAGCTGGAAGGATGGGGAGCCCCGGTGCTGGCAGTCCCCTGCATGGTGACACCAGGCTTAAAAGTCCCAGCAACTGATGTAGTTTGAAATTGCTGAGCTCCGGGGCCGCATCCTTCTCCTGCCCGAGCCCCTTTCCCTGCCGCTGAGTGCCACCCCCGGGCTGCGTTTACCATGGTTGGGGGGGCACAACAAGGACCGCAAGGCACATCAGTGTCCCTTCCATGTCACCCCCCATGGCACCCCTGCCCAGGAGGACACGTCCCCCCCAGCCCGCTGGCTCTGTGCCCCCCCCTGCCCACAGTGTGCAGGGTGAGCAGCGGTGCCAGGGGGTCCCACCGGGCTCTTGGTGCAGGAGAGCAATTTGGGAAGAGAAGGAACGTTTCTGGCGCTGGGGTGGGGGGGGGGTTGTCAGGGTTTGGAATGACCCGTGCACGGGAATGGGGGGAAAAAAACGAGAAAATACCCCCCAGCATGAGGGTCTCCCCTCCCAGTCCGAAGGGCTCAGCAATTTCCTCCTCTGGCTCCAAAAGGGGACCCAGACAGAGCCTTCTGGGTACCACTTTGGCCACCAGTACCCCCAAACCGGCGCAACTCCACCCCAAAATGGCAGCAAGACGGGATGGGAAACGGGGAGAGAAGGGATGTAGAGGAGCGTGTGGGCACAGACAGGGAGGCGCGGGCGCAGGGCTGGTGGGACGAGTGCCGGAGGATGGGGCTGGTTAAATGCAGGGAGATGTGCAGCCCCGTGTCCCTGTTAGAGACAGAGCAGGGGGACGTGCAGCCCCGTGTCCCCGTCCCCGCAGAGGCATCCCCGTGGCCGGGACCACGTGCGGTGCCGAGGGAGGCCGTGTGTGACATTCCCCCCGGTCGGCGGCTGGGGCCGGGGCGGTGTGTGACCGCATGTCGGTGGCATTCCTGGACTAACTCGGGCACTCGATGGCCTTCACCGACCTTGCCCTCTCCCCGTTACCCGTCCCGTTAACCCCACAGGATCCGGGGATGGAGCTGGGGGCAAAGCCGTGCCCACGAGAGCAGAGCCGTGACCACTTGCACCATCACCCGGGTCTGTGCCAAGACCTCTCGTACCCCAAAGTGACCCGGGAGCCCCCAAACCGCTGCCCCCAACAGCTCAGGTCCTCGCCCTGCCTGCGCGCAGGAGCTCCACGTCCACGGGGATCCCCGTGCCCCCCAAAAGCCAGAGAGGATCAGCAGGTGGGGGTCCGGGGGGGTTCAGCTGCAAAGCCACCGGAGCCGTGGGGCTCCTCATGGTGGGACCACGGCACGGGGACGGACCCACGCTGGCAGCGGGGAACCGACAGGCTCCTGCGCTCTGGGACATTTCCCATTACGGGCAGTAAGGACAAACGTCCCCGCGCCCCGGGGACATCCCGTGCTGCCTCTCCAGGGCCGTTCCTGCCACCGGAGAGCAGGGCTTTCCCAGTTCTGCCCCCTTCCCTGTACCGGCAGATGCCCGGCAGCACACCCAGACCCCCACCAGCATCTCCCACACCCCAAAACCCACATGGGCAATACCTGATGCACCATCCCCTTGTGCTGGGGGGGATGCCCAGCACCTCCCTGGATCAGGCCCTTTGGCCACAGGCTATTTTTATCCTGTCTAGTGGCAGAGCCCAGTCCTCAGCCATACAAGGAGCCATCAGCCGCCCTGGGGAGGTAATTTGTCCCCAGGGTGCCATATTTCAGGTCGCCCAAGTGGATGGCAGCGACCCGGGTGGGGGGGGAAATTGTCACCTCAACGGAGCAAGCTGCTCATCTTACGTCCCCGGCCAGACGCTGCGGACATCCCGCTCGCCTCTTGAGGACACCTTGTGATGTTTGTCCCCTGACACCCAGCCCCTATTTCTCAACTCGCCCTGAATTTAGCACCTGGTGATGAACAGGTTCCGGACAGATGAGGACACAGGGTTAGAAATAGCTCGCTGCTCCGGCCATCGATGGGAGCGTGGTGGCCATGGGGCTTGGGGCAACCATCTAGAGGCTGGGCTGGGGGACAAGGGCAGGGCCGGATCCAGGGCCAACAGATCCAGGGCCAACGGATCCGGGCCTGGATCCGGCCCTGCCCTCGTTCCCCAGCCCAGCCGACTGGGTTTTGCTCGTTAGCACAGCCCCTCATCTGACAGGAGAGCTAAGTGACATGCCCAGGGACATCCCGGACACCAGTGGCAGAGAAGCCAGGACTTTGCCGGGGGCCATCCCACCCCAAGGTGGGGGTCTGGGCGTTGCACACGCATGTGCAAACCCCCACGCTTGTGGGGGCAAACCTGAAGGTTGGCAAAAGCAAGGGGGGTCCAGCTCTGGGGGGTCCCTGGACCACGTAGCATCCCTTGGCTGACCCCCAAACCCTATATCCCCCCTGCCAGGGGCTTGTCACCTCCCCACAGCGTGGGGACCCCCCTGGCCAGGGGCAGGGGGACCCCCCAGCCTGCCCCCCTCCCTCATTTTAGCAGAATCCCAGCCCGGAGTGTAGAAGGGGTTTGGGGTCACCCCGATGGGTGGGAGGAGGTTTGGGGTCACCCCCTCCTGCCGTGGGGCTCCCCACGGGGATACACCCTCCTGCCAAAGCCCCCCACGGCTACGTGTCGGACCCCCGTCCCGGTGCCGGCAGAGAGGGGCTGCTTCTCCCACCCAGCTCCTCCGTACCCCAATGCGGGGTCTGGGGGTGGCAAGTGGGGCTGGAAAAGGCTCAACACCCCCCCCCCCCCAAAAAAAAAAACCAAACCCACCCTGCGCAGGCGCTGCCAGCCAGGCGCGGGGACCCCCGGGGGTTGCGGGGACCCCCGGGGTCCCGGCACTCACCGTCCGAGCGGGTCGAGGGGCAGCGGGCCGGGGACCGGGGGGCGCTGGGGGCCCCGCTTTCGGGGCGCGGAGCCCCCGCCGCCGCCCGCCGGCATCTCGGGGGGCCGGGACGGCGGGTGCCCGCGGGTGACGGCCGGCGCGGCCCCGGCTCGGTCCTGGCAGCCGGCCCGGGCTCGTCACCGGGGGGGCGGGGGGGGGAAGGACGGACGGACGGACGGACGGACGGACGCCGGACAGGGGTACCCGGGGGGGGGGATTGGGGGGGCCCTGGGGGAACCGGGGGAGGGGGCAGCGGGGGGGGAGCCGGGGGGTGCAGGGCTGGATTCCCCCCCCCGAGGTGCCCCCAACACTGGGGGTGCAGGGCTGGGTGCCCCCCCCCCCGGTTCTCCCCCCACTCTGGGGGTGCAGGGCTGGGTGCCCCCCCCCTCCTCCACGCTGGGGGTGCAAGCTGGGTGCCCCGGTAACGGGGGGTTCGGCGCTGGGTGCCCCCCCCCCCCCGCAAGTGCCCCCAACACGGGGGGGGGGCAGAGCTGGGTCCCCCCCCCGAGGTGCCCCCCCCAGCCACGCGCCTGCCACGTGACAACCACCCCCCCACTCCCCCCCCCTCCCGGCTCGGGCGGCCGGGGAATCCCCCGCCCCCTCGGTGTGTTTACATCAACCCGCCAATCAGCGTCTCTCTAGCAGCACACCCCCGCGGCGGGGGGGGGGCGGCTTTGTGACCCCTCTTCCCATTGGGCGCTGCGCCCGCCCATCAGGATCTAGGGGAAAGGGGCGGGGTGATGGAGTTATTTACATTGCGGCCGGCCACGCCCACCCCGCCGTGGTCCCGCCTCCGTGGTCTGCCTGTCTGACCCCACGTGGGGGACGCGTGCGCCCAACCAATCCGACCCTTCGGGGTTAACCAACCCGGAGGCTAGGAGGTGGATCCGAGTCTCCAATCAGACGGCGGCGGAGCGGGTGGGACCAGAACCTTAGAGTGGCAGCGGACTGGTGGAATAGCGACAGCGCTCGCCCTCCCTTCCTCCCAACCAAGGCTTAGAGCCGAGGGCGAGGAGGCGGGGACGCGTGTCGGGCCTGACCAATGGGGTGCCAGGTTTTATGATGGGCGGGGCGGGTGGCGGCGGCGGCGGCTGTGGCGGCGGCGGTAGCGGAGGGCGGGCGGCAGCGGCCCGACCCGGCCGGCAGGTACGGGGACGGGGACGGGGACGAGGACGAGGACGAGGGTTCCGGGACGACCCCCGGGTCTTAGGCCCGACCGGGCCCCGGCTAGCCCGCGGGCCTTCTCGGGACCAACGCCGGGGGCTGGCGGGCTCACAACCGGGCAGGCCGCATCCCATCCCGGTTTGAATTCAAGCCCCGCCGGGCGACGTTCGTAGGCCCCGGCCGCGCTTCGCACCTCTGTCAGTCTTCTACTCCCGGGAGCGGTCGCGTTCCGGTGGGGAACGGCCCCGGGGCGGGAGCGAACGAAGACACCTCGGGTCTGGGTCCTTTACCGGATCGCAGGCCTCGGCGTTTTTGCCGGGGGAGCTCTTTCCCCGGGCGGTGGTGTGGGTGCGGAGGATTCCCGGGAGCAGGTATGGAACCGTGGGGACTGGCGGGAGCCAGCCCATCCTGGCTGATTTCACCCCAAAAAAACACCAGCGGGGCCCTGCCAGGGTCCAGCCGGGCTCTCTCCCACCGCCCTGTCCCTCGTCTTCCTCTCCCCCTCCACCCACCCCCGGCATTTCTCGGGCGCAGGCTCCCAAAACAGTCCCCAGGCTCCTCTCTGCGTGGGTCGGGCCCTTCACCCGTGGGGCGAGGCGAGGGCAGCGTGCCACCGGCCCTGCTGACGCCCCCGACCCCACGAGGAGCAGAGGGGCAGGGGGAGATTGGCTTCTCCCTCCGAAGCCCACTCCCACGCCACGATCTCCGCTCCAAGTGGAGCACGCAGGGGACAGGCATGGTGGTCCCGCATCCTGCCGTCGTTCCGGAGGGACCCCCCCCCGACCCAGAGGTGGGCAACACAATGTGCTAGCTTTGCAGGTTTGCACTGACTGGAAGTTGGTTTTGCAAATTTACGTAAAAAAAACCCCCAAAAACTACCCCAGCCTGTGCCGCGGAGGCTGGGGGTGCGGCACACGGGTGGGTTGCCCTCCCCAGCCCAGGCCAGCCTGCCCTCCCCAGCCGTGTTTACGGGGGACGGGATGCAGCACCGGCAGGCTCGGCGTGGCGTAGTCAGCTCCTGGCTTGTGCCCTTCAGATATTTTGTTACGTGCTGGCTCTTCAGGTTTCAGCCTGGCATGCAGCGACAAGTCAGATATTGCTACAGGAGCATCGCGGCCAGGTAGGGAAACTTCTTTCCGCGTCTGACGCAGTGACTGCTTGACGGGATGCACGTTGGGATCCATGTCGCTTTGGAGTACGGCTGATCTGGATCCTTGTTCTTACCTTAGCCTTGGCCATAGAGACCGCAGAAAAGGCTGCGTGAAGCCCTCAGTTGTGTTTGCTCGGTTCCTGATAGCTCGAGACAAAAATGCGTATCGTAATATTGCGTTGAAAATGTCCCCGTTTCCTTTCTGTGCAAAGAAGTCTGCGGATTTTCCCTCTGAAGAGCTCCTGGGTGGCAAGCGGAGGGGAGGGGACAGCCCTTTTCCAGGCTGAGAAGGGAACAGCCAGGCATGCGTGTGCGTTGTGTGTAAGATGCACACGTGTCCTTGCAGGATTCCCCACGTACTTACTTGAGGCAGGCAGAAAACAGCAGCCGTATGCAGGTGGATAGTGTATCAGAGCGCTTTCTTAGAGGGAGCTGGACTTTCATGCGAACTTTCAAGCTTTTGTTCTGGAAGTAAACGGCCAAGGAGGGAAGCAGGCTTGTTCCCTTCCCTTGAAGCAGCAGTTTGCTTTCCCCTCGCAGCCGGCCGCTGTGAGCTGCAGTTTGAGGCCAGCCGCAGGACGGTGAAGCGAGACCCTCGGCCATTCACCTCTGGGTCATCCATCACCCGGCAGGCTGGGCTGGCCGGTCTGCGGTGCCCCAGGGACCGCAACGGCACGAGGACAGTGTCTGTCCCCGGAGCTGTCATCGCGCCAGCCCTTCCACTGGTGTTAATTTGATCCACGCCAGTGTTGTCAGCGGCTGAAATCCGGGCTGCTGAAAGGCAGCCGCCAGCCAGCCTGCCCAGTGCCCGCTCTTGTTTGGTGTTGACAGGGCGTGTTTTGTCAGGTTTTGGTGGCCTGGAGAACAGGGCCGAGCCCCGGCAGCTGTGACCGCGCTACCGCAGCCTGCATACAGCCAAGGGATGGAGCAGCAAGAGCCAGTGCCGTCCGGCTGCCGAGGTGCAGACCTGAGCTCCCAAAACGCGGGTTGAATCGCCATGTCTGCCTTGGCCTCTCGGCCTCGCTTCGCTTCCCTGTCCCCACTCGGAGTGAAAGCAATGGCGTGGAGGGCAGGCGTCCAGCACCGGATCGGGCGAAGCCCGAGATGTGAGTACAGGGCACACGCTGCAAAGTGCCTGGAAAAGTGCTTCCGTGTCGGGTCTCCGGCACAAACAGAGATAAAGCTGCTTCTGCAAATCCGTAGAGCCCTGGCAAAGCGTTCAGTTTGCTGCCCTGATCTCCGTTTCCAGGCGTTGCTGCTGCAGAAATTGCACTGCTGGCTTTTTCTGCTCTCGGTTCTCTCTGCCCGCATCCAGGCAGGCAGGGAATGCTGTCCCCGTGGATGTCCCTGTGTGGCAAGCACACAGTGCATCTGTGGGAAGAGCACCACCCGGCTCCAATGAGGAGGTTTCCCCTCCCAGAGCAGAAGTGGCAGCCACTGCCAGGGGAGCTGGAAGGTGCTGCTTGATGGATGCTCTGTTTTGAAGTCTTTAAAAAACTTCTTTTATCAATTCCCTTAAAGAAACTACAGAATATTGCTACTCGTGAGCTCATGAGCGGTGCTGGTTGGCCGTATCGCTGCTGCAGTGTATCGCAGCGTTAATCCTGGTGAGCAGCAGGACCCATTTGTGAGCTGTCAAGTGCAGAATGTGTTGTCTTTGCCTGAGATTAAAAGTAGCTCAATGAAGAGCAGTGTTTAGAATGAATTTGAAATTAGGTTTCGAAGTGTTTCTTGGACACAGCTCAAGAGCGCGTTCAATGTTTCTGGTGCTTTCAAAATGACGGGGGGATCTGGCGGCACTTTGTTTTGTGCCTGAGCAAAGTGGGGGATTGTTCTTGTGGATGCAGATTAAAATAGTGCAGGATGAGATTATCCCCCAGATTGGAGATGGAAATAGGATGCAGTTCCTCAGCAACTGAGATATCTGAAAATGGAAGGCTCCACATCTGCTGCGGGCTTCGAGCAGGGACTGGCACACACCCTGCAGCAGCCCAGCAAGCGTGAGAAGGGAGTACCAGGAGTCCAGCCTAACACCATGAGTCCAGGCTAACCTGGAAGACTTAACGTCCTCTAATTACAGAGGGTTGAAGACAGCGGGGAGCAGTGGATGACTCCCCCAGGTCTGCAGCAGCTCGCCAGCTCAGCGCTTCAGCGTCGGTGGTAGGGAATAAAACCTGAAGTGCCAGTATAATAGGAAGGAGAAGCCTGAGGAAAAAAAAGTACTTGAAAGACATCGGGGTGGTGATAGAGCGTGGGCTGGGCTGGAGCTGGATTGCAACCTAGCAGAAAAAGCCAGACCCAGTCACGCCGGGTTCCCCGGTGAGACCCAGCTGGAAGCAGAGAGGGGTTGAACATCGCAAGTGCCATGCGGGGCAGCTGGCAGTCCTCACGGCTACTGGAAAAATCGACACGGCTGGGAGATAAAAAGTGCAGCTTGGGACTCCAAGGTGCAGAGACCTTATCTGCAAGCAGAGATTAGAGCAAGGTAATCTCTGTGTTTACTGTGCAAGGCGCAGGTGGGCAGGAGGAGAAGCTGGTGGAAGGAGCGAGGGCGTTGGAAGTGGGGCTGAACCAGATCGACTTGTGGAGCGTGAGAAGTACCCGTGGGAGCTGAAATGGGAGAATCCAGTCCCTTGGGAAATGAGGCTAACGAGTTGCCCTTCTCTAACTGCTGCTTTGCAGGAGTTGAGAGGTGCCCTGCAAAAACATCCAGCCTTCCCCTCCCCGCCTTGCCCCAGCTCTGCCTGGGCACAGATCAGTCCTAGGCTTCTGGTCGAGGACTTCAAACCAATGTGCTCATGCTCCAGTACACCGCTTCTGCAGGAAGCGTTTCTGCACTGGTTGAGGGGATAAAATAGTGGGTTTCTTTTTATGAATTTGAGTTAAATTTCAAGTGCAAGTTAAAATTTGAGTGTCGTTACACCCGAAGTGCAGCTGGGATGAGGGTGCAGCAGCCCAGGCTTGGGGATGCAGCCCTAACCTCTCGCCTTCCCCTGTGGTGCCAGCCCTTGCAAACCCAGCCTTGCTCCTGAGCACTTGCAGGGCAGTCAGGAAGGAGAGGATCTGTGAAAGTGCACAGAGAAAGAAGGGCTCAGTTTTGGGTTTGGTTTTTTTTTCTGAAGTCTGGGTTGTGCTGGGTGGGTTTTCCTGCTGAAGGACCAGCCCGTCTGCAAACACAATGATTCCCAAAGCTATTTATAGAGCTGGGAGCCCTGGCCGGCCAGCCTCCTCCATCACGTAACCCTGCGCTCTCTGCCGAAGCAGCCTCCGCCGAGGTTTTGGCTCTGGCCGCGCCAGCCTGGGAGGGTAAGGAGGACCATATGTCCCTGCCTTGAGCCAAGCGCGCAGCTGTGCTCGATTCTCCTGTCTGGTGCTGACTTGTTAACCCTTTGGGAGCAAAGGGGAGGAACGTGCTTCATGCCACGCTTGGCGTAAGAAAGGGATGCTCTCGTAGGGGCCGAAACCAGCCAGAAGTGGGATGCGTGAAGGGTCTTGCCTCCCAGGAGTTCCTCAGTCCTGCTGTGTGTTATCCTCCTGAATTAGGTAAGGAAACAGTCTAATGGCCTGCCTGGAAAGAGCGGGTAACCATATGTGTAATTCTGGGGTATTGAAGTGCGTTATCCAGATTATTAATAACTTGCCGTGCCTTATGCTGCTCCGTCGCAGGAGCCTGAAGCGTTCCTGCCTGTACGCTCTCCTCCCAGGGCGGCTCATTCCAACCACAGTGCGATCTCGCCGTCTGCTGCCTCTTGTCCTTTCCCCTCTCCACCCGACGGACGGTGCCACAGCTTGAGGCAGACAGGCAGCGCTGCCCACCTGCCGTTCCCTCCGTACGTGGCTCGCCGCTGGAAAAATGCTTGCCTGCAAGATCAGCTTGCTTCCCTGCCGCTCCGACCGCATCACCCTGCGTTATCTCCTTCTCTGCATCAGGCTCTCGCCTCCTGCGCTCCTCTGGCAGCACAGCGGGTACCTACGCCTTTGCCCTTGCTATCCTATCACTCCTCTGTCTCAGCTTTGTCTCCCTCGGGGTCAGCCGCCCCCTTTTATACCACGCTTGGGTGCTGCCTGCTCTAAGGAGTCCTTCCCCACCTCCTGCCAAGTCGGTCCGCGGAGTCTCTGCCCTCCTTGCATCAAATGTCTCAACACCGTGGCAAGAGCACCTTGCTCTTGCTCTGCTTTGTCATCCCAAGGAGTGGGAGCCCAGTGGGACGAGGCAGTGATGGGACGAGGCAGTGATGGGACGAGGCAGTGATGGGACGAGGCAGTGATGGGACGAGGCAGCCTGCTTGGCCTCGCAGTGTCTGCTCTGAAGCAAGGGCAGCGTGTCTCGCATAGCACAACCTGACCGCCTCGGCGGGGTTTGCACCAGCGTGGTGCACGCAGGATTGGACCGCAGCTGCAGAAGTGCAGGCAGAGAGGTGGGCAGAGGGCGGGTAGCTGCAGTACCTGTCTGCTGCTGCCAAAGGGATCAGATGAGGGGCTGGGCGAAGAGGGACCAGACCTGCCCTTGGCAGTGCTGAGCCACCGTCGCGTCCGCTGACTCCAGCCTTGTGCCTCCTGCTTTTTCCCCCTGGGCTTTGAAGGCCAGGTAACACTCACAGCCCTGCAGTGAGCTGTGCAGCAGGGCTAGACGATGCCCAGCCTTGTGCCTGGACCACGGTGCCGTCTCTGCGTAGCAGCACAGGGGCTAAGAGAGACGTCCACGCAGAAATGTGGATGTTTCCTCCAAAAAAAGTCCATCCCCTTTACGTTAGCATCTTCCTGCGTGAGCTGCGCTGATTAGTTTGCCCTTGGATGTCTCGGTCACTTGGGCTAATTTGGATTGGTGACTATTTCCAGCTTAATGGACCTGGGACCACCTGGTAGCCCCAGCTGGGGTCAGGTCCTGCAAAATCTGCAGCCTTAAAGCATCATGTGTTTAAGCAACACCAAATACCAAACGGGGGCCGAATTTCTGTTTCCCGCCTCATGTTGTCCAGTACCTTTTCCAAAGGAAACCTACTTTGCCAGGCTGCTGTTCCAGCCCCAGGCGAGTATGGGAGTATTAAGAGTGATGAAGATGTTTGTAAAGACTAGCAGGGACCTCCCAGGCTGCCTCCCTGCCTTGCAGGCAGCCACAAGGCGTAGCTCCTCAGGTTTTGCTGCGCTCTGGCTCAGGACGTACAGCTCTCTGGAGGTGGTTTGTGAGCTCTGGATGTGTTTTCTGAGCTCTCAGTCCCCAGGTTAAAGATTACATTTATTTTATTTTTTTTTAATCTGCTTAATTTTCCAGGGGAAAGGAGAAACAAATCTAAGAAGCCTTTGTTATAAGAAAGCAGATTTTTTTATTTATTTTAGTTTTAATGGAGAACCATGGCTCAGAGCAGTAAGCTCACTGCAGCATCTCAGCAATATATCAAAATTACCCTGGCTCTGTGTGTACTTGGTAGAGCGTCAACAGGCTGACGGTTACAGCGCTGCTCCGGTGACTCAGATAAATAACATGCAGACCAAAACATACATTGAGCCTGGCTCGGCCAGACTGGAAAATGCACTTTTGGAAGGCGCTTTTCCAGGCGTGGATGGCTCTGCACAGCCGGGGCTGCTGCGAGGGACTGCTGGCGTGCTCCAAGCACCGGCTGATAGGGGAAAACCATGACCTTGGGTCCTTCAGACCTAGCTGTGAAAAATGGGAGATTAAAAAAAACCACTTTGGTTGGTTGTTTTTTCTTTCCCCTTTCGTGTTTGGGCTACCGAAGCAGTATGTCACATAGATGGTTCCTGTGCTGTCGCCATCTGTGCACGTACCCCTGCCCCTGGGTATCCGCTGCCCTTCGTGCTGTTACCGGCCAGCAGCAACGGGAGATTTAGGTGCCTTACCATTTGGTGAGTTTTTACACCCAGGATATTCCCAGTAGATGCTCAGGCAGGAGCCATCCCCCCCCAGGCAGGGATGAGCTTGCAGGGCAGCCTGCCTCTCCTGCCTGCTGCTTGCTGCCGGCTGTTTCTCCCAACAAAGCGCAGGGACGTTGCTCTTCGGAAGGGCTTCTGTCTTGCTCCGTGACACTTAAATGTCCGTGCTGGCCTCTCCCAGCTCCCTTTTTGCTCGGGGCCATTCAGAAACTTCTGGCCACAGCAGGCAGGGGATGGCTGTGTGGGATTGCTCGGGAAGCTTTGGGGTGGCTTAAATCTAACAAAAGAGGTGGGAATAGTGTGGTGGGGAAACGTGCGTGATAACCACAGTGAAACAACTTCCATGGTGAACGTGGGGGATTCTATGTCTGCTGAGAGGGGCTGGAAATGGGGCTGTGGACACCTATGTGTTTAAAAAAAGAGAGAGAGAAAGAAGGGAAATTAAAAAAAAAAAAAAAGAAAAATGGACCCGTTGGTGACAGAGTAAACAAGTGGCATTGACTGTGATGTGGGGGTACAAACGCTTCCCGCGCTCTAATTTTGGCAAGCGGCAGGTCTGTTTACGCAGCCTGGGGACCGCAGCAGATGGTGCCCGGTGTGCCCGGGGCTGCCCTTCCCGGGGGGTCCCAGCTCTCCGTCTGCCCCTTACGGGATGGCAGAAGCCAAAATTGGGAAGCCGAGCTCGGCCGGTATCCCCAGACCCTGTCTGCCCCATGGGAGCCCTTTGGTTTGCTCTGGGCACTGGAGTGGGATGCGTGGATGGCCAAGGGGCTGCAGGCTCTGCACGGATGTTAGGATGCTGGCAGCGCTCAGGGCTTGCCCTGCTGTTAGGATCTGTTTGTGCTGAGAGCTGCTGCCTTTGCTGCTCCCCGTCTGCCTGAAAAACCTGTCCTGCTGACGGGAACTGCGATGAAAGTCCTGCTGCCGCGTTATAAACCTGGAAGGGAAACTAGACACAAGCCATCCTTTCATGTCTCTGCTCCCAAACCACAGCACGCCGCCCTCCTTGCTGCACTGGGCTAGCTGCCCTCCTCTGCCTCTCCTCCTCCCGCGGCACCCGCAGCTCTCCACGGCTGTGCCGTGGGTGCCGGGTCACACACACCAAACACTCAGGGAAAACCCCCTTTGCTGTTCAGAAAGAGCTGAAAAGCTCTGCTGAGAGCCGGCACCACAGGAGCGGGATCTCTTTGCAGCCAGATGAGTAAGGAGTGTGGAGTCTTGGGGAGGGAGAGGAAGCTTTTTATTCCTTTTTTTTTTTTTTTTTTTTAAAAGCATAAAAACCATAAAATTAAACATTGCAAAAACCTTCCCTCCTCTCTTTTGCTGCTTCTCCAGCTACACTGTTCTCTGCAGTGGCTGGTACGGAGCCACCAGACCAGAGCAGGCACCTCGCTTCGTCTCTTGACAGCGGCTGCCTGATCTACAGCAGGGCAGCGGGAGGACTTTCGGTTCGACCCAGCGCCCGTCCTGCCTGTCTGCACAGAGGACCCAGCTCCGGACGCTGTACGTAAGCTGTGAACCCCGCCAGCTCCTCAAAACTCATGTGTCCTTGAGCTCCAGGCTCTGCCTGTGCAAACGTCTGCGCTGGTGGCGAGAGAAGCAGGGAGGAAAGGAGGGAGAGCTCCCCCATCCAAACCTTTTCATGCCTTTTCGCTTGCTTTGCAGCTCTGTTCTCCTTCCCGCCTGCCCTGCGACTCTCTCCTGCCAGACTTGAGCTGTCTGCCGTCAATAAGTCTCGCTGATCACGGGAGAGCCGCCGTGTTGGCTTTGGCACGGTTGAAGTTTCCGTGCTCCATTCGGAGCCTTTCTTGCTTTTCTGCAGATAACAAAGGCTGCTTCAGTGTGGCCTGGTGCTGTCCCCCGAGGCTGCAGGCAGCCCGAGGAACGTGCTGCTCTTCCTTTTCCCTTTTTCTCCTCCTTTTTTCTTTGCCCAGGAGCAGCCATGTTAAAGCTGTGCCGCTCTTGGGGACCCAAGAGTGTTGATATGCAAAGGCTGTGCACCTTTGTTATTGGCGGGGATGCTTTTCAGAGAGTAATGTGCGACAGCTATCCTGTACTCGTCTGTGCTTCGGATTCCTCCCCAAAATAAGAATAATCTGTTTGGCTCCTAGAGCAGGCTGCGTTTAACGAGTAATGTGGGATCCCTGCTCCTGGGGGATTGGAGCGGCTGCTGGGATCCAGATCTGACGGCAACTGTGACCTGCGTTGAGACGGAGAAGACCGGGCTCTGGCGGGGTTGTTGCTTGTTCTCACAGCCTTGTAGGGCCTCGCGGAGACTCTGAGAGGTTGTCTAATTTGTTTCCTAAAGTAGGATTAGGCATACCTGGACCATCCATGGCGCCCATCAGTAACTGTTCCCCGAAACTTTCAGGGAGAGGCTTGTCCCCCTGCAAACGGCATTAGTTCCCATCATTGCTACTGGTCTCCCTAGCCTCACCCCCCCCCTCCAAATCCAATTTCTACTGCTGCAAAAACCAAAACACCCTCTGTATCCACGAGGACAAAAGGCCGTTTTTTCTGCAACCTCCCTCTGTACCGAAAGGGCTGTTGTGCAGGGCTCCCCGGCTCTCATTCTCCTCGAGATCAAACCAAGCCGCTTCTGCCAGTCATCCCAAGAAGTCATGTTTTCCAGCCCCTGCTTGTGCGGGATGCTCTCCAGCTCATCCCTGGGCCCCAGTGTTGTGCTGGAGCTGGATGCAGCTCCGCTCCAGACAAAGCCTTTACCAGGCAAGAGTGAAACATACAGCTGGGATGTCATTACGTGATATTTGGACGTTTTTCAGCAGGGTTGTGCTGGCCTTAGTCCACGTTTCGCTATTCTGTAGGATTTTGCTATTGAATTATTGTCTCATTTATCTGTCTGTGCGTCCTTCCCTCCGTCTGCTCCCGGGAGCCTTTCAGAAACTGAGGTTTGGGACTCCGTAAGGTTTGTCTTGCTTCAGGCCGTGCTCCTGGGACTCTGAATGCCTGCTTTGAAAAAGGCAGCCTTCGTGTCACAAACCAACAGGGTTTTGCGAAATGCCCTCTAAAAATAAAGAAATTATGGCAGAGATAAAGGGACATGAACTGGCATGCGTATGTTCTGCCAAAAAATTCAGTATTTTAGAGCAGGGGACAATCTGCTTCTGTGGTGTTGGTGTGTTGACTGCAGTGATAACCCAGTTGTGGTCTTTTGGTGTGTTTTGTGGCAGATTTAAAATAAATGTGATGGATGGATGGGGTTTGGGGTGCCGGTGCCTTCCCAAACCCTGTTCACAACTTCTCCAGGAGCTGCTGGTCAGGTCACCCCTTGCTCTAAGTCCAGACCAAATACATTCAGACTATCTCTGATGGGTCAAAACCATGAAAAATAGATGCTGCCACTGCCAGGGAGGTATAGCGCTGCTTCCAGCACTTTTGAAAAGAGGAGTCAGGAATAGCACTGTGCCTTAGAAAAAAGCAGCCTGGAAGCAGCAGGTTCTTGTGCTGGAAGCCTGAGCTGTCACCCATCAGCATGGCCAGTGGCGAGCCTCCATCTGGGAGCTGGGTGGCTGGCATGGGTTGGGGGGCACGGGGTCCACGGCAGCTCCCTCACCCCCTTGTTTCTCTTCCCAGAGTCAGTAATGATGAATGGCTCCGACCTCGCCAGTACGACGGCATCCAGTCCCAAATCCAAAGAGGACCAAGTAGTGAATGGCCACGATGAAAAGGAAAACAACCCCTTTGCAGAGTACATGTGGATGGAGAACGAAGAAGACTTCAACAGACAGGTAAGACCGGGAGGGTGGTTGCCAGTTCTGCGTTTCTGCGGCTAAAATTGAGGCAAGGGTAGAGGCAAGGGAAAGGTTTCCTCTGATGGGCACCATGAGGTGCGTGTGAGTCACAGCCGGCACAGGCCCTGCACAGAGGAGGTGGCTCAAGGGAAGAGTCATCCTGTTTATATTGGATCTGCCTGTAAGGACATGGGATGGATAAAGTCAGGAAAAAAAACCTCATGATGCCTTTGACCCTCTCAGATCTTTCTCAGAGGGACGCTGACGGCACCATCTTCTCCTGTGCTTTGCTGTGATAACTGAGACCTTCCCTTTCTGCATGCTCAGCTGGAGAGAGAGGACCAGCATAAAAATCAGTGCTCAAAATTTGAGAGCGTTTGTAGCCCGGCTATCTCAGCAATGCGTTCCTGCAGTTAGCACCTCTCGTTTCGGGTAGAAGTCTCGATTTCAGTGAAATGGTCCTGAATACGCTTGGAGCAGCCAGACCACGTGGTAGGAACCTTGGCCACTAGATGCTGTGTCTGTAAGGGCCAGCTAAGCTCCTGAGAGCTTCTGGTAGATTGTGGTGGGACTTGAACAGCTCTTGCTTGTGGAATAACAATGCAACCCCATGAGCTGGAGCAGAGGGAGCAGCTGTATAGCATCCTCCTCGTGCTTCTGCTTTGGGTCTTCATCCAAATGCCAGGGTAGCACAAGGCAGCAGGGAAGAGCTTGCTGGAGGCTCGCTGGTCCCTCCTGCCATCATCCCAGTAGCTGGAGAGAAGTTAGACACCTTGAACTGGGCAAAGAAGGAGCTTGACCCTTCAGCTGGCTGAGCTGTGCTACAGGCAGAAACGCTGAACTCTCCTGGACACTTGCCCCTCCCTAAAACATCCCCACGAGCGTGGCCAAGCACCGGATTCCCATCACCGGCACGTCAGGAGACCGGCAGGGAGGGACCTCTGGAGCTGCGGGCAGGCTGGACAGAGGGATTTTATGTCCCCACCACACCCCTGGTCACCAAAGGAGGATTTCATCAGCTTTATTGGTGTTCTCAGCAGAAAATCTCCATATGGTAATACTTAAGTCTCGTTCCCACAGGAGGAAACTGCAGCCACTCGCTGACAGTAACTCCTGGTGAGTGTGCAGCAGCTGCCTTATGCTGTCCCACATCACGTTAGCAATTGTTAGTGAGCTGTGACTCAAGGCTTTTGTTTTATTTAATGACGTGATTAGGCAGCAGCCAGCCCCCACAAGCAGCTGGGCTGATGGAAATGTGTGAGATTAATTACTTAATGTTTGTAAAGCGCTGTCTTGATTAAAAGCCTGATGAAGGCAAAGTGCAAAGCAAACCATACTGCAGGTCCATGCCGGAGGGAGTGTCCCGGGGTGGAGGAGCAAGGCGGAGGGAGATAGAGGAGGGAGGAAAATGGAGCCAAGATCTCAGGGCTTCCCTGTGTTGGGCTCCGTGTCGCCGA
The DNA here is from genome assembly GCF_026419915.1 of Harpia harpyja. Lineage (NCBI taxonomy): Eukaryota > Metazoa > Chordata > Aves > Accipitriformes > Accipitridae > Harpia > Harpia harpyja. Next base: position 90,007,331 of record NC_068941.1, read on the forward strand.
GATACTCGCCTGTGCTTTCCTGGTCTGCCAGCCCTCACTTCTGCACTTCCAACCCCTTAGCGATGCCCTGGGAGCTCAGCCCTTCGTCCAGCTCCTGGTGAAACGCTGCTCGGGGGGGAAAATGGTTTGTACAGAAGCTGGAGTCACTCTTTAAGGGCTTTGAAGTCCATGTGTCCACTGGTGGGGCAGCAGTGGGGTAGGGAGAGCTGTCCTGCGCCAGGACCTTCATCTGTTGGAAGGCAGCGCTCCTGGAAGAAGCTGTCCTCGGGCTGGCATGGGTGCTCATGGGGCTCAGTTTGGGGTGCTGCACCTCGTGCCTCACAGCTGCTCTGTTCTGCTCCCTGGCCTGAGTCGCCCCTGAGTGCCCCCGGGAGAGGATGAGATGCCGGTGATGGGGGCACAGGGTGAGGGACGGCAGGCACGTCCCTTTCAGTGGCGATGGTGGCTTCTGCCACCTTCACATGCAAGCCCCGGTGGCTTGGGGCTGCTGTAAGATGTGGGGCTGAATCTTCCTCCACACCCACTTGCTCTTCCCTCTTCCTCAGCTTTCTGAAGCCACGCTGCTTCCTTGCCTCCTCCGCAAATGTTTTCTGCCATCCAGGCCCTGAGCGAGGGGAACAGGCAGGTGTTTTCAGAAACCCATGAGCTTCTTGGCACAGTCTTCCCTTATTTATGCGAGCGACGTTCCTTTTCCCATGGAGCCAGCACATCCCGGAGGGCAAAAAGGGAGTGGTGGGCTCTTGCGCTGAGAAGAAACTGTGCTGACAGCAGGTGAGGTTGGTGCAGAAGGACCTGGGGCAGGAGGTGACAGAGCTGCATTAAATACCACAGGAAGCCAAAGAGCCCTGAGCAAATACTAAACCCTTTATCTTCTGGTTCAAGTTGTCACGATGCGGTGCAAAGGAGTTGATGGTTTCTGGCTAGAGGGCTAGCAGGTCGGTACAGGTGTCAGCGTGTCCAGGATCTCCCCTTCTCTGTCCCCTGGTCCAGGACCGACATTGTCACTGCATCCCCGGCTCGCAGCCAGCACTGGCATTGGCCCCGATGGCCAGTTGCGTGCACTGAAAAGGCTGTGGTGTGGGAAGGGGAACAAGGCGCTGCTGTGCTGCGGTTAGAGTACGGCTGGCAGTGGCGAGACTCAGAGGAGAGGGAATATTCGTCTGGGTTTGAAGTGTTGCGAGATGCACAAAGCTCTGGGCTCGCTCCATCAGTGTCCTGTGGAAGTGCAGGATCCCAGGGCAGTCATTGTCATCGTCACCTGCCAGGGTGAGCTGGCAGTCCTGGGGTGGTTTTTTAATATCCTGTTTTTGTGTGCTGGTGCGAGCACGTAGTTTCAAGGACAGCCTCTGGAAACCAGTTGAGGACAGCGATGGGATGGTTTGCTAGCGGTAAAGGGGATTTTCCCCTGGCCGGACCCAATTTCTTCTAAGGCTGGTGGCGAGAAGCTCTGCAGTAGCTGAGGCTGGAGATGGTGTCCAAGGCTTGGTTACTGTGAGAGAGCTTTTCACGACCCTTGCGAGTTTTCCTGGATGTGATTTTAAATGTAGCAGGGACCGGCTGCGAATAACTTGAAAGTCAATAGCGCCGTGGGTTTACTGGAGTTACCTTCCCAAGCTGTTTGTGACAGGCAGGTCTCTGTAAATGCCGTGGTGAGGCAGTGGGACCCCGGTAGCCCGCTGGTGGCAGGGGCTGCCAGCCCATCCCCAGCTCAGGGGCTGCAGTATGGGTCACGGTGGGTTGCAGAGCTCCCCTTTTCCCCCTCAGGAAGCCAGTTTCAGTTGTAGTTTCTGCTTTCTTGTAAAATGGCAGAGTTTAAGCTTTTCAGAGCGTTTTGTGGTTCATGGATTCACTCAGCCCTTTTGGACTCAATAACAGCTGCTCAAAATCGTGCTGTTTTCTGGCTGTCGCCCCATCTGCTCATTTTCTGGCGACCACGTGCCTGTTTAGCAGGAGGCCGGCGGCAGCGCGGGCTGCCCAGCTCGCTGCCTCGCTTGCTTTGCTCGAGTCAGCATCCAGAGAAAACCAGCCTGGAAGATGGGAGCAGCTGGTTAATGCGACCCACCGATGGTACGCGCCTGCTCGAGGGTGAGGACGGGACCCCCAGGCCCCCCTCCCGCCCGTCTCTCCTGCCTTGCTTTGCCAGCACACCCCTGCGTGAGCAACTTTCTGCTCTGGGAGCCCAAGCCAGGTCCTGTGGCTTTCCTAGGCCTTGGGAGGAATTTTCCTGCAGCGGAGATGGCGTCATCCATGGTGTACTCGACGGGAGCCGACTGCCACCCTGCGTCGGTGCTTGCAGAGCACCGGTCTGCCGAGGGGGCTGAGCAGAGCTGGTTTAACGAACCGGAGAAGCGTGGGAAGCAAGAAAGGCTGCAGCATCACTCTGTAGCAGAGGATCCACTCAACAACGCGCATCTCTAGCACTGCTTCCCGGTTGTGATTTTATTAGCCATCCTGTTCATTTTGCAGCAAGCTCCGCTGGAGCCCGGCAGCCTGAAATCCCATGTGTGCGCTGATGCATCCAGATGTCCCGTAAATCCTATCCCATTCCCTTTTGGATTTGCCTGGTGCCGTGAGCTTTCAGGCTGCATCTCCCTGCCCCGGCAGCCTGCAGCAGCCGGGAAACGATGCCTGAGCACGGCTTTGCTCCGTTCAAAAGGTGCCGGTTTTTGTGCTCTTGCGCTTCCTGGGGTTGGCTACAGGCAAGTTGACAAAGCTGTGTTTGTCTAGGTTTAAAATATAGCTCTGGCTGTCCTGTGATGTTTCTGAGGCACGGACAGACACCGAGGTGAGGTAGGCACGTTGCAGACTCTTTTACCAGGTGGGGACAGCGTATGGAAAACACCGAGATGCATCGTTTGTACCTGTGACTAACGGGTCTCTTTGGGCAGGTGGAGGAGGAGCTGCAGGAGCAGGAGTTTCTCGACCGCTGCTTCCAGGAGATGCTGGAGGAAGAAGACCAGGACTGGTTCATTCCATCGCGCGACCTGCCCCAGGGCGTGGGGCAGCTGCAGCAGCAGCTGAATGGGCTCTCCATTGGCGACGGCCACAGTTCAGAGGACATTCTGGTAAGGACCTCGGAGAACACGTGCTGTGAGGTCTGCCAAAGAGCGGAGGACCTGTCCCGGGAAGGGGGGTGGATTTCCTCAGGGGGGTTTCCTGAGTGGCAGTGGGGTGTCGGTGCAAGAGCTCGTGCTAATGCAGCAGTGACGATGCATTTTGGAGTTTTCTGCAAGGATGTTTTGTTTTAGCCACATATCCTAAAGACACAAGTATCCAGCTTTGCAGAACTTGCTCTCCAGAAATCATGGGATGGGGCTGCCACTTGCACGTGAGCTGGGCTCTGGCCCCAGAGCAAGCCGGGACCTTCGTTGCCTTTTGGGCAGAGCTGGAGTGTCCTGGCAGGCTGGAGAGGTACGGGAAGGACCAGCCAGGTCTGCTCCAGAGGTGCTGAGCATCCCGAGCCTATATAGATATTTAGAGTGGTGAAAACCTGCTGGGTGGCTGGAAGAGCAGCAGTGTTACAGAGATGCCTGTTTTCATCCCTGAAAGCAGGAATATGCTGCAGGGCTGTATGGACCAGCACAGTGGGGGTTGTTCTGGTCTGGCCCTGCTGACTGTGCTCAGGCTGAGCTGCTTTACCTCCCTGCTTTACCATGGGCAGGGATAAAACAGCCGCTTCCACCTCGCAGCACATCCACACGCAGCCCTGTGCCGAAGCAAGAACAGGGAGAGACAGAAACAGTAGATTCTCCCTCCCATGTTTTCCCCCCAAAAACCCAGTCTGGGAGTAGATAACTTTTCGAGCTGGCCCTTGTTCAGCACCATCTCGAGTGCTGCAGGTGCCTGCAAGGACACGAAGGCCAGGGCAGCCGCTTTGCAGGCGTGAACATCCATAACGGCATCCTCGGCAAGCGGCTGCCGGGACGGGGCACCTTCGGGATGTGGGACCATGGAGCGATGCTTGGCAGGGGGATGCCGGCATTTGGACCGCTGATGGGCAGGTCCCCCTCCCTCTTTTCTTCCAGAGCAAAAGCAACTTGAATCCAGATGCCAAGGAGTTTGTGCCCGGCGTGAAGTACTGACCGTCAAGGCAGGCTTTGGAAAGACTGTGTCCCTGCTCCGGGGGAAGGTGGCGGGGGGGAAGGAGGGAGGGGATCGGCCCCCGGCTGGACTCTGCGCCGTAGTGGAGTTGCTGCAACGTGGCGAAATCTTGCTCTACGCTTCAAGTACCTTTTTTTTTTCTTCCCCCTCCCCCTTTTTTTTTTAATTTTTCCTTTGTATCGTCTATCACCCATTTTTGGCAGTTTTTGCTTTTTAGGACTTGCGGTCCTTAGGTCTGTCCTGGAGTCCAGCACTCCCCCTGCTTCAGAGGCCCATTTCAATGCGTGCGTCAAACCTGCTAGTGGAAAAGTCATGTTTTCTTGTTTAAGTAGAATTCGTAGGGAACCCCCTGCCTGCCTGCTCCCGCCCTGGGATGCAGCGAGCCTGGGCCAGGAGCTGCGCTGGCTTTCCCTGTTAAACAGGATTTCTTTCACTAAAGGAGAAGCGAAGTGTAACAAGACTGTAAACCCTAAATTCCTCTAAGCAGCAGCCTGCCCCAGCTCTCCAATAGGTGCTGAACACTAACTCATATGCTTCTCTGCTGGTAGGTAAGAGTCCTGCCTGCTTAATCAGTTGAGGGAGCTCTTAGGGGAGACCAGACCTGTCAGGCATCACCCAGCTGTCCATCCCAAGGGAAGGGCTGCTTCTACAAAACACGTCTTCTCCTTAAAGAATTTTTCTCCCCAACTCTTGAGCTTATCCAGCACTACGGGCTGCGACTCTGAAGCATCCGTACCTTTATTTCTCATCAAAATAAATCCAAGAAAAACTGAATAGAGACCATTCTCAGGCATGTGGCAGAGTGGAGCAGTGAGGAGTTGGTGTCAAGCAGCCTCCCTGGGAGAAGGATCCTCTGTCAGGATGAGTCTGAGCCCCAAGGAGCACCCACAGGTGTAGATAGAGAGGGTGATGGGCAGCGTCTTCGTGCTGGTCCTTGCGATCCCCTTTGCCGAGGCTTTGGTGGCGGGTGGCATTCAAGGCAAAGCTGCCGGAGCGGCTGTTGGTGAGCAGGATCCGTGCCTCCGTCGGGTGAACTTGCTCTTGGGGACCTCCTTCCCCATCGCCAGGAGCTGGCTGGGCTTCAGCTCCGTAAACCACGGCCCCGGGCGCTTCTGGTATTTTAAATCCTGTGCTTAGTGGGCTCCTTTGGAGAGCCAGGGTCAGAAATCTGTATCCAGAGAAAGCAGGAGCTTCTCGGTGAGGTGCATAGCCTAACGATTAAAATAGTTACTGGCTCGACTAACGCGGACGGGAGCTTTTGCTCATCCGTGTAAATCTTACCTCCCGGGTGCAGTTGCTTCCAGTATTCCCTTTACTTAAACGGAGTAGTTAATGGAGGGGGATTACAGATCCCTGCGGGGTTTGCAGAGATGGAAGCTAATGGCCACTCAATAGCTGAGGGCTTGCTCTGTCTCCATTAGCTCGGCACAGCAAAGCCGGCGGCCGCAGCTCAGCAGGAGGGCCTGGGGTTATTGGACCACAAACACTAACGGCGAGCGGAGGTTTGAGCTGATTTAACTCAGCTGCTCTCTGTACAGTCTGCTCCATAACTCAACAGATCTCCCGTCTCTGGCTGCTGGTTTTAAAACCAGCACTAAACCCTGACACTACCGCAGCTGGAGCCGGCAGCCTGTTGAAGGTGCCTGTCTAAATAGGTGCCCATCTTACACATTGCTGCCCAGAGGTATGGGTTGGTTTGGGTTGAGTTCTCCTGTTTCCCGGTACAGCCTGTGCCTTCAGCCCCTGCGCGGTTGCCTCCAGCTGCCGGAGGGTCCCTCTGCTCCGCGGCCGGAGCTCAGGCTGTGCCCAGGGCTTTGCAGGACATGATCCGGGGCACGGGGAAGGGCAGCTGTACGCTGGGCAAATTTCTTTTGTAGCCGTAGTGCAGTTTTCCCCCCACCCTTTCTCTGGTTTCTATTTGATTTCTTACCAAAAAAAAAAAAACTAACCAACCAACAAACCCCACCCTCTGACACGCTGTAAATTTCAGACAATGCGTTATTAAAAATAAACTTTTTTTGGAACTGAGCGCTGCAGAAGTCTTGTCTGGAGAAGGGGTAAGGTCTCCATTCAATACCAGCTCCATCCAACATCTTGGTCCTGGCAGGAGGCTCCGTGCCGCGCTGGCCAGGCAGGCAAAGACCCCGGCACGCAAGGTTTGCTCTTGGCCACGACCAGCCTGGTAACTACAGCAGTGGCAAACACATTCACCACTCGAGCGTTAGATGGCTCTGCTGGAGCTGGGTTTGAGCGTGTGCCCCTGATTTGCTTTGCTTTGATCAAGTTCAGAGGCAGCTTGAAGCTCCTGGAGGATTTTCTTCCTTCACCCCTGCAGTGGTACTGTTCCCGGCCGTGGGAGCGCTGGCTTCCACCATCCTCTGCCGGAGGCTGGGGCTCCGTGGAGCTGGCCGGGCAGAGCCTGAAATGGCTGGAGGAGGAAACGGCTCTGGTTTATGCCTGGTCAGGACCTTGGCACTGAGAAAATGAGATTTAAAAAAAAAAAAATAAAATTTGAAAGCCAGGGGAGATGATTCCCAGCATCGAGGCCACTGCCTCTTCTGCTGCTTCTTCCCCCCAGCTGGACACAGGGTATTTGCAAACCACGGTGCCCGGGCCCACGGCTTCATCCCGCTGCTGGATGAGGACGTTGGCGTGCGGAGGAGCCGGGCACAGAGCAGCCTGCCGTGGCAGGGTGAGCCAGCAGGATCAGCCCCACTCGGGATGCGAGCTCCATGCCCATCCCAGCGTCTTCCTGGAAGGAAGAGGCAGCTTTGGGGTTTGTGCTTTAGGTCAGGCATAGCCCCTTGCTGCCGATTTAAAACAAAAACAAGCAAAAAGAGCTTTCCTCCTTTTTTACTTTTTTTTCCTTTTTAAATGAAGACCAGCCCCAAGAAAGCTGCTTGAACTCACACAGGCAGACCAGCCCCAGCCTTCCCCTTCACCGGGGCCGCTGCTTGCCGTTAGCACCGAGTCCTTCCCCCTGCTCGCCCAATGTCGGCATCGCTCCCTCCTGTTCCGCTTGGATCCAGCAGCCCCCCCGAGCACCAGACCCCCTCCCTGCTCAGCCTCCGGGCAGGCGTGGGCAGCACCCCATCCCCAGACCCACGGCTGCTGCAGCCCGTCCTTGGGCACCGAAACAGGAACCTTCAAGGTCTGTTTTTCTTCATTTTCCAACATCCGCCCCACGGTTTGGAGCACATTCCCCCCCCCAACCCCTGCACCGAGGTTGGTTCCTCTCCTCGTGGCCACTGAGCCACGCTCCCAGCCCCACGCTGCCCCATCACACCCATTTCCCTTTGGGCAGTGCAACCATTTTATTGCCAAATTACAAAACTCATTTGTCCATATCCCCCTGCTGCCCTGTGCGGAGGGTCCCTCCCTCCCCGGGGATATAGGGGAGCTGTGGGGCAGGAGCTGGGGGGGGCCACGGCTAGAAGACGTGGGTGTAGAAGACATCCACGTTGCCGGCGTAGTCCAAGGGCAGAGCCTGGCCGACGTTCCTGGCACCCAAGCGGGCCCCCCCCAGCGCCGAGGAACGCTTCAGCTTCAGGAGGCTGAACCGGGAGAAGACGTGGCCGGGGGTCTCCTCCCGTGCCTGTGCCAGCACACGGATGAACCCTGGGGGGGGGGGACACACACCGAGGGCTGGGGTTACGGGGGACCGCAGGACCCCCCCCCACCACTCCCAGCAGCCCCCATCCCTCCGCTCACCCGCCTGCATCCTCTCCCAGCTATTCCAGACGGAGCCCACGCAGACGATGGGCAGCCCCAGCTCCCCCAGGAACAGGTTCTGCAGGGGGAAGAGGGTCAGCGGGTGAGACCCGGCACCGGGACCCCCCCCCACGCACCCCCCTCCCCGTTGGCTCTCACCCTGTCGATTTTGGGCAGCACGGCGACGACGTGGCGGGCCAGGACTTCGCCTGCCTTGTTGAAGATGTGGCAGCAGAGCGGGTCCCCAGCCTGGGCACCTGGGTACGGGGGTCAGGGGGGAGTGGGACGGGGACCTGGGACCCCCCACCCGCACCCCTGCACCCTCCGGGGCTCGCACCCGGCTCCCACAAGCCACGCTGGGCTGCGTGGGGGGAGCGGCACGTCCCCCCTCGACGAGGGCAGAGGATGCTCAGGGCGAAGGGTGCGCCGGGGGCAGAGACCGGGTCCGGGCAGCCGTCACGGGGAGGGACGGCAAAGGGGTGACAGGGGGACCGAGGGTGGCAGGGACGGGTCACCCCGATCGCCCCAAGGATGGGCTGCCCTGGGGGCCGGCCCCCCCCTCCATACAACCCCTTCCCCCTGTGCCCCCCGGGGAAGGGGCTTCCCTACCCTCCGCCAGCTTCTGGCAAAACCCCGCAAACTTGGACTTCTCGAAGGTGCGGTAGAGATGTGTCAGGAGGCCCATCCTGTCGGATATCTGTAATGCCGGGGGGGGGGAAACCCCCCAGTGAGCCCTGCGTCCGGGCTGCCAGCCCAAGGGATCCCCCCCTGGACACCCACCACCCCGGCACGCAGCCTGGAGCATCCCCCAGACCCCACCATCATGGGGTGCAGCCCAGAGCCCCCCCCCGCCCAGACCCCGGCACACAACCCAGACCCCCCCCCACGCCTCCCCGGGACCCCCCAGCAGCAGCAGCACCTGGAAGTAGTCAAACATGGCCTGCTTGACGTAGCCGACGTCGTGGGGCGGCACCTCCAGGTTGTCCATGCAGTCGAACACCATCTTCACGGCTTGATGGGCGATCCAGTACGCTGCGGAGGGAGGGAGCGAGGATCCGGCTGAGCCCCCCCCCCCAACCACCACCGCCCCCCCCCTGCTCACCGGCCTCACCTGAGCCTTCGTCACCCATCATGTGTCCCCAGCCGCCGCAGCCCGTCTCCGACCCGTCGGGGTTGATGAGTTTGCAGTTGGAGCCAGTACCCGAGATCAGGACGATGCCGCCTTGCAGGGTCAGAGCCGGCGGTTGCCCCCTCCCCAGCACCGGCACGTCCCCCTCACCGTCACCCCCCCGGGGGGGGTTCAAGCTGTCCCCTACCGTGGTCGGTGGCGGTGGCCATGGCCCCGACGGCATCGTTGGTGATGTAGTAACTCTGGCTCAGGTGGGGGAAGCGCCGGCGTAGCTCCTCCGTCAGTTTGCCGATGGCGTCTTTCTGGTCACCCCCGCTCAGGGACAGCCCCTGTCCCATGCCGGAGGGTCTCCGTCACCCCTGGGGGCGGGGGGACGGGACGGGACACGGAGCCCGAGCATCACTGGGGAGGATGCTGGTCCCAGGGGAGCACAGTGGAGGGATGGAGGGGCTCACCAGTGAGCGGAGGGGGACGTGGGGGTCGGCCCCGGCTTTGGTCTTGGCCTCGCTGACCATCCGCTCGATCCTCTCTAGGCACTTCTCGGAGCCGACGAGCTGAGAGCCGAGATGGGGGGGGGACAGGGACACGCTAAAGCCCCCCCATACACACCCCCCCCCCCCAAGCCAGGCTCCATCCCTGGGGGGTCCCGCGCACCCAAAAGCTCTGCTGCCAGCAACACCCCGGCACCTTCTCCGGTGGCCTCATCCCACCCAAGCACCCCGGCAGCTTGGGGACAACCAGGGTCGTGTCCCCCCCCCCGGCCGAGGCTGGATAGGGGGGTGTCCCCCGGCTCACCCAGTGGTTCGTACAGGGTCCCTCCGTCTCGGCCAGGATCCGGCCATCTCCAGAGACCACCACCACCCTGGAGTGGGTGCCCCCGCTGCGGAGAGAATGGGGGGGGGGCCGGCTGCCAGCACTACTCCATGCTCCCCCCCCATCCCCAATCCCCAGTGGGGAGGGGGGACCCCTCGCACCCCGGCTCTGCCTCTCCCCAGGGACCCCCTGCACCCCCTAAACCAGCCCTTGAGGGTGCTGGGGGGGGGGGGCGACCAGAATGTGGGGCCTTGCGGGGGGGTCACACCAGGATGGGGGTCGCGGGGGGGGGGGGGCTCCTGACGCCTCCATCCTGCCCCACCGAGCTCGGTCCCTGGCCCCACCCTGCATCGGGCAGGAGGGGTCGGGGGGGGGCAGGAGCCGGTGGAGGTGGGAGGGGGACCGCTGCAGCGGCCCCCCCATCTCGACCGGCTCCTGCCCCCACCCCCGACCCCTTCTGCCCGCCCCCCCAGGCTGGGGGTAGCGGGGGGGGGGGGCAGTAGGGGTCGGTGAGGGGGGGGGCCGGCTTCAGCCCAGGGTACCCGGAGGGACCAGGGTATGGGGGGGGGGATGCAGAGCCCCGTGGGGACCCCCCGACCCCACCCGCGGCGCGACCCCTCACCCCTCCACGCCGCCGAAGAGCGACGCCATCTCCGCTGGGACACGCCCCGCCCTCCCCGGCTCCTTGGCCACGCCCTCACGCGGGGCACGCCCCGCCTATGGCTCCGCCCCGCTCCCCGCTCCCGCCTCCGCCCCGCTCCGCCTCGCCCCGCCTCCCTGGGTCCTTGCCCCGCCCCCTCGCCCGCCCCGGGTCCCTGTGCCGCCCCTCCGACACTGGCTTTTCCCCCCCCGCCCCGTAGCCCCGTGGAGCCCAGTTGGATGGGGTCGGGGGGGCGAGGGATCGTTCCCGGGGGTCATACACGTGCAGGGGTGCGGGATCACGCGGGACAGAGCTCGGCGTACCCACCCGGCACACAGCCCCACGCACGCACCCACTCGAGACACAGCCCTGCCTATGCACCCACCCGGGACACTGCCCCACGCCCTGGCACCCCCTGGGATCTTGCATCCGAGCAAAAGGGGGGTCCCCCACTCCAGCCTCCCCCCCAGCCATCTCCCCCCTCCGGGTCCCGGCAGTGGGGTTGAAGCTGGGGGACGTGCCCGTGGGCCAGAAGCCACCACGGCACCGCGGTCCTCCTCCGTCCCCAAAGCCCAATTCCCCCGGGGGGGGGGACGACAGGACAGAGGCAGGGGCTGGGGTCCCCCTCCCCGTGAGCGGAGACCCCCTTCCCCTCGTTAGAGCATCACTAACGAGCGCGGGAGCGGCTGTCAGCTCCCATCAGCCGAGGCCCGGCCGAGTGGCAGACGGGGGGCACGGGCGCAGCTGAGCCCCTCCTCGGGCACCGCGGCCCCTTCTGTGGGTGACAGCGGGTGACAGCCGCTGCGCCCCGCCGCTGCCCCCGCGCCGGGGGGCTGAGGTGGGGGGGGGGGCGATGGAGGGAGAGGATGGCGGCGGTGGTGGATGGATGGAGGGGTAGACGGATGGAGGGATGGATGGAGTGAGGGGTGGGTGGATGGAGGGGATGGATGGTCTCGGATGGATGGATGGATGGAGAAGATGCAGGGATAGAGGGATGGGCAGATGGATGAATGGCTGGATGGAGAAGATGGAGGGGTGGAGAGATAAAAAGGATAGCGGGGTGGATGGCTGAGTGGGTGGAGGCAGAAGACAGGCAGGTGGATGGACATAGATGGATGGAAGGATGGAGAAGATGGAAAGGCAGATGGATGGAGAGGATGGAGGGGCGGATGGAGACCTGGATGGCTGAGCAGTTGGAAGGATGGAGAAGATGGAGGGGCGGATGGAGAAGGCAGAGGTGTAGATGGATGAAGAGGATGGATGGATGGAGAAGATAGAAGGGCAAAGGGATGGAGGGGGTGATGGCGTGGCTGGAGAGGATAGAGAGGTGGATGGCTGAGCAGATGGGTGGACAGACATATCAGAATGGAAAGAGGAGGTGGGGGAAGATGGGGCAGGCAGGAGCAGGTGAGGCAGGGGGTGTCACAAGATGGGGATGACAGGACAGAGACTGGGTGGCAGCAAGAGGTGGCCCAGCACGGGCAGGATGCTGGTTCCAGTCTGGCAGGACAGAGCAGACCATCCCACGCGTGGCCCAGTGACGTTGCTGCTGCTGCTGGGGCTTCCCTGGTCCCGGGATGCTGGGACAGGGACACCAGTGGAGCAGCCAGCCCAGGACTGGGGTCAGCTCCCCCCCCCCGCCTGCCAGCTCCAGCCCTTCTGGGGCTCCCCTGCACTGTGGGACACAGGGTGAGACCTGGGGCTGGGGGGGGGGGCCTCGTCCCCAGTGAGGACCCTCCTTCCCGGCACTGGGGAGTGCCCCATGGCCATGGGGTGCTGCAGATGGGCCCAGTGGGACAGGGACTGTGGCCACCCCACTGTGCATGGCTCTGGGGACAAAGACGCTCGGGGGCATCCGCATCCTTCCCAAGCATTTTACAGGGTGGGGAGCCCCAGGGGGCTGCAGCTAGGACCCCCCAAGGCCAACACGGGGTGCAGGGAGCACCAGGGGCACAGGGGAGCCCCCAAAAAAGTCCCCAGCTACCCCAAAGATGGGGTGGAGAGGAGCGGCAGGGGAAGGGTTAAGCTGCAGTGTATGTGTGTGTGTGTGTGTGCAGCCCCTGAGCCCACCGCCCTCGTGCCCTCATTAAGTCCTGGTGGCACCAGGCTGTCTGGGGACAGCGGGGACAGGGGACAGGGACGGGACCCGCTGCCTTTGTCTCAACTTGTGGCAAAGTTTGAGCGGAGCCGGCGGCGGCGTCTGCCGAGGGGCCCGGGAGCTGCGGGTGAGTCCGTGGGGCCGTGGCGTGTGTCCCACGAGGCCCGTGGGATGGGACAGCGATGTCCCCACGTGGGCTGGATGCCACTCTCGGAGCCGGTGGGGTGATGCTGGCAGCGCCCCGACTGCATCCCGATGCCCCGCTCGGGGATGGGGACGGGAGGGCAGCGGTCCCCAGCACCTCCCAACCCCGTCCCCAAGCCCGTCCCCAACCCGCTGGCGGTGGCTCCCTCCATCTCGGATCTGACCAGGGCAAGAGGTGGCACCGGCCGGACCGAAGCCCGGGCGCGTGGGAGACGCGTGGGCCCCGCACCGGCTTGGGGTAAGACACGGCGATTTGGGATTTGCGGGCAAACAGGCAGCAAATGCCCCCGGTGCCTCCGCCGCACCCCTCCGCAGACCCCCCAGACGTGGGATGCGGGAGCCGGGAATGCTCCAGAGGACCCCCCGATCCCACCGGACCCTGGGCATCCCCGGGTGGCTCCAGCCCCGAAGCCGCCGTCGGTGCCGGACGGGCATGGGGAGGGCGAGCGAGGACACCGGGGCGGAGAGAGGACGTCGGCGCGTAGGCTGAGCCCCGCTTCGTTAGCTCGGGCTCAGCCCTGCTTCGTTAGCTCTCGCCCGAGCCCCGCTTCGTCAGCTCGAGCATCCCGTGGGTGCCGGGGGGTCGCCGGCCGCCGTGCAGGACCCAGCTCGGGAGGCAGAGGAGGGAGAGGTGGGAGGAAGGCCCCGCCATGGCGGCCGGGAGCGGGTTTATTCTGCTCTGCCGCCCTCGGCGCCGGCGTGGAGACTCCGATCTTGGAGAGGCTGAGATATATTTTGGGGGTCCGGATCCGTCCCGCTGGCCGTGGGTTGGAAAATGGGCTGCGGCAGTGGGTGGGCTGGGTGCGGTGCTGAGCCGGGGACCGGAGCCAGCACCGGCTCCGTCCCGGGGACACCCTGCGTGGAGGAAGAGGCCGGTGAGCGGCGAAATGGGGCTTGGGGTGATGGTGGGACGGGGTCGGCGGCTGCCCAGCTTCGGGGGGCTGCAGAGGGGCTGGATGCTGCCCCACAGCCGGGCAGCCCTTGGGACCGGATTCGGGGTGACCTGGGAGCACCCACTCCTTGAATCCATCCCCATCCCGGCACGGCGGTGCCGGGGCTGCGGTGCGTCCCGGTTGGGTCTGGCACAGTGCAGTGCCACCAGCACTGGGACCAGCGGGACGAGGCACCGTCCAGGAGAGCTCTGGGAGAGCAGAGCCACAGACATGAGGGTGAAGCGGGCCCTGTCCGTCTGTCCTTCCCTGCGCCCGGCTGCCTTCCTCCGGCTCCCTAACCCCTCTCTGTTCCCAGAGATTCCATCTGTGCGGTAGGTTCTGTATCTGTCCCATTCCCATAGCGTCCATCCATCTGTCTGTCTGTCCATTCATCCACCCATCCATCCCTCCATCCACCCATCCATCCCTCCATCCCTCCATCCCTCCATCCACCCATCCATCCATCCACCCACCCACCCACCCACCCACCCATCTTTCCATCCATTGACCCCTCTTTCCATCCTTCCATCCATCCATCCAGCTCTGCGTCCACCCCTCCATCCATCCCTCCATCCATCTCTCTGTCCCTCCCTCCATTCATCCATCCACCCCCCCCTCATATTTCCAGCCCCCTGAGCCTGCCCAGGGGACGGGCTCAGCGTGGGGTGTCACAACCAGCCAGACCGTGGCTGCGCCCACCCGGGGGGGTGTCCCCTGGACCCCGTCCCCCTTGGAAGGGGCTTGTGTCGGTGGCATTTGTGCTCACGCTCTGCCACCTTCCACCCAGACATCTGCAGAGGGGACGTGGAGGTGAACTCTGGAAAGGCACGTGGGGCACGGGGAGGTGGCACGGGGGGGGACGTGGGGGAGGCAGCGTGGGGGTCCGAGCTCGGGCAGCCGCAGTGGGGTCGCGGTGCTGGAGACACCCCGGGTGGCTCCCATGGCACCGGTCCACGCCGGGGAGCTGCCGCGCGTTTTTGGGGAGCGGCGGTGGCTCTGAGGGCCGGGGCCGAGCGTAGGGATGTGCTTGTGACCTTTCCACTGGGGAATGTCACCCGTGTCCATCACCCACGGAGCACAGCCCACGCTGCCCTGTGCACCACGCTCCTGTCTTCTCCGGCCAGCAGCAGAGAGAAGCCGTGGGGATGAGGACAAGGATGGGGCCAGGGCCAGGGATGGGGACAGGGACAGGGATGGGGATGGGGATGGGGACGGATCCTGGCTCCCCCCAGGTGGGGAGAGATGCCCTTCAACGCCCCGATGCGGAGCGGGTGCCCGTCACCATCAGGCCGGACCCTTGACCCCTCTCCTACCCCAAACCCCCCTCCCACCCTCCAAGCCATTTTGCTGACTCAGCATTTCCCAGCCCCGGCCCCCTCCCTGTCCCCCCCCAGCTCAGCCCCAGCGCCGGGGTCCCAGTGTTGGGGGGGGGTGTGTCGGGGCCACGGAGCCGCTTTGCAAGAGGCAGAGCATTAGTGGGGGCAGAGGGCGGCTGAGCTGCTGGACGCCGCTCGTTAAAACTGATCTGTGCATCTCTAATTGATCTTATTGCAGGGCGGGGCTGGGGGGGGGTAGGATCCCCCAGGACAGGGGCACCCCCAGGCCACCCTGGGGCAAGGCACCTTCGGTGCATCCTTTACCTCCCCGTGCCTCAGTTTCCCCATCTATAGGAAGGCGCGTGTGCGCGCGCACACGTGCACGCACGCGCGTGGGAAGGCGTGCGCTCGCACACCGGGCTGCCTACGGGCACGGCTCCTGCCTCCGCCGTGACCCCAAAGAGGGGTGCCGGCTGCGGGGTCCTGGGGTCACCCCGTCCCCCCGTGTCGCCCCGCGTCCCCTCGTGTCCCCTCGTGTCCCCTCGTGTCCCCTCGTGTCCCCTGTTCGGCGGGAGGGCGGTTGGCACCCGGCGTGGCCGCGATGGCCGGCGGCAGAGGCGCACGCCTGACCTAGTTAGCTCCCGCGCCGGCAGCCGGCGGGGCCGGGCTCTGAAAATGAGTTAATAAACTCCGAAGGAGGGGTTGGGGTTTTTTTTTGGTTTTTTTTTTTCCGGCTCACAGGAGGGATTTAGAGCTGGGCTGGTGTCACCGGGTTGGCGTCACCAAGCTGGTGTCACCGGGCTGCCAGCCGTCTCCCCGGGCACGGAGCTGCTGGCTGAGCCGCCGAGGCGGTGGCACCTGGGGGTCCCACGGTGCCGTCACGGGGGGACAGGCCCCCTGCACCCATGGGTGTCCGTGGGGCTGTGTTCACGCCACCGCCGTGGGGCCGTACTGGCATCTCCCGGCACTTCCCAGTGCTCGCTGGGAGCCGGGGCTGAGCACGGAGCCGAAGCCCAGAGCCGGCGGAGGGGCCGAGGTCTCAGGGCGCGATGTTGGGGTGCAGGGGGGTGTCCCCTAAAAAAGCCCCTTCTCACCCCAACGGGTGCAGACCTGGTGCGGGGCAGGCAGGAGGGTGCCGACCCCATACTAGCCACCCGAGAATCCCCCACACACACCCACCCACCCGTGGCAGGGGACCCCCAGCATCTGGCACAGGCAAGGATTTGGGGCTCAGTCCAGGAGACCAGAGCCCACAGGCGATGCCGGCTCTGCCACCCCCCCCGCTTTGTGCCCCCACGTCCCTGTGGGCGCAGGGGACCCGGTGACGGCTTTGGGTGGCGTCAGGGGCCGCTAAGCCCCGGGAGGGCACCTGGGCTGGGTGCTAAGAGGGATCACGGCTCAGGCAGATCCCAGCCCCGCTAATCCCCGGCTGACGCAGCCAGAGCCCCCAGCCCCCCCCCCTCCCGGCCCCCAGCCACCCTAGCACCCAGGGGCCGGGGTCGCCCACGGGGATTCAGGGTCGTCGGTGGGTGCTGGTGGGTCAGATGGGTGCTGGTGCGCGGCTGTGCCGAGCGGGTGCTGGTGCCACGTGGGTGCTGATGTGCAGCGGGGTGCTGTGTTGGTGCGGTGGGACACCATGTGAAAGTGGGGGGGGGGGGGGTGTTTGTGGGCGCACTGGGGCACCGTGCGTGCGCAACGCGATGCCGCGCGTGCAACGGGATGCCCTGCGCGCGCAACGGGACGTGACGCGTGTGCAACGGGGTGCTGCGTGCGCGCGCCGAGCTGCAACGCCCGCGCGATGGGATACTCTGCGCGCGCGATGGGACGTCGTGTGTGTGTGCGGTGGGACGCGATGCGTGTGCGATGGGGTGCGACGCGTGTGTAATGGGGTGCGACGCGTGTGTAATGGGGTGCGATGCGTGTGCAATGGGATGCAACGCACGTGCGATGGGGTGCGACGCGTGTGTAATGGGGTGCGATGCGTGTGCACTGGGATGCACTGTGCGCGCAATGGGGTGCGACATGTGTGCGATGGGGTGCGACGCGTGTGCGATGGGGTGTGATGCGTGTGCGATGGGATGCGACGCTTGTGCAATGGGATACGGCGTGGCTGTGCGCTGGGGGTGCAGCGCTGCAGGCTGCGGGGCCACACTCCCCCCCAGGGCATCAGCATCCCCCCACCCACGGTCTGGGGCATTCGTGGGTGCTGGGTGGTGGGTGCTGGCCCGTGGGATGTGTGCAGGATGAGGCCCAGCACCCCTCACCCCCATGGGGGTCTCTGGGGGGAAGAGGGGACCCGAGGCAGAGCCGGTGCGTGACGATGCCCTGGCACCGTGCCTGTGTCCGTGCACCGAGAGCTGCCGACCCCGGAGCCGCGTCCCAGGGCCAGGCTTGGCGGTGTCACCAGTGGGGCACCCACTGGGTGGGCATCATGGGTGTCCTGTGGAGAAGCCCCCCCACGAGCTCTCCGCTCTGTGTCCCCACCAGGTGGGAAACTAGAGGGCAGTCCAAGCTCGGAAGAGGTGCGAGCGGCGGATGGACACCCCACCGAGGGGAGACGGGACCCCCCGAACCCCATCCGAGGGGAGATGGGACCCCTGAACCCCCACCGAGGGCAAGAGGGGTGGCATGGACACCCCCTGAGTGATCGGGGAGGGGGGCAGGAGATGGAGCAGAGAGGGCTGTGAGGGATGGGGAGCACCCCAGGTCTGGGGGAGCACCCCAAACCCAAGTCGGAACTCCAGGGCGTCTCCCAGAGCCAGGGGAGCACCCCAAAGCCAGGTAAGCATCCTAGGTCCAGGAGAGCACCCCAAATCCAAGTGGAAACCCCCGGGGCCTCCCCCAAATCCATATGGGCACCCCAAGACCAGGGGAGCACCTGAAGCCACAGATTTTTTTTCCCCGCAGGGGAGCTGGGGACAACAGGGCAGTGGGGAGCCGGGGGATGTGGGGGGGGCCCCCTTGCACCCCCAACAGGCAGCTGAGCTCTCCCGCTGGGACCAGCACCCCGCAGGACACAGCCGGGGTGGGGGTCCCTGGGGTACCTCACCAGCCCTGCCAGGCTTTCGGCCACCTCCTCTGCCCCCCGTGGGGTCCCTCCAGGAGGAGCACCCACGGGCTGGGGACCTTGGTGGCATTGCATGGGACATTGTGGGGCAGGGGCATGGGGGGGGGGCCTCTTGTACCACCCCATGGGGATGTGCTGGGGTCCCCCAGAACCCCATGGGGATGTGCTGGGTGCCCCTAGAACCCCATGGGGATGTGCTGGGGTCCCCTAAAATCCTATGGGGACATGCTGGACTCCTTTACCACCCCATGGGGACATGCTGGGCTCCCCTAAAACCCCATGGAGATGTGCTGGACTCCCTTAAAATCCCATGGGGACATGCTGGGCTCCCCTAAAACCCCACGGAGATGTGCCATGCTCCCCTAAAATCCCATGGGGACATGCTGGACTCCTCTACCACCCTGTGGGGACATGCTGGGCACCCCTAAAACCCCATGGGGATGTGCTGGGCTCCCCTAAAATCCCATGGGGACATGCTGGACTCCTCTACCACTCCATGGGGACATGCTGGGCTCCCCTAAAACCCCATGGGGACGTGCTGGGCTCCCCTAAAACCCCATGGAGATGGGTTGGGCTCCCCTAAAATCCCATGGGGACATGCTGGACTCCTCTACCACCCCGTGGGGACATGCTGGGCTCCCCTAAAACCCCATGGGGATGTGCTGGGCTCCCCTAAAACCCCATGGAGATGTGCTGGGCTCCCCCTAAAACCCATGGGGATGTGCCGGGCTCCCCTAAAACCCCATGGGGACGTCCTGGGCTCCCCCTTCCCATTGGGGCTCCTAACGCCGCTCCTCCCTCACCCCATCACCTCTCCCCTCCCCGAGATGTGGCGACCTGGGGGCGAAAGGAGCGGGGTGCCCCCCACCCCAGGGTGCCCCCAGCACTGGCCAGTGAGCGGAGCAGAGCTGACAGGCTCACATGGCCCGGTCCCCAACTGCGTTGCATTCACAGTTCGGGGAGCACATCAAGGCTAAGGGGAGCTGACAGAAAAACCTTTACTGGAACAAACGGGAATATAGTATCAGGCAAGGCTGACCGGAGCGTGAACCGCAGCCCAACACGGAGCAAATTAGCATCAACCAAAATAGCAGGCAGCTCCGGCCGCTTATGTGCGAGGTACCAAATGCAACTGGCCTGTCAGGCTGCATCAGGGCAGGGATGCATAAAGAATGGGGCTCAGCCCCGCGCAGCCGCTGCCCCCCTCTTCCTGCCTGTCCCCCCCCTTCCCAGACCCAGAGGGTTGGGGGGGGTGTGGGGTGTGGGAGGCATCCTGGTGTGGGGTTGTGTGGGGTTGGGGAGGGCAAAATCCATGTCTGTGGGGCTGGGGGGGGCTAGGAAAGCTCCATCTGTGAGGATGAGTGGGGCTTGGGGGCAAAACCCCATCCATGGGGATGTGTGGGGCTTGGGGGGCAAAATCCCATCCATGGGAATGCTCAGGATGTGGGGGGCAAAATCCCATCCATGGGGATGTGTGGGGCTGGAGAAGGAAGATATCCTGGTCCGTGGGGATGCACAAGACTGGCGGGGGGGGCACAAAGTCCCCATCCATAGGGGTGCACAGGGCTGGGGAGTGGCTGAGAAACCCCCATCTGTGGGGCTGCACAGGGGATTGGGGGGGTGAAAACTCTGGTCCATAGCGAAACCTGAGGGCTTGGGTGATCCAGAAAAACCCTGTCCGTGGGGATGAGCAGGACTGGGGGGTGAGAACCCCTAGCCCATGGGGATGCACAGGGTTGGGGGGTGGCAGGCAGGATCCGTGGGGATCCATGGGGGGGAAAACCCCCCACGCTGGTCCATGAGGATGAAGAGGGGCTGGTGGGGATGGAGACACCCAGATACCTGGGGATGCCCAGGGATGTTGGGGGGCCAGGACAGCAGGAGTCGGGGGGCCAGGACAGCAGGAGTCGGGGGGCCAGGACAGCAGGAGTCGGGGTGCCCCGTGCCATGCAGGCAGGGAGTGAGGAGGCAGAGAAAGAGGTGGGGTGGGGAGGGTGGGGGGGGGGAAGCAGCAAAAAGCTCTGTCAAATACATAAAGAGCTGGAAAAAAGAGGGGAAAAAGCCAGTCGCGCCTCCTCCCGGGGTGCTCTGGCACATTAGTTGTGCTTGGGTGCCCCGGCAGCGCGGGCAGGGAAGGCAGCTCCCAGCGGGGCACGGAGATGAACTTCGCAGCCATTTTGTTGTTGGGTTGAACTGGGGGGAAAAAGGGAAAAAAAAAAAAAAACAAACCCACCCCAAAATAGCCCTCACGCAGCCCAGCCCCGCAGACGGCGTGGGGCCATGCCCACCCACCCACCACAGCACACAGAGGGTCCCAAAGCCCCTCGCCGGGGCCAGGCGGGATCCCCAGGGCCCCTCCAGACCAGATCCTGCACCCTCTGGTCCCCAGCACGGAGACTGAGCACCGCTGTGCAAGCATCCCCTGAGGCTGCAGGCTCCAGGACAGGGACACGGTGGCTCGGGGACCCCGATGCCGGTGGGATGGGGAACGGGGTGACATGGGTGCTGTGCTTGGGGCTGCAGCCTGGTTGTCCCTGGGTGGAGGTGGGCGCTGAGGGGGATGAGGACTGTGCTATTTGGGTGCCTGGGGTGCTCAGGGTGCTTGGGGTGCCCACGGTCCTTGGGGTGCTTGGGCTACCTGGGATGCCTGGAGTCCCCAGGGTGCTTGGGATGCTCAGGATAGTTGGGGTGCCTGGGGTTCTCGGGGTGCCCAGCATCCAGGCAGTGGTAATGGGTGCTGATGCCCACGGCGGTTGCACATTGGGGTGCAAAAGGCAAAACTGCCCCCCCCTCCCCAGTGCTCACTGCTGCTTCCAGCCCCGAGCCTGGGGGGGGGTCTCGGTCCAGCTGGAGCTCCCCCCCGGGCACGAGCAGCCGCGTCCGAGCGCCTGAGCAGACCCTGTGCCAACGGGAGAAACGGGGGATTCCTGGCAAAAATGGGAAACCTCGGGGTGGGGGGGACACAGGGAGAGGAAAACAACCCAGGAAGGCTGAGCACCGCCGGCTCTGCCGACCACCGCTCCCAGCACGAGCCCCCCTAAGTCCAGGTCATCGTCTCTCCAAAGAGCTTCCCAGCAGCTTTCAGTGACCATTTTTTATCAGAAGTTTCCAGAACCGGTGTGAAAACCTGCTTTTTCCCGCAAATCCCAGACGCTAGGCACCGTTTTGAGAAAAACACATATTTTGCAATGGAAAGCGCTCGGCATTTCGGCTGTTTTGGGGGTCTCCCTGCTCAGTGGGGGGAGCGGGTGCCTTGCACCCCAAATCCCCCGGGTTTGCAGTTACCCCCACCCACACCTGCACCCACGAAGGCTGGGCACCGGCCCCACAGCCACTTTCCCCCCCCCAGTGCAGCTCCTGGCTGCCTGGGGCAGCCCCTGGGGCTGGGGGGGGGGGGGGGGCTGGTCTGAAGCCCCCACACGGGGGTCAGTGCTCGGTCACCGAGCCCCCAGGGTCAGCACTGGGACCGGCAGCCCCCGCCAGCCGTGCCGGGGTGCATTAGCACCGGGCTGGCTCTGCCACAGCAGCGTGGGGCCCGTGGGCCTGGCCTCTGCGCACGCACACATGCACAACCCCCCCCCCCCATGTACACCCCCCCCACACACACATGCACCCCACACCCCCAGACCCCGCATGCACATACATGCCACGCACACCCATGCACGTGCACCCCTGCACCACCCCATGCACATGCACCCCTGCACCACCCCATGCACACGCACACCCCCCCACGCATGTACACCCCATGCACACATGTTCCCCAGACACCCCCACACACATGTGCACCCCCCCGGCCCAGCCCCGCACGCAGACATCCCGTGCGCAGACACCCCATAACACACACAGCCCATGCACACGCAGCCCACATCGTACACCCCCCTTGTGCACCCCCCCCGTGCATGTGCACCCATGCACACCTATCCCCCGTTCGCCCCCCCATGCATGTACACCCCACGCATATGTCCCCCATGCACCCCCCCATGCACATATACCCCCCCACACACCCCCCCCCCCATGCACAGACACCCCACGCACACACCCCACCTGCGGGTACACCCCACGCACACCCCCCCACGCACGTCCCCAGCATGCAGGCCCCCCCAATACACCCCCCTGCCCTTCCACCCCACGTACACCCCCCCCCCACGCTCCCTGGGGTCTCAGCGAGGTTTGGGGGCCGAGGCGCAGCGGGGCAGCAGCTGCTGAGGGTGGGGGAGCCCCGTGGGGTGCTGCAGCCCAGCACCCACCCCAAAAATCCCCCCCCCCACACTGTTCCCGGGGGGAGAACGCTGCTGCACCCCAAGCACTTTCAGGGCAAACCCAGCGAAGCCTGCTTCACCCCCCCATCCGAGCACCCCGAGCTGAGCGGGGGACGGGGACTGTCACGCACCCCAAAACGCACGCCGAGCTGCCGGCGGGGAGGCGGCGGCAAAGACTTTGGGGGGGGCCACAGGGGGAATGGCTCGAAGCGAGGCCGGATCCTGCCAGCACCGGACCCCCGCACCCCGCTGGGCTCAGCCCTGCCCTCGGGTGGGTGCTCCCAGGGGCTGCCCCGCTGGGGGGGCGCAGCACAGGGCAACCCCGAAACAAGGGCTCGGGGTGCACAACCTGGGGCTCACGCAACCCTGCGATGGCAAATGGGTCACGTATACTGCACGCGTATACTGCGCGGTATAGAACCCTACAGTAACAGCTCAGGGTACACAACCTGGGGCTCACGCAACCCTACGATAACAAACGCGTCACGTATACTGCACACGTATACTGCACGGTATACAACCCCACAACAGCTCAGGGTACACAATGTGGTGCTGACACAACCCTACAATAACAAACAGGTCACATACAGCACGGTGCTCACACGACCCTACAATAACAAACACGTCGCGTATACTGCACACGTATACTGCATGGTATACAACCCTACAATAACAGCTCAGGGCACACGACCTGGCGCTCGTGCAACCCTACAATAACAAATGGGTCACATATACGGCACGGTGTTCACACAACCCTACAATAACAGCTCAGGATACACAACCTGGTGCTCGTGCAACCCTACAATAACAAATGGGCCACATATACGGCATGGTGTTCACACAACCCCACAACAGCTCAGGGTACACGACCTGGTGTTCACACAACCCTACGATAACAAACAGGTCACATACACAGCACAATGCTCACACAACCCTACAATAACAAACAGGTCACATATACTGCACACGTATACTGCGCAGTATACAACCCTACAATAACAGCTCAGGGTATACAACCTGGTGCTCACACAACCCTACGATAACAAACAGGTCACGTATACAGCACGGTGTTCACGCAACCCTACAACAAATTGGTCATGTTCACAGCACGGTGCTCGCACAACCCTACAATAACAAATGGGTCACGTATACTGCACACGTATACTGCACGGTATACAACCCTACAATAACAGCGTGCTGCAGGCAAAAGCAGGAGGGGTTTCCTCCATCCACCCCTTCCCCGGCTCGGCCCTGGCCCCTCGCTCCCCCTCCCCAGGGATGTCCTTGCTCCTGCCCAGCAGAGCTGGGGGGGCTGAGCTGCACCCCACTGTCCTGAGGGTGCTCAGGGCACCGAGACAGCTCCGGGGGCCAGGGGAGTGGGCGATGGGGGGAGAGAGGGGCAGCGCCTGCGGAGGCAGGGGGGACATGGGGGGGGATACAGGGGGGTGCAGGGGGGATACAGAGGGGTGCAGGAGGGATACGGGGGGGATACAGAGGGGTGCAGGAGGGATGAAGGGGGATACAGGAGGATGAAGGGGGTGCAGGGGGATTCAGATGGATAAGGGAGGGATGTAGGGGGATGCAGGGGGATTCAGATGGATGCAGGAGGGATGTAGGGGGATTCAGGAGGATGCAGGAGGGACGTAGGGGGATGCAGGGGGATTCAGATGGATGCAGGAGGGATGTAGGGGGATTCAGGAGGATGCAGGAGGGATGCAGGGGGATGCAAAGGGAAGGCAGGGGGCTGCAGGGGGCTGCCAGGAGTGTGCTAAGCGTGCCCCACAGCTGCAGACGCAGGGAGGTGAGCGTGAACCGGGCCATGCCAGGCACAGGGTGGCAAGGTGTGGGTGCAAAGAGCTCTTCTGAGCCCCCTCCCCACCCCCGGCGGGGGGGAACAGCAGCTCCGAGCAGGGGACACCAGCTGTACCCCCCTCTGCCCCCAGGGCTGTGCAGGGGCGGGGGGGGTGCACACATGGAAATGGGTGCATGCGTGACAGGTCCTGCCCGTGAGCTTGTCCCGTCTCCCCTCGAGCTCCCAGAGACACCGAGCCCCCCCGGCACCTGCAGCGAGCACCCCAGCACCCTGCAGCGAGCACCCCAGCACCCAGCAGTGAGGGATTCCACACCAGCACCCCAAAATCCTCCCCGTGGGGGTTGTTCCCCAAGGGATCTGGCCGGGGTGGGGGGCTGCTGGGTGCCCTGGCAGGGCTGGGGGGGGGTCCCAGGCACCCTCCAGGTGCAGGGGAAGGAGGGGATGCCTCCAGCCAAAGCCTTGGCCAGGATGCACAGCCCAGTGCAGCCCAGTACAAGCCCAGCAGAGCCCAGCGCCAGCCCAGTGCAGGTCAGTGCCAGACCGGTACCAGTCCAGTGCATCCCAGTGCAGCCCCACCGCAGCTGCAGGGGAGGGAAGAGGCTGAGGGTCCCCCCCACCAGGGGATCCCCGAGCTGTGGGGTGAGGAGGGGTCGGTCCCAGACACACAGTGGGTCACGATTCAGCCAGGTGTGAAGATGCTGGGGTGGGGGTCCCTGCCAGGTCCCTATATGGGTGCGGGGGTCCCTATACAGATGCAGAGGGTCCCCATACAGATGCAGAGGGTCCCCATATAGGTGGAAGGGATCCTATATGGGTGCTGGGGTGTCAGCCCAGGGTCCCGAGGTAGGTGCAGGCATCCCTATATGGATGGAGAGAGTCCCTATACGGGCGCAGGGAGTCTCTATATGGACACAGGGGTGCCTACACGGGTGCTGGGGTCCCTGGTGTCCCCATGGTGTCCCCCTGGGGTCCCTATACAAGCTGGGGGGTCCCTATATGGGTGCAAGGGTTCCTATACAGGTGAAGGGAGTCTCTATATGGGTGCTGGCGTCCTTATATGGGTGCAGAGGAACCCCTGAATGGGCGCAGAGGTCCCTATACAGTATCGGGGGGCCCTGCACGGGTGCGGAGGGGGTCCCGGGGGGGGAGGCTGTATGGCCGGAGAGGGGGTCCCTATGTAGGTGCAGGGGGGAACCCTATACAGCTGCAGGAGTTGCCCCTATACACATGGAGGGGGATCGCTATATGGGTTCAGGGGGTCTCTACACAGGTTTGGAGGGACTCCTTGTACAGTTTTGGGGGTCCCCACGCAGTTTGGGGTCCCTGTATGGTTTGGATGAGGGGTCTTTGTGTGGTTTGGGGGTCCCTGAACGGTTTCGGGGTGTCCCCATATGGTTCGGGGTCCCCATATGGTTTGGGCGGGTCGGTGTGCAGTTTGGGGGTCCCTGTGCAGTTGGGGGTCCCCGTGCGGTTTTGGGTCATCTCTGTACAGTTCGGGAGAGGGGGGTCACCGTGCGGTTTGGGGACCCGGTACGGTTTTGGGGTGTCCCTGTGCAGCTGGGGGGAGTCCCTCTGTGGGTCGGGGTCCCTATATGGTTTTGGGGGTCCCTGTACAGTTGGGGTGTCCCTGCACGGTATGGGGGGGGAATACCTGTACAGTTGGGGGTCCCTGGACGGTATGGGGGGGGAAATCCCTGTACGGCTGGGGGTCCCTGGACGGTTTGGGGGGATCGCTGTATGGTTCGGGGTCCCTGTACGGTTTGGGGGTCCCTGTATCCTTTTGGGGGGCCCCTGTATGATTCGGAGTCCTGTACAGTTTGGGGGTCCCATACAGTTTTGGGATGTCCCTCGGAGTTTCGAGGTCCCCCCGCGTTTCGGGGTCCCTGTACAGTTTTGGGGGTCCCTGTACGTTTCGGGGTCCCTCTCGTGTCCCCCCCCCCGAACCCTGCTGTTCGGGAGCCCTCCGCGCCTGCAGGGGTCGCTGTAGCGCCGAGGGGCGGTGGCCTGGCCGGGCGGGGCGGGTCTCGCTTGTTCCGGCGCCGCGTGGTCAGCGCCGAGCGCCGCCGCCACAGCGGGAGCAGGAACCGGGAGCGGCGGGGCCCGGCCCGGTTTGTCCCCGCCATGTGGTTCATCTACGCCTTGAGTTGGCTGT
Organism: Harpia harpyja; assembly: GCF_026419915.1. Taxonomy (NCBI): domain Eukaryota; kingdom Metazoa; phylum Chordata; class Aves; order Accipitriformes; family Accipitridae; genus Harpia; species Harpia harpyja. The sequence goes on from NC_068941.1 coordinate 90,033,566, forward strand.
CGTTGCTCATCCAGGTGGCTTTCGTCACCCTGGCCATCGGTGAGCGCCGCCGCCGTGGGGGGGGGGGTCTGGAGCCTGCGGGGGTGCCGCCGCGCGGGGTCTGGGCCCGGCCTCAGGCTCCTCCCGGGAGCTGTCGCGATATGTCGTGCTTTTTGTCGGCAAGGGAGTGGCTCCCGGGAGGGGGCAGCTTGGGATCCTGCTGGGAGCCGGCTCGGGGCCGCGGGTCCAGCACATCCCGGGGGCCTGAGCCCCCCCGGATGCCCCTGAGGTGCTGTGGATGCCCCAGAGGTTGGGGCGGGGGTGTCCCACGGGTGCCCACGAGTCCCCCGAGTGCTCCTGAGGTCCTGCGGGTGCCCCAGAGTTTGGGGGTCCCCAGGTGCCCCCGAGAGTTGGGGGGGGGTGTTACCCCTGCCCTTCAGTCTCCCCTGGGTTGGGTGAGCGTGGACCCCCGCGGCTGAAGGCAGCGGTGTTTGTCCCGGTCCCTCCCGGCCCGTGGGGTTGAGCAGGGCGTTTCTTCCGCAGCTGCTGGGCTGTACTACCTGGCGGAGCTGATCGAGGAGTACACGGTTGTCACCAGGAGGATAATCAAATACATGATCTGGGTAAGTCCCCGTGCTTGCAGAAACGAGTGGCTCCCTGCCAAAGTCACCCGCAGGGCAGCAGCAGCGGGGCTGGCAGAGCAGCTGCGGTGTGGGATGTTGGCTGTGGACAGACAGGACAAGCGCTTGGGAAGCTCCTGCTTCTTCTGGCCCCACGATGGCTCCAGCTCCCGAGGAGGGAGGTTGGCAGGGGCTGCTTCAGTCGGTGCCTTGCTTAACTGGGAAGGTGGTGACCCTGCCTGACCTCTGCTGGGTGACACATCTCCCCCCTCAACTGGGGAAACTGAGGCCCAGCCGTGGCCTGTCCTACCAGGAGCCGCAGCAGCAAGGTGGGATTCCTATTTGGAGCTTTCCCAAGTGGATGGTGCCGAGTGGGAGATGCGTGGGGAGATGCGGTGCCATCAGAGCACACTAAAAATCACCTTGATGGTGGCAGGATTCCTGCCTGCGCAGCTGCCTGCAGTTCTGCTCTCTGCACACCCATGTTTGCCCCAGGCAACTCCCGTTCTCTCTTCCAGTTCTCCTCGGCCGTGCTGGTCGGCCTCTACCTCTTTGAACACTTTCCTGGTTTCATGGTGGGCGTGGGGCTCTTCACCAACCTGGTCTACTTCGGTTTGCTGCAGACCTTCCCCTTCATCGTCCTGACGTCCTCCAATTTCATACTGTCCTGCGGTGAGTGCAGCCGTCACCTTCCCATGGGAGCGGGCGCTGGGGCGGAGGAAGCCTCGTCACCCTGATCACTGGGTGGGCTCTGGGTGGCAGCAAAGGTTTGGGTTTTGCTGTTGCAGCCCCTGCGGCTTTTAAAAGGACTTTGAGCTTTGTGCAGGACTTTTTAATTGCACTTTATGATGTGGCTGCAATAATTGTGGGCTGGGACTGGTGGTGCGGGAAGTGCCTTTGGTTGTGTGCCCCGGTGCAGAGCTGGGGACACCGGGCTTTCCCGGACACCCTCTGCTTCACCCTCCGGCCAGTTCCACTCCAAACTCAAGTGGCAGTGCTGGGGAAACGAGATCCTGGCTGTCCCAAAGCTCGGCATCCTCCCTGCAGACCTCCTGTTCCAGGCATTCACTGGGTCTTGGTAAAGAGCAGGAGGGATTTGAAGGAAACAAAAAACCCAGCGTGTATAATTACAGCCTGATGTCGGGCTGGGCTGTGCGAGGCGGTGCGTGTGTGCCATCGTAAGGAGCTGATGTTTAGAGAAAGAAAAGCTTTGGGACAAATGTCCACAATTAATGTGGAAATTCATCAGGGTTACTGGAGAAAGTCATGTTAGAAAATTGCATTGCCGAGCCTGAATCGGGGATTTTTATTTTTCACGTTTGCACCATTCCTGTAGTATTTGTCGAGCCTGTGTCTGCAGCTGCCATGGACTGCAGGCTTCCTGGTCCTCAGCCCAGGCAAGTCCTGGTGCGAGATGGGCAAGACGGTCTCTTCTCCCTTCCGAGCGGCTGGCACGGGTGTGGGATTGTGTTGTGGGGTTGGGCAGGGGCTTAAATTAGCAGCACCGATATTTTGGCTGAAGCAGGCAGCTTAGATGTTTGTCTGCCGTGTTTGGCTGATGAACGGCCAGATTCACATCGTAGGTTGAACCAGGGAGTAGCTCCGCCACCGGGTCTGGGGTGGTGGGCCAGTAGCTCTGCTAATTACACTGGGTTTTGGCTGCTCCGAGTAGGTCAAATGGTTTCCTCCTGCCACGAGTTGCCAAGTCTCCTTTGTGTTGTAGTGTCCTGTGCACAGATCTGACTTTTAATCTCTGCTCTGAGTGATTTCTAGTGACACCTTAAGTAGCGAATGGGCAAAATTTCTTCCAGCATGACTTTCTGGGTCCTTATGCATATTTCAGGGTGCTGTCTGTGTATGACCAAAATACCTTTGCTCCTCAAAGCATTCATGAAGGCAGGATTTTACCGCTACTTCAAAATGAGTGTAGCTTTTCCGTGGTGCGTAGATCAGGAGCTGCATTTTCTGGCAGACCCAGACTCTCATCTGGATCTTCGGTGACGTCCTTAGGCTGGAGAGGACGATAAAGCAGCATGGGGACACAGCATTTCGTGTCGGGGCTGTCTCCCACTGGGGCTCTACTGACCTGGTGCTCCTGGGCTGGGGCTGCTGTCTTGGCATCTGAAATAAAAGGCGAAAGAAGCTCCAATTCCTGCCTCTTAAGAGCTAAGTGGTGTTTTTCGCTGCTGGGGACAGTGTTAGCCCTACTGTCCTGGCTGCATTTCAGCTTGACTTGGTTTACAGATGGCAGAAGAGCTTCTCTTCACAGCAGCTGTCGGGGATGCGGGGTTTTTCGCTTCTTGTCTCAGCGCTGCACAGCATTAGCAAGTGTCAGGCTGGGCTTTCCAGGGTGCCCTTGGGGACACGGAGCATAAAGCACCGGAGGGACGAGGGACTCAACCGGGGCTGCACAGAGTAACAAATGAGCTGGGACCCGGGGGACTCTGGCTGCTCACACTATTTCTCACTAGATGCGAGAAAATATTTTAGCAACAGCAAGATTCCAGGTGTACAGGGGCTGCGGGGAAGGGGCTGTGCGGCAGGGAGGAACTGCTCCTCGCAGGGGCTGTGGCAGCGGAGGCGGATGTCCTCTTTTGGGGCCCTTGGAATACGCTGATGGTATTTCTTCCAGGCTGGAGACTGACTTTGCTATGTTTTTCTTTGGCAGTGCTGGTTATATTCAATCACTACTTAGCGTTCCAGTACTTCGCTGAAGAGTATTACCTGTTCTCTGAGGTGAGAGACCTTTGGGAAGGAGTCGGTCCATGTTCCTCCAGCCAGCGTGGAGCTGCTAGCGGGAGGGGGGGAAGAGGAAAATGCCATTTTTTCAGTCAGCAGTAAGACACACTGAGAATATTTTTCGCGGACCTTCCCTGGGGCTTCCTGTGCTTGTTCCCTCAGAAGTACCAGGGAAGCTGCAGTTTCTTTTCTCGGCTGTGGGCTTGGGGCTTTCACAGCCAGCTGAAGAGCAGAAAAAATACTGAATCTTAGCATGGATATTTTTTTCTTTTTTCTAAAATGCTGAAAACTAGGAAAAGTAGACAAAAACATTATTTTTAATTTTTTTTATAAGCTAACCATGAATCACTTCCCTTTTGGAATAATTGCTTCTCATTATTTTTATGTCTCTGATATGCTAATTCTTCTGTATCACCATCCTCGCACCTGCCCAAGATGAAGGCCCAGATTCACAAAGGGGCTTGTTCGGGCCCACCAGTAGCTGCCACTTAGTGCAAATTTTAAGAACAAACAAAAAAACCTGCACCAAAATAAAAAACCAACAACCTTTTTATGAAGTTTTAACGCTTCTCCAGCATCGGTGCGCACAAGGAGGCTGGTGTGGCACCTCTCCCCAAACCGCAGCGGCTGCTCCCCCAAGCGCTGACTCCTCGTGCTACACCAGCATCCCACTCTGGGGCAGGAGGAGCGAGCCCAGGTCTTGACTCTTCCTTTTAGTCCCTGGAGGGTGTGAAGAGGATTTAATTAGTCATAACAGCACAGCCAATTTCCTGCTCATTTTAATTATGCTTTTTAAAATCCCGGTTTTGGGGAGAAGTAAAGGTTTTCAGGCGCCTAGGAGAGGAGCAAGGGCTTTTTCTGTGCACCCTGTCCTTCCGTGGAAGTTGCTGGGTGAATTTTAGCCCCTTATCAGCTCGCAAGGCGATGCTATCTCAGCACCCAAGAGACTTGGGAGAGGTTGATCTGCGGTTCTCCCCCTTCAGTGCCCTTTCTTTCGAGGGGTTCAGGTAGAAGCTTGGGGTGTATCACAGGGAGGTACAGCTGGGGCCGAGGCAGCACTCATGGGTGTCAGCCTGAACAGAAGTCAGCGTGTGAATGGCCGCCGAGTGTGTTGCAACTCGGCTCTCACCTCCTCTCTTGCTCTGCCCGCAGGTTCTCGCCTACTTCACTTTCTGCCTGTGGTTAATTCCTTTTGCTTTTTTCGTCTCCTTGTCAGCTGGAGAGAACGTCCTGCCTTCCACGGTGCAGCCTGGAGGTGAGCGTTCTCGAGGCCCGGGCAGACGCAGGCTGGTTTTTGACAGGGGCTGCACTCAACACCCCCCATTCGCTCTGCACAGAGTGGTGAAGGGGGGCAGCTGGTCGGGTAAACCCTTCCAAAAACCGGGGCAGGAAAAGGGGGGCTTCTGCAGGTCGAGGGGTGAGTGAGCAGAGTGGAGGGAGGGCTGTTTACATCCAGCATCTCTCCAGTCCTGGGGCCCTGTTGCTTTCCCTGGACCCTCCCTACAGCTCAAGAAAGGGAGCTCAGGATTTGGGCTCCCTGTCAGTGGCTTATGGGAACGCCCAGGTAGGCTAGATGTGAGCAAACCAGAAACTTTCATGCTTTGAAGGCAGCTCATGTGTTGCCCTGAAAGCAGATGACCCATCCCGGGGCTCCCATGGCTGTCAGCAGGTTCATGTTTGATTGTTCTTCCCTCCTCTCCGCAGACGACGTGGTCTCCAACTACTTCACCAAGGGGAAGAGGGGCAAACGCTCCGGTATCCTCCTCATCTTCTCTTTCATCAAGGAGGCCATCCTGCCCAGCCGACAGAAGATTTACTGAGCCCCGGATGCAGCCGGCGTTGGCTGCGGTGAAGGAGCAGAGCAGACCCAAACTGTGCAGAGGGCTGCGAGGCAGCACTGTCCCCAGGCCTCGCTCGAACCCTCCTCGAGGTCTCTCGAAGGGATTTTGCTAGGAACCTATAAACCCGGCAATGACCGGAGGTGCCAGCAGCGCTGGACAGACGCACGGGGAGGGCTCGTGCCTTTTTATTACAGCTCTGCTGATCCCCCGGGACTGTGTGCAAGAAGGATGTTTGGCTCCGGCTGAGTACGAGGAGGGTCTGGCCCCCCGGCACTGCCCACCCTGCCTGGGGACCTGGGAGGCGTTGTCATCCGCTGGGCTTTAAAACCAGGAGTTTGCGCATGGTGTAGTTTGGCTGTGGGGGAACGGTTCCCTCAGTGTGGCAGCAGAACGCGCTTGACATTTAAGTGAGGTTTACACAGAGCCGTTAATTAAAAAAAAAAAAAAAAAAAGGAATAAAGTAATCAAACTGTCAAAATCCCACGTATTCCTGCTGGGAGCCTGCCAGCGCTGGAGGATGCTGGCGTCCCGCCGTGCAGCACGCGTCGGGAGGGGAGCACGAGGGCGGGCGCCTTGCCCTGCACTCCGCAGCTGCAGGGAGATGACCTGGAAGGACTCAGAATTGCTTTTTGTTTGATTTTAATGTTGGAAATACCCACTTTTCTCTGGTTTTGCTGGAAGCCTCCCTGAGTGGCTGGGATGCTGCAGCAGTACAGCAGTAAATGATCGTGCTAGGAAGGAGGTGAACCCTTTGTTCTTGTTCCTTGTAATTATTAAAAAAACCTTTTCCCCCCCCCCCTTTTTTTGCTTCGTTGGTCACCTTCAGCCTGTGCCAGAACTAGATGTCCCCGTGCTAGCCAGGAGCCGGGGCTGTGCGTGGCTGTGGCACAGGAACGCCCGGCTCTGGCAGCACCGTTTCATGGTTCAGGAAGGCTTTTCGAGGAGTTTCGGAGGAAAATGGCTCATTTTGTGGCCAGTTCTGCTGAAGGCAAAGGTGAGGCATGCAGTCGTACCGCCTCACCCCTCCCTGCCCTTGAGTTTGTTCAGGGCCCACTAACACTGGTGTGTTTTGATGCTGATTGATAGAAGCGTGGTTTCTGTTTGAGAGCTGCTCGTCTAATAAAGGCTATGGGTGAAGTTCACCTTACCGGAGAGGCTCATGAGTCCCTCTGGCTCACAAGCGTTCCGCTCCCGTGTTTGAGTTGGTGTCGCCTGAGGAAATCGCCTTCTGTGCACGCGGATTATTTTTTATGTTTTTAGAGAAATAGTGGAGGACGAGAGCGCTATTGAGGGGACCGGAGGGCTGCAGAAAGCACATCGCAGAGGCCTTGGGAGATGCTAGTCACTGAGAGGGGTTAGCAGGAGGCGTATATTCTCAGTACAGAGCTCTTTATTGTCAGGGAGTCGGAGAAATGAAGGTAAAAGCACTGAAAGCAAAGTGGAGTGATTAACAGCAGGCAGAGCACGCAAGAAGACGCAAGGACATGCGTGGGAGAAGACCATCGGCCTTTCCTGTAGCGTTGGGAAGCTCCTGGAAAAGCTGCTCCCCAGCTCGGGTGATGTGCTGTAATTTTGCTTCAAGGCCACAGGGTGGGGGACGCTGGGCCCATGCTCTGTCCCCTGCCCCTGCAGCAGGACAAGGCGGACGCTTTTACTCCCCTCCCTGATGGACTGGTTTAAGCTTGACAAAATTTAGGTTGAAAAATAAGATTTCCAGCCATGGAGGAGGGAGCGCCGGCAGCGCAGGGGGTGGCACCTGGAGGGGGGGGCAGCAGGCTGCTGGGAAGCTCCTGGATGTGTGTTCACAGCTCCGCTCCAAACTGTGGTTAACAGTTTCCATCGCCTTGGGTGCAGCCAGATGGGCCAGGGCAGGCGAGATCTGCTGGCTGGGGGCGGCAGCCGAGGCGAAGTCGTTCCCCCCGCCCCGGGCTGAGGCTGCGTGACTTATGGGGCATGGCTGAGGATGGCAGGGCAAGCGCCGTGCCTCTCGCCAGCCTCGGGTCGGGTTTTAAATTTAGTTTTATCTCTCTGAATGTGATGCTGGAGGGATGGAAAACTTGAGAGCTGTCACTGCCATGACAGGGAGAGCAGGGCACGATGGAGGGCTCTTTCTGCGGGGTACAGCAGTAAAAGCAGAGCCCCAGGACTCCTGCCGCTGAACCAGTGGCTAGAATGTAAACGGGGGAGATCAGTAGCTTTAATGTCCCTTCTACTGAGTCTTTTTAATCCTCATTTTCCCATTCACTTAGCCAGAAAGCGAGGGTAGATTACTTTGTATTTTTCCAGATGACAAGTCCATTTTTCCTGAGTACTGCTTGCGATCATCGGGTGTTTAAGACGTTAATGACACACATTTCTCTGAGCTGAACCAGATTCAGATAAGTCGTGTAACTGAATGATAGCGAGCAAAACCCTATGAATATTTAAAAGACGAGCATCAGAAAAAGCCCGCCCGAAGGCTACAGCTATGTGGGGAGAAGGTAAGGCTGTGAGGACCACGCTCGGCTCCCCGGCCAGGCTCTCGTCTCCTGCCGTAAGCAGAGAGCTTTGGGGCTGGCTCCTGAAAATGCACCCTCTTGCTTGGGTCAAAACGCCCTATTCCTTGCCCTGAAATGTGGGGACCCTGGGAAATCTGATGAATAAGATATAAAATCCCTGGTTATTCACAGGTCCGAGGCAAGGATGTTCTGGAGTCCACCCACAGAGGGTTTGCAAGAAGCTCCAGCTTAAAAAGAAGTGTGAATTACCACTTTGATTAAGTATTTAAGAGTCATGTATATTAATACACAGCTGCCCTCCGAAGCATCTCTGCCTGCTCGGCAGCTCTCCCCTGGCTGCGGTGGCTCCGGCGGCTTGGGGATGGTGCAGCCGGCAGGGCACGGCTTTCCCGTCCCGCGGGAGCGGAGCCGGCATTGATTTTCATGGGTGTTTGGAGGGTGTAATCAGGGGAGAGGAATTCACTCGATACGGAGCGGGCAGACCGCAGGCAGCGCGGCGGTGGGAAAGGGCAGGCTGCCGATGAGTAACCGCGCTCGGGCCGTGGCATTTTCCCCCGACAGCGCCAAGCGAGGGAGGGTGAATTCGGTGGGGATCGAAACGTGAGAGTCAGGTGGTGCTGGGTCCCTTGTGATGGGAATCATCTGGAAAGCTGGATTTGGAGAAATTCAGCTTTGGCCAGGGCAGGAGGAGTGGGGGGCAGCCTGGCTCCAGCCTCCCTAGGCTTTCCGAACTGGTCAAGTCGGTCCCAGGGCTGTGGTCCCTGCGGCTCTTGCCTTCTTTTCCAGTAAGAGGATCTGTTCAACAAGCTGACATTCATCCTTCAGTCTGTTGAGCTCTTACGTCTCGCGAGCAGCCTTTCCTTGTCTGCTTTCCACATGGCAGCCCTCAGGTGTCTGGAGAATCGAAAGGCCAGGACGAGAAACGCTTGGTAATTAGAAAGATAAGCTCCTTGCCTTAAATATTTTAGTTCAAGTTGTCTACGCCTTCGAGAAGGAGAGAGAAAATGTATTAAAAAAAAGCGCAGAGATGGAGTGCTGCAATACAGTGACCAGTCCTGTCTGTTCTTGGGGAACAGGGGGGGACCGCAGCCACTGCTGGTTCCCCCGGGAAGGGACCTGTCCCCTCCTCGGATGCGTAGGAAAGAGCTCGCCCTTTCTCCGATGCCACCGTGGCCAGCAGAGCAGGTTTCTTGGCACGTCCTTGTTCCTTTGGGCCGTTCAGTCTGATCCCAGACAGCTCTTTAATTATTGCAAAAAGGCATCCATGAGATCGTTGGCTGGAAGGGGAAGGTACATAAATCCAGACTACATTTTTAACGCGGAGAATAATTAACTCCTGGAAGGAGATGCAGCGTGGAAGGGGAATGCTTGGGAGCAGCCACAGTCCTGGCTGCCCCCAACTGCTCTGAGCCACGACTGAATAAACTATTTAGAAAAGAAGGAAAGGGTCCTGCCCGCATCCTGCCTGTCCCCCAGGGTCAAGCAGCCCTGGCTTAGCCCTCTATAAGGGATGCCAGACGTATGTACCTGCTTCTACAGGGGCCTGAGCCCACACAAGTGGGCGGCAGCACAAACCTGCCCTGACACCCCCACATCCCTGCGGCATCGTCCGAAGGAAGGGGTGGCCCCTCTGCCCAGGGAAGGGATGTTTGAGGACTCACCAGCCTCCCCTGGCACGTGGCTTCTCCCCCCCAAAAACCGCGCTCTGGGGGGATGCTGACAGCCGAGCTGCCACCGGCAGCTCCATTTTCTCCCAGGTTTTAGCACAGAGCCAGCCCGTCCTCCCTGCCACGAGTTCAGGACCTGAACTCTACAGTTTATCTGCAATAAAACCAGCCCGGAGAGGAGAAAGGGCATTGCCCCAGCTAATTAAGCATCTGGTGCAAGGGTAGAGGATGCTCGCTTGCCTTCCCCCTGCCCAGCGTCTCCTGCCCGCAACAAGGCAGCAGAGCTGGAGAAACCGCAATTAAATTAAAGCTTTTGTTGTTCTTTGGGTTTAAAAGGCAGAGCTGTGGCTTGAAAGCTCTTGGGGATGGAGGGATGGGTACAGCGGGGTTCAGGAGCAACACTGCTGCCACTGAAACCAGCCCCTAAACCCCCACATCCCAGCAGTGCTGACCCCCCGTCTCCCAGTACGTTCCAGCATTGCCAGGGGGTCCCGCTGGGTATTGCTGAAGTTGCGGTGGGCGAGTTCAAAGCTCGGCCGTATGAAGCTCTTTGCTCTGCTGCTGTGCGTGAAGGACTGCCTTAAAACACCCAAAACACCCCTGCAACAGGCTGCGGCGGGGCGAGGGGACAGGACGGGGGCCACCGGCTGGGCAGGGTGCACCCATGGGTGGCCTGGGACCGTGGGCACTTGGGAGCGTGACCCCATGGAGCAGATCCGTGCTCTTCACCTCCAATTATCTAAATACAGAGATGCCTTTCCCTGGACTGGGATGAGCCCCGCAGCCCCTCCGTGACAGCTCCTCCAGAGCAGCAAATATCTGGGACCAGCTCAATAGCCTTAGAGCCAGCAGCTCGAGGGGAACCCCATCTCCATCGGATCCCACCGCTTCAAAACCAGCACAGGCTTAAGAGCATCATCCCTTTGAGTGACAAAGGGTCTGCCGGCTCTCTGGGGACCCCAGTCTCGGAGCTGCGTGCTGCCGTTCACCCCTGAGCTGTTGGGTGAAGCCCGGGAGCGCTGGATCGCAGGCTCTCCCCGACATTGGGGTACCGGGAGAGATGGATTCGACCGGACCGTGCTCCCCCTGGGAACCCAGGAATGGCCAGCCTGATCCCAAACCGATGTGCTGGAGGTTTGGGGGAGCCCCATGCAACAGCTGTGGGTGCAGAGTGTGGCCCCATGAGCCCTTCCCGGGGCTGAACCTCTCTGGCAGAGATGGGGTTCCCCCGGCGGGGGTTGCCTGCGGGATCGGGGGGAGCTGGAGGGGGGGCTGCAACAGCGCAGCCGGCCTCCAAAGGGCAACCTGAGACCTTCAGGGGTCTGGGGGCTTCTCTTCACCAGAAGCAGGAGGTTTAGGGCTCTCACTCCCTGGGGTCCCACACAAGAGACAAAAGCTGCAGAGGACGGTCACCCGGGGGGGGGGGGTGTCCCCAGTTGCAGACCTACAGTTCCAGCATCCCCATGCCACCGGTCGGGGCTCAGAGCTCTCCCAGCGGCTCCACTGGCACCAAGAGGGGTCTCGCTGCTTGTGCCATGGTTGGGCATCTCCAGGACCGCGGCATCGGGGGGACAACACAGGACACCGCAGCTTATTCTGCCGACACGAGTCAAATTCCCTTTGTTTCGGGGTCTGGCTACCATTTACCTCCTTCAATGTGGAACCCTCAGACTGCAAAGTTGGGGTGGGGGGACGCAAGTATCTCCTCTCAGCAGGTAAATGCCATGTTATCTGTGTCCCTGCCCAGCTGCTGGGCACCCTAGGGTGGCAGAAGTGTGGGTGCCCCGCTCCGGTCCCACGAGTTCTCTTGCCAGGACCAGTTTGCAGCAGCTCCAGTCCCATTCCCAGCCCCATCCCGCTGCCACCCCTTTACCCGGCAAACGTTCCTCTCCGGTGACAACAGCTTTAATTAAATCACAAGAGGATGCGAGCTGCTGGAAAACGAGGGTGAAAGCTTGCAGCAGCCGTCACCACCACCATGCCACCTCCTCGCCCCACCATGACCATGTGGCTCCAGCGGTCCTGGGCGAAGGGGAGCGGGGCGGGGGGGGCAGCTGCCTCTACCCTGGCTCCCCCCTGCCTCTGGCCAGGTGGGCGAGGGGCCGGGTCCTGGGGAGACCACCCACCAACCGGGGTCTGAATGGGACCCCATCCCCGCTCCCCGGCGAGTGCCCGGATGGAGCCGTGCCGATGTCCTTGTCCCCTGGGGAGAGAGACAGACAGACAGACAGACGGAGAGGAGAGGAGACGTGGAGTGGGGTGAGAGCAAGAGCAGAGCCCGTGGGGACCCGTGCCATCGACCGGCAGCTTGTCACGGGGAACGGGGACCGCAGAGCATCAGTTGGGCTTGCGGTGGGACAGTGAAGGGACACGTGTGGGTGTCACCTCTGTGCCGGTCCCTGGGGACCTTCTCGCTCCGGGGGGGGGTCATCCAGCCTGAACCGCCACATCCCCTCCCCACCAAGCCTTACTCCGTACCAGGATCTGGCCTCCCCGCAGCCTCAGCATCCTCATGGTCCCGCTGCGGGGAGCTGGGGGTGGGCGACGGGGCGGGCAGCGAGGGTGCGGAGGCATCCACCGCCCGGCGTCGCCGCTGCAGGATGGACTCCAGCTGCCTGTCCTTGCCCTTCAGGCTGCTTTGCCGCCCGCTGGGCCTCCTGCTCGCCCTCCTCATGGCACCCTAGGAAACCCCACACACCGCCGAGATGCTGAGGGGGCCACATCCAGGCGCTGGGACCCCCGGGGACCGGCCAGGACAGCCCCGACGCAGCCCCACGCAGGACGGCTGCAGCTGGGGACGATGGCATCCATGTCCCCACGCGATGGCCTGGCGTCACCCCCCCTTCCTTGGGACAGGGCTGCTCACCAGGATGCCCTGCAGCTCCAGCACCGCGCTCCTCCGCTTGCCGGCTGCCTCCGCCGGACCCTGCGGGAGGGGAGAGAGGAGATGTGGCCGCATCTTACCAGCCCTGCAGCTCCCCTGGGGCTGCTGGCTCTCCCCAAACCCACCCTGAGTCCCGGGGGTCCCCAGGGACATTCCCCCATGGGATGGGGGGTGTCCAGCAGCGGCTGAGCCCGGGTCCCTGCCTACCTGCCCCAGGGGGTCCCGCTCCTTGGCAGGCCTCAGGACCACCCCGTGCTTTATCCGCTCCATCATCTCCTGCACGGCTCGAGCTTTAGCATCATCAGCTTCTGGCTTGCCTGCGCAGGGAGCACGGCGCTGAGACCCCACGCACTCGTGACAGGGCTCACTCCCTGCTGGGGTGGGGAGCTGCCACCTCCCTGGGACCCCCCCCCCATGCCGGGGATCCCTCCCAAGAGGCCAAACCTGGCCATGATCCAGGGCTGGGTACCACCCTGGCAGAAGCTCATCTCCCACCCGTGCCGGGCAGGACAGGGGTGCTGGGGGGCCTAAGCACCTTCCTTTGGGGAGCGGGGGGCTGGCAGGTGCCCGTCACCCCACCACGGGACCTGGGACCAACACTTTTGGATGGATGGGAGATGCCTGAACCGGTGCGGCATTGGCAAACCTCTGTCCTGGAGAAACCCCGTCCTCCCTGTGCCCAGGGACTCTCCCATCCCTGTGGCACTGCCAGGGACCCCCCCCACCCCATGGCACCAGAAGCCCCCCGGGGTGCAGCAGGGCAGCGTGGGGGCACTTACTGCGCTGCAGATTTGCCAGCCCCTTCCTCTGCCTGATCACCGAGAGCGGGCTGGAAGGGAGAAGGGAGGTGAAAGCCCTGCCCAGCTGCACCCCTCGCCCCCAAAAAGCCAGACGTGACACCCAGCGTGCCCACCGTCCCTCCGGCGAGAAGCTGCCTGGACCCCCACCCCGGCTCGGAGCCAGGACGATGCCCGGGCACGGCTTGGGGACAGCCTGGCACGGCGGGCGAGAGCGATGGGGTTGCGGGGGGGGGTGACTTACTCCACGGGGGCAGTGGGCGCAGGCGGTGGCGGTGGCGGTGGTGGTGGCACGGGTGCAGCCGGCTCGGGGGTCCGGCTCTGTGGCGGTGGGTCCTGGCCCAGCTTCTCCTGCAGCGAGCCCACTGCAACGGGGTGCAGCTGGGGCTGTGCGGGGGGCTGGTGCCCCTCGGAGCCTGAGGCCTGAGCATCCCTCCGGCACCGCTGCCGGCTCCTGCCCGCGTCGGGCAGGGGTGAAATCACCCACCTTCCTCCTCCAGCCCTGCCAGCCGCTTCTCAGCCTCCTGCAGCCGCTTTCTCAGCTGCAGCTTCTCATCTTCTGCCACGGCCAGAGCAGCTCGGGCCAGATCCAGCTCCTCCGGCTCCGGCCGCCTCCCCAGCTGCTCCTCCAGCTCCTTCACCTGCGGGAATGGGAGGATGGGGGGAGCCGGGTGCAGCCCAGGAGCTGGGGACCCCCGGTGCCATCCCTGCCAGGGACGGGGATGCTCCACAGCCCTGCAATTTGGCCGCTTGCAAGGAACTTCAAGCTAATGTTAGGGCAACTCTCGGCTGGGTGACAGCAGCCCAGCGGGCTGGAGGGGTGCTAGCTCAGTGGGGGGGGGTCTCCCACCACCTCGTAGCCCAGTTGTGGGACCCTGTTCCTGGCGCCCGAAATGCCATAGTGGAAATTCATGGAAAAACAGCCTCTCCGGGCTTGGCACACAGTGCGGGATGGGCATGGAGAAGGCGATGGAGGGGTCTGATCCCAATCGCAGCTGGTTCCTGCACCCAGGGGAAGCCACCACCAGCCCTGGAGCCACGCTGTGCCCTAGCCCTGCTCCCCCCAGCGTGTCACCCACCCTTGGGGACGGCTCCTCACCCGCTGCTGCTGCTCCTGCCTGGCCTCCTCCAGCGCCCGGGTCAGGCGTCCCACCTCCTGCAGGGCTGCCAGCAGCTGGGCGCTGGGCTCCGAGCTCTGCAGCAGGATCATACTCTGCCTGTTCGCCTCCTTCTTTTGCACCAGCATCTGCCCGTGGGGACAGGGGTCAGGGAGGGACTGAGCCCCCAGGCTTGCCCCGGCGAGAGAAAAAACACTTTCCAGGGAAAAACCTATCCGACCTCATCCCGGGGGACCGCGATGGGTGCCCAGGAGCATCCCCATCCTCTCGGGATCCAGGGCTAAGGCAGCAGCGGGCTGAGTATTGGGGTGTCGGCATTCAGGGACACCGACAGCAAGCAGCCCCCCCCCTGCTCTCCCACCTCCCGTGGGTGCCTGTCATCCCCCCCCAGCATCCACGGGCAGGGTGACCGGGGCCCGGCCGCACCTCATGGGCGAAGACTTCGGCTTGCAGGCGCAGGTCCTGCTCCAGCTCCAGCTGCTGCACCGCCTCGCAGTAATCCTGGGTGACGATCTGGGACACTGCCGGGGAGAGCGGGGGCTCGGGGGGGCCGGCGCTGGCACGGGGAGTGCGTGCCACCGCAGGGGCCTCGGCACAGCCACCTCCCATGGACGGGGACACCCACGTCCCGGCGATCCGGCTGCAGCTCCCAGTGCTCCACCACTGCCTTTGGCTTCACTGGTTCACCAGACTGGGCGGCGCTGGTGGCACTGGGAAGCTGCCAGCTGCTCCTTCACCGGCTCGCCGGGGCGCAGTGAGACGAGGAGGGGACATGGCCATGGGGACCCAGCACTCAACTCACCTTTCTTGAAGGACTTCAGTGCCCGCTGGCTGGTGCCCAGGGCTGCCCGCAGGCGCTGCCGCTCCCCCTGCCCCATCTCCAGCTGCAGCCGGACAAGCCCCCGCTCAGCCCCAGGCTCAGCCGGGGGGTCCCGCTGTGCCCAGCCCACCCCCCCCGGGACATCAGGGAGACGGCAAGGGGCTGCAGAGGGGGGTCTTTCCTCCCCAAAACCTGTCCTGAGCTCGGCAAGGAGCTACAAGGATGAGCAGGAGCCAGGGAAGGAGGGGAAGAAGGCAGGTGATGAAGAAGGACTCTGCCCGGGGGGGTCCCGGTGGGGGTCCCAGGAGGTACCTGGTTCTGCAGGTCCTGGTTCTGCCTCTGCAGCTCCTGGACCTGGATGGTGAGGTCCTTCCGCTGCGCCAGCAGCCAGGAGATCTTCTCCTGCAGATCTGGGAGCAAAGGTGGGAGCGAGGGGTGGGAAAGGGTCCCTGAGGACCAGGCTGGTGGGGCTACAGCCACCCCCCTCCCCAGCTCACCCCCATCCAGGCCATGTCACCGGTGACCTTGTTGGAAGCTGGTTCTGGGATGTGACCCAGAGGGACATCAGGGTGGCAGTGGGGTGGAATAGCATCCCACGGGACACCAGGGGCCGGACTTGGCACCCTTCTCCCTGCCCAAAGCTGCCCCCGAGCATCCCCCAAGGGTCAGCCCATGGGCAAAGTCACAGCATCACCTGAACGTGGGGGGGTTGGCTGGAGTGGGGCATCCCCCGAGGGGCACATCTGCCCCCAGAAGTGCATCCCCCCCCCCGAGCAGTGCATCTCTCCCAAGGGGTGCATCCCCCCGAGGGGTGCATCCCCAGGACCCCCACCCCGGTACTGTCAGGCAGATGGAGCACCAGGCTGCAAACGCGGCCGAAATTGCTGCCACGGGAAAACAGGATGGGAAAGGAGGAAGCGTGAGCAGCAGCACTTTCATTTCATCTTTTTTTTGTTTGATTTCGGTATCGCTTTCTCGTTGTTTACCCGGACCAAGGCCCAGGCACAACCTAAAACCGCGGGGCCGGGATGAGCCAGGCTTGGGGGACACCGGGACGGGGCAGCAGGACAGGGACCGGGGCTTTGGCTCTGGCTTCACTCTTTCTGGCTGGGGATGGACCGGGACCCCCCAGTCCAACTCACCCTCAAGCTGCCGCCCATAGTGCTGGGCAGGGTCGGGGTCCTCCTTGGGGGGCACCTCCTCGGGCAGGGCTGGGGGGGCCGTTGGGGCCAGGCTGAGCCGCTTCAGTTGCTTGTTCTCCTGCTTCACCTGAGGTGGGATGGAGATACCCCCCCCCCCCAGCATTGGGGTTTCTACTGCACCGAGCGGGTGTGCTGGGGGGGGGATGCACTGGCACCCTTGCACCCACAGCGAGGGGCTGTGGGCACCAGGGTGCTGGGGGGGGGGGAACGGCGGTGGGGGCACGCTGCCCGCCCCTACCTGGGCTGCGTAGGATTCGGCTCGCTGCCGGCACGTCCTCTCGATCTCAAACTCGGTCTCCAGCGCCGCGAGCTCGGCCAGCAGCGCCTGCGACGCTGGCAGCGGTGGGGGCCAGATTCAGATGCCCGCCCGGCCCTCGGTGCCGGGTGGGGGTCCCGGCTGGCACCCTGCCCTCCTCCCTGCCCGCAGAGACCCCCGCCGAGCGGCCGGCAAAGCCGTGCCAGGTCACCCAGGACCGGGGATGGCACCTAGCTCTGCACCATGATGGGGATTTTCCCACTTGACCATCCCATTGACACCATCACCGCAGGCTCCAGCGAGGGGCTGAAGCCACCCCCGAGGCCCCGTACAGCACCGTGCCAGGATGTGACACCAGGGTGGGACGGGGCTCACCTTGCTCGAGCTCAGCCAGGCGCTCCTCCGCTTCGCCCACCTCCTGGCCAAGGGGCTGATGCTGCTGGGGGAGAGATATGCATGTGGCGTTGCATTGGCATGGTGTTGTGCTGGCACGGCATTGCATTGGCACGGCGTTGCATTGGCACGGTGCTGCTGGGTCTCGGTGAGCCCCGAGCCACCCACATGCTGCCAGCCGTGCTGGGGACGTTGTGACTGTGACGCCCCGGTGATCAGTGCCATGGCACACAGCCGCGGATGGAGAGGAGGGCACAGGGGAACCAGCCCTTCGCCGCCTCAGAGTTACGTGGGCAGGAGGAAGAAATAAAACAGAAAAAGAGCCTGTGAGTAATACCTGTACCATAGCTGCCTCTTCATCCTCCTCCTCCTCCTCGCTGCTTTCTGACTCCAGGATGGCTGCAGGGGAACCAAAAGCACAACAGAAGGTCACCAGCGCAGGTGGAAACTCAGGAGGTGTTTCAACCCCTTTGCTTTTCTCAGCCTCATGCTGCTCTGGGAGGAGAGGGGCTGAGCACCCCCCACCCCACAGGCTGGGGGGCCGGGCAATGCCTCTGCGGCTGCTGGAATCACATATCCTAAGGAAAACGGGAAAGTCCGTACAGCAGGACAGCCTGCAGCAGGAGGAACAGCCTGCAAAAATCTGACCCGATAGCAACCAGCTCTTTAACAGCCTCAGCGAGGGCGTAGAGGGCATCGGGGTAAAGGGACTGCTCAGAGAAGGCAGGAGGACAGCCGGGAAAAATCCCAGTGAGTGATTCTGGCTGAGGGAAAAACCATCCCAGAGCATCCTGCTGCCCCAGCAAACCCTTGGCTGCAGCTCGCCCGAGAGGTGCCACCGCAGAGCTGTGCCCTTGCTGGGCTCGGCTGGTGCCCGCGGAGGTGGGGGACACTGGGGTGACACCGGGGACTGGACAGTCCCCAGCACCACCGAACTTCCCCCGTCGATCCAGCCCCTTTCACTGGGGTGACTGGTCTGGGGGATGCGAGACCCCACTGAGCGCACATGGGCACGTACTGGGGAGCACGTCCCTGGGGGACAGTCACTGGGGGGGCTGGTGGTCCCCAGCACTCGGGACTGGGGAGCTCTTTGGGGGCTGCACCCCAGCTGGATGGGGGGTCCCTTTGTCCCCAGGGGTCCTCCTGTCCTTCCAGGGTGGGGGGCTTGGGGGGGTGGCTGCTCGCCCGGGGGCAGCTCCCAGCAGGGCTGTGGTGCGTCATGGCTGGGATCCCACACCTGCCTCCGACCCTTCCCATCACAGACCTAATCCGGTGGGGAATGCGGCTCTGGAATCTAAATCCCCCTCCATTTGTAATCTAGCCTCCGCTGCTGGGACTTCAACACCGCCTGCAAGGAACGGGAACCACGGGACGGACGTGCTGCTGAGCAAATGCCCCAGGACCCTTCACCGGGACCCCCGTACCGAGACCCCCGTGCCAGCTGTGGGGCTCGGGCTGTGCAAATGGCGCTGCTCCCTCGTGCCCTCAGCTCTTGCAAGGTGAGGATGTACGATCGTGCAAATGCCAGCAAAAGCCCTAAACCGCAGCTCACAGCTGCGACAGGCACCTCCCGCAGCCCGGAGCAGCAGAGGGACGGACGGACGGACAGGCGGGCAGATGTACGTCATGCCTGGGAGCTGGCAGTCCAAATAAATACATCCCACCGGTCATTGGCCCCTCTGCGACACATGGCTGAGCGGAGAAAATCCCTCTCCAGGCCCGGTTCTGGGCTGGTTTCACCCCCTGCAAACCGTCTTGTCCAGCCAGTGGCGCCCAGAGGCCACGGTGACGGTCGCAGGGGACACCACAGTCCACCCAGCCACGAGGCGTGCGGAGATGCCCGGCCACGCGTGAGCCCACCGAGTCCATCGCGTTCCTCGAACGCGCGCAGGAGACCTTACCTGCGAGCTGTCCGGCGCCTTCCCCAGCCCAGGCCATGGCGGTGGGGCTGGTGGTACCCAGCACCCCGAGCTCGGCAGGATGCCTGCCCCCCGCCCCGGCGCTCGTCTCGCCCTCCCCGCCTGCGGCAGGGAAGTGAAACCGCGCCGTCTCCGCCACCGCCGGCTACGACGGGGGCCGAGCACCCCGATCCCAACAGGGCTGTTCCTGCCACGGCAGCAACCAGGGGCTCAAGGGGGAACCGAAACCCGCTCTGCCCCAGCTGCGAGTTGCTTTGACCCAGGGAGATGCTCAGGTCCTCCCCTTGTGCAGCTCCGTAGCAAACACTCCCCCTCTCACGGCCCTTACACCTCCCAGGTCATCTTAAAATAAAAAAAAAATGCCATGGTTTGAGGAGATGCCAGCTCTGTTGGAGCTTGGGCAGCTTCCCGCACCGCTGCTCTGGCAGGCGAGGAGCTCTGCCTGCATCGGGCAGCCTGCCCGGGCTGGGAGCGCTGCTGCCGCAGGGTGCAGGCAGGAGGATGGGAACAGATCAGGGGTGGGAAGGAAACAGCCACGGTGGGAAATGCAAGAGCAAGAAGGGTTTTTGGTGACCACGCTGGTTTTATTGAGCAAGGAGAAGAGGTTTCTCACTGCTTTGGGATGTCGGTGCCGAGGACCCGCAGCCCTCTGCGCCCTCCCAGCACCTAACCCCAGCCAGCCTCACTGGAGGGACCTTTGGGTGGTCCGTAGAGGTTTGGGGGAGGCGAGGCTGCTCCCCAAAGCTGACCGTCTCAGCCCAGAGCTGGGGGGGGTTAGAGGGCCGTGCTGGCCGGCCCCTGGCCCGGCACCTTGGCCTCGCGCGGGTAGTACTCGGCCAGGATGCTCTCGGGGATGCGCTTGAGCAGCTGCTTGGGGAAGATGCGCAGAAGCTGCCAGCCGATGTCCAGGGACTCAAAGATGCTGCGGTTCTCATAGGGACCTAGGAAGAGATACAGGCAAGGGAGGTGCAGGAGCGGGGAGATGCTGGGGGTCCGGTCCCATCCCCAAACCCCCTCTGGGGTCCAGTCACCCGCCTCACCCTGGGTGATGAACTGCTTCTCAAACTTCTGCAGGAACTCCAGGTAGAGCAGGTCATCGGGCGAGAGTGCCTCTTCCCCCACCACCGCCTTCATCGCCTGCACATCCTTCCCGATGGCGTAGCAGGCGTACTGCGGGACAGACGGGCGGCCGTCAGGACGGACGGACGCTCCGTGCAACCCGCCGGGCAGGCAGAGGAGGGGGAGCAGCGCAGGTTCCCCCCTGCCCAGCTTCGGGAACGGCTCGGGGAAATGCCAGCCTTTGCTCTGCTGTTTGCTGCCCGGTCGTGTCACGCTGCCCGAGCAGGGTCTGCATGCTTGGGCTCGGCCAGTTTGCAGGCAAAGCCCTCTGGTGTCCGCAGCATCCACGGTTATACTTATATATAATTATATTATATACAATAATATACGCTGCATGGAAAAAAATCTGGCTTGCTGTCAGCCTGGGATTCTTGCAGCAGGACAAGCTACGGCTCTGCCCCCACTTTGAGGCTTTGCATCCCCTGGACTTAACACTTCCCAGGGTAAAGCATCCCACTCCCTTACCCCAACTCCCTCTCACGTCAAGAAGGTGCCAAAAAATAAGTGCTCGAGTCCATCACGGCCAAAAGCGCCAAGATCTCAGCCCCAAGCAGGGGGAGGAGGGCTTTGAAGGGATAAATGATCCCGCTCCCACCCCCCTCCATCATCATCCCCCCCCCCTGCCCAGCCCTTACCAGCTGGTTGGAGACATCCCCATGGTCCTTCCTGGTCATGCCTTCCCCGATGGCCGACTTCATCAGGCGGGAGAGGGAGGGCAGCACGTTGATGGGGGGGTAGATCTGCAGGGCGAGAGGGACCACCCCCACGTTTGCCCGCTGCCAGCCCTGCCGGACAACCCCGTGCAGGCAAGGGGACCGCTGCCCTCAATTTAAGCACCCCCCTGCCCTCGGCACCCCCCATCCTAGTGCTCTCGGGTGGTTTCCAGCCCCATGGGATGCCGGCGGGCACAGCGGTGCCGGATCCATCCCCGCTCCGCCGCGGCACGGAGCTGGGAAGGGGCACGGGAACGAACCTGCCTGTTGTGGAGCTGCCGGTCGACGTAGATCTGCCCCTCGGTGATGAAACCCGTCAGGTCGGGGATGGGGTGGGTGATGTCTGGGGGAAAAGCAGGGTGGTGTGAACCCCCGGAGTGGGTCTGGCTGCTCGGCTGGGCACGGGACGTGGCCGTGCCCCATGCCGGGGGGGGTGACCGGAGCAGCACGGCCCCCGGGAAGCTGCACTGGCCTGCGGTCGTGAGCAAGAGCCGATTCCCCCCATCACCAGACAGAGAACTGCCTGTTTTAGACTTGCCTGTGTGTGCGCACACCCGTGGGCACCCCCACACCCGTGCCTGCACGTCCCCCCCATGCCCCCCAAGTCTAAGTCCCCCCCAGCCACATCCTTTGGCTGAAACCCAGCACTCTGCTCCAGCTGGGGGGGGCGGGCCAGAGGGACAACTTGGTGGGAAAAAAAATCCCCTAAAGCATCCCTGCAAGCTTTGCTACCCCAACAGATCCCAGGAACTCCCCCCAAAACTTGTTAAAACAAAACAATTTGGCATTTCCCAGCCCTACGGTTCCCCGGTGTGGGCACAGCGGTGGCACCGCACGCCCCGCAGGGACCCCCCCCCGTGCCCCCCGGGGCTGCTGACCGTCGTTGGGCATGGTCAGGATGGGGATCTGGGTGATGGAGCCGTTCCTGCCCTCCACGCGCCCGGCCCGCTCGTAGATGGTGGCCAGGTCGGTGTACATGTAGCCGGGGAAGCCACGGCGGCCGGGCACCTCCTCCCTGGCTGCCGATACCTGCGGGATGGGGGGGCTGGCATTAGTGCGGGAGGGGGCTCAAGCATCCCAAGCACTCTTAGAGCACCCCAGGCATCCCGAGTGCCCCAAGTAACCTGGGCACCCCAAGCACCCCAAACACCCCAGGAACCCCAGGCGTCCTGGGCACCCCAGGCACCCCAGCAGGGCAGTCCTTATCCCCTGCCACATGGGGAGGACACAGGGGGCCAAGGCGGATCCCGGGGGACAGGCACCCACCTCCCGCAGGGCCTCGGCGTAGGAGCTCATGTCCGTCAGGATCACCAGCACGTGCTTCTCGCACTGGTAGGCGAGGAACTCGGCGGTGGTCAGGGCCAGGCGGGGGGTTACGATCCGCTCGATCCTACGAGGGCGACAGGGTGGGCACCCCCAGATCCCAATTCCACCCCCCCCACACCATTGCAGAACATCCCTGGAACTCGGCATACGGCTTCCCTGCAGCATGCCAGGCTGTCGGCAGGGGTGACCAGGCACCCCCCCGGGGACCCCAGCTCTCGGGGTCCCCGAGCTGGGACTGGGCGATGGCCGGGGAGGAGGAGGGAGGCACCCGCTGCCCACCCAGAGCATCGGCTCCCAGCCGCTGCGGGAAGGGATGGGGACCCAAAAGCTGGCCGGGTTCGGTGCCGGCTCCCCTGCCCGTTCGCTGCCCACTGGCCAGGGCTCAGGACGGCTGCCCCAGCCAGGGGGGGGGTCCCCCAGCCCTGCCCAGGGGGTCCCCCAGCCCAGCAGTGTGCGGGGCAGGGCACTCGTGGGGGCAGTTCGGAGCGTGCCTGGCAGAGCCCAGCCTGTATGCACCCCCCCCCAGTGCCCCCCACTGAACCACGCTGGAGGCTGCTCCCCATCCCAGCGCAGGGGCAGGTTTGGGGGGGTGCCAGGAGGGCACATGGAGGAGCCCGAGGGACTCAGCACCGTGCAGGATGGGGGCCCCCCCGCCTCCTGCTTCTGCAGACCCCCTCTGCTGCTCAGGGCAGGGCTCGCAGCACCCAGGAGCGGGGCTGGCCCCTGGGGAGCAGAGGGACCCACAGCCTTCGGGGTTCCCACGGACGGCAGGACCCTAATGACCGCAATGACCCCCAGCTGCACCCAGCACCAGCCCCTGCACCTCGATCCACCCAAGGCACATCGGGTCCTCATCAGGGGGAGAAGAGAAAGAAGGAGGAGGAGGAGAAGAAGAAGAAGGAGGAGAAGAAGGAGGAAGAGGAGGAGGTGGAGGAGGAGAGCCGCGTGCCGGAGCCATGGGGCTGACTCACGTGGGGTCATTGGCCAGGTTGAGGAAGAGACACACGTTCTCCATGGAGCCGTTCTCCTCGAAGTCCGACTTGAAGAAGCGAGCCGTCTCCATGTTCACCTGCCCACGTGGGAGGAGAGGCCGGTCAGCAGGAGCAGGGCGGCTTCACGCACGGGGAAACTGAGGCAGGAGAGGGACGAGGCGGTGCACGGAGGTGGCAGCAAGGCTGCCTGCACGTCCTGGGCGATTTGGGCTCCCCACCAGCAGGCTTTGCCGAGGTCGGCTGGGCTGTCCTGTCCCGGGACCGACTCACCCCCATGGCAGCGAAGACGATGGCGAAGTTGTCCTCGTGATAGTCCACCACGTCCTTGGACTTCTTCACCAGACCGGCCTGCCGGCAGATCTGCGCGGCAATCTGCAGCGGGACAGGGACGGGCGGGCAGCACGGGGCCAGCGCCCACGGCCAATTTCCCCCCCCCCTCCCAGAACGCCCACAACCCTCCTGGGACCAGGATACGGCCCCCCGCGGCAGCAAGGGGCAGGGGTTGCAGGGGATGGAGGTAGGACAAATAGGAACTGGCAAAGGAGAGAGCATCCCAGAACGGGCACCAGCACCCCCAGCTGCCCACCCAGCCCACAGGTGGGTACCCAGCCCCATGGGTTGCAGGGGGGGAGTGGGGTCTCCCCCCACCACAGCCAGCCGTGCCCCCTTGCCGTGGCACAGCGCCCGTCGTGCCGGGCCCTGACTTGACCGTGGTCACCCTCCTCTGTCGCTCCCGATCTGTCACGGCCGGTTTTCCGTCCCATCGCATCACCGTCTGTGCCGGGGTGGGGGGGAGCCGGGGCGGCGCTGCCCATCCACCGTGCCGGTGTGCCCGTGGATCAGGCTGGTATTTCCAGCGCCTGCTGCTCTGCCCTCCTGGCATGGCCCTGCGCTCATGGGGCCACGGGGTGGTCTGTGGCCCCCCCACCCCATGGGCTCGGGCATCCCACATCAGCCCAGATCACCTCTCCCTCCCTAGCTTTGCTCTTGGCATACCAGGGTTTGCTTTATCCCTCGCTATGCAGTTGGAGAAACTGAGGCACGAGGTAACATGAGCTTCCCTTCCCCTGCGTGCACCAGCCCATCACCCTGCGTGGCTGGGGGGGGGGGGTCGGAGAACACAACAGCCACCCCAAAAGGTGGGTCTGGCCCATCACGGTGAGCAGAGCCAAGCAGGGAGCCGGAGCACGGCAGGGAGAGGAGGAGAGATGCAGGAGATGGGCTCCAGCCCTCCCAAATCCCCCCGCGCTGCCTCCTCCATCCTCCTCCTCCTCCTCCGCCTGCTGCTGGGGCTGCAGCGGGGGCTCGGCCCCCCCATGGGGACCCACCTCGTTGTGGGGCAGACCGGCAGCGGAGAAGATGGGGATCTTCTGGCCCCGGGCGATGCTGTTCATCACGTCGATGGGCGAGATCCCGGTCTGGATCATCTCCTCGGGGTAGATGCGGCTGTGGGGGTTGATGGGCTGGCCTGGAGCAGGGAAGGGAAATGAGGCACCCCAAAATGCAGGAATCGCCTCGGCTGGTGCCAAGAATTAGACACGAGCTTCTGGAGCTAAGGAAGAAGCACGCTCTTGGACCAGTGCAGCCACCCAGCACCAGCCCTGGGGTGGGATGGGGTCACCAGCCACCACCCCTGCACCTGTACCCCCACCCGGGGCACCCCAGTGGGGACGGATGGACCCCCCCCAGGGATCTGGGGTGGGGGCAGCACCGCGGGGCTGCTCCGGCCATCAGGGCACAGCTTTATCCCCAGATGCCGGGCTGCCCCGGAGACCCTCCGGCATCACCCGCAGCTGGTGAAAGGAGCCGGCAAAGCAACGCCGTGCCCAGAGCCGTCACCGTTGATGTCCAGGAAATCCTCGGCCATCACCGGGGGACCGCTGTCGATGGGTTTGGCAGAGCCGTTGAAGACCCGACCTGCAAGGAGAGCGAGCCGCTGGTCCCCTGCCGAACGCACCAGCCGGGGAGGACGAACCAGCCTGGCGTCCAACCTTGGCGAACCAACCCCCCACGGTGTGTGGGGGGCATTCGGGGGCTACCCTGCCCCTCGGGCAACGGCTTTCTCCTGAGTACAGCCCCACCGTGGGGAAAGCCGGGAAATGGGAGAGCACCCATGGGTGCCACAGGACATCCCAGCTGCCCGGGGTGCCCCAGAAGGGACGCGGGTACCGGTGCTGGGTGTCTGCGGGTGAGGAGCAGAGGACTTTGCACCCGGGGTGGCTGTTGGCACCCACAGCCCCCCCGTGCCGGGGGACAAGGTGTTCCCATGTCACTGCATGGGGCGGGCAGGGAGCATCACCCACGGGCTGGGTGACACCACGGCCCCCGGGGCAGGATGATGCCCCAGCGACCTCCCCATGCCGAAGATGCCAGCACACGGGGCCAGGTCCCCAGAGACCTCCCCATGCCATCCAAGCCACCCTCCATCACCTCCCCCTTGGGGTCCCCGGCTCCCGTGCAGGTGGGGGTGACACCGAGACACCCCCCCCCCCCATACCAGCCCCGGGGCGGGGGCTACAAGGCTCCCAGAGAGCCGCCGCATCACCGTTCACACTCAGCCTCATCGACCGGCTCCGAGCCACGGGATCGATAGCGGCAAAGCCGGCATGCCGGCCACGCCATCCCCCCCCCCGGCACCCCCGCTTGCCGCTGCCGCCCCTGTGGGACTTTCTTCTGGTCCCCGACGGGGCCGGGGAAGCATCACCGTTGTCAGAGCAGATCAAGCTGACGGCGGGGCCGGGGCTCGGGAGCACGGAGCATGAAAGGTCAGTAACCTTGGCGCTCGCTGGGCACCCACGTCTCGCCGGCGCGCAGCCGCTTTAATTCAGCGCCGCGGCACAAAGAGCGGCGGAGGGGAGGGAAGGGGCGATGGGGCTGAACACCCGGGGGACCCCGGCCCAGTTTGAGGAGGGGGAGGAAGGGGAACCCCCCCGAGACGGGACAGGGAGGCTTGGGGGAGCAGCAGGGGACAGCCTGGGACGGACTCTGCGCACTCCTGCTCGGCCCTTGTCCCTTCTCGGGGGGATTCACGCCTGGACCCCGCACGGGGAGAGGGGGACCCTGCCTGGGAAAGGAGCGGGGGGCTCCCTCCCCGCTGCCGGGGAGCCGGGATCTGTCCAGCCGTCACCGCACGCTGCCGTACCGCGCTCGACACTTGCCCCCTCCCAGCCTGGCTGCCCTTTACCGCTGCCCTTTGCAGGCAGGGCTCTGGCCGGGTTTCACGCTGCCGGCAGAGACGGGAAGGAGATTGCAGGAGACACTCGGCCCCCGACCGGGGAGCGATACCGTGCGTCAGCCGAGGTCCCTCCGCCGGGACCCCGAGCAACCTTCGTCCCCCCTCGCAGCCTTCGTCCCCCCTCGCAGCCTTCGTCCCCCCTCGCAGCCTTCGTCCCCCTCGCTGCGACCCCTGCGAGCCCCCGGGGGCTGGTTTGGGGGCTGTAGGACCCTCAGGAGCTGGGATGGGGGCCAAGGGGCCGGGACTGAGCTTGAACGGCCTCAGGGGAAGCTGCTCGGGGCCATGGGGGTCTGCCAGCACCCAGCTCTGCCCGGGTGGGTGTCCCCGTGGGGACAGGGGTGGCCGGTCCCCTTTTCGTGCTCATGCCTGGCCATGGCTCAGGGCTCAGCACGGACGATGAAGATGCTGGGCAGCCCCCAGCTCTCCTAAGGTCGAGGTAACGAGAGCGCTAACGGCACGACCACAGGCTGGAGTTTGCCTGTCCTGACGCGGGAAACCTTCTCCCAGTCCAGGCCAGGCTTCTTCTCCTGGGATAATTGGGCAGAGTGGGCCCAAGGGGACATATTAGCCCTGTACGAGGGTGACTGTCACCATCTCTTCATGCTGGATGCGACTCTCGAGAGCGTGCCCAGGGATGTGCTCAGTCCCTGGGCAGCAGTAGAGCTAAACCCCAAGACCCCAACACCCCCAAACTGCCTGTCCCCCCACTCTAGCTGCTTACACCTGGGCTACCCCACCATCCGTGCACCGAGATGTGTCGGTGCTCAGCAGCGGGCTGGGCTTACCCAGCATGTCCTCAGAAACTGGGGTCCGGAGGATGTCCCCGGTAAACTCGCAGGAGGTCTTCTTGGCATCAATCCCAGATGTTCCTTCAAATACCTGCGGAGACCCCAGGGCAAGAGGCGGGTGGGTGGCAATTAGCAGGGATTAGCGGGCGCAGAGGGCCGGGAGGGCTTGGGGGGGCAGCCGGGGTCTCTGTGGGGAGGTGATGTGATCTGTGCTCACCCAAAAATCTTGTCAGGGAGAGGTGATAAAGGAGGGGGAGAGACCCCGGGGTTAAGAAAACTCCCTTCTGAGGGGCTTTGGCCTGGGGGAGGGGGGAGCAGGGGAGGGGGCACCACGCTTTCGTTAATGCGATGAGCCCAGCAGAAGGGCCTCGGGCAGGGCAGGGAAACCAAAGGCATTTTGATCGGTATAATATTTGACACCATTTGTATTAATTAACCTCCAGATCACTGCTTTAATTAGAGCCGTGTGGCCCCTGGGAGAAGAACCGGCTTGGGAAAGCCAGGAGCACCCGCTGGCGGGGATGCCGGCAGGCACGAGGGCAGGTGATGGCCGCAGCACCCGGGTGCGTGCAGGTGCATGCAGGTCAGCCCCCGACAAAGCTGTTTCTGCAAAAGGCTCCTTTTTTTCCTCCCCCCCCCCCTTCCTTTTTTTTTTTTTTTTTTTTTTCTCCCGAGGCTGACTCCCTAATAGGATTAAAAGGGCGCTGCAGAGGTCCGAGCGGCATTAGAGGAGCGAGGTTTGGCGGCTCGCCAGCCAGAACCCGGTCAGGTCGGCTGCGCAGCCACCCCGAGCCCTGGGCTGGCTGATTAGGGGGGGGAACCTGGGCAGAAGGGGACCCAGGCTAACTGGGCAGGACAGCCCCAAATGGCTCCGGTGCTCATGGGTGAAACCCCACTCCTTGGCTGCCCTGGTTTGGGGGGGGCAGGCAGCGGGTTCCCGGGGTGCCCGGAGTGGGCAGGCTGTCCCCCATCCCAGCCCCGCAGAGGGCTGGTGGCCGTGGGGTGATGGCATGAAGGTCCTAAGTTTTCCTGCCGGGATGGAGGGGGAGGCAGCCCAGGGAGATCAGTGGGGAGGACGTGGGGATGAGGGATCCCGAGGAAGCTGCGGCGTCATCCAGCTGGGCTCTCCCCAGCGGGGACACGGGCAAGGGGAGGACGGGCACAGCAGGACAGAGACCCTGCGCAGGGTCGTGCCCACGTCCAGCCCCTGCGCCCTGCCGAAGCTGTGCCGATATCGTCATTCTGGCTTTGGCACCCAGATGCTCCTGCCCTAAGCAGGTACCAGCTCCATCCCCACCGGCGCCGCACCGCCAGCCCCGGCACAGCTCCCCGTGCTCCGGCCGAAGGGCCGTGGGCCAGCGAGGAGCCCCACCGCAGGACACCGCCTGTCCCAGGACACCGGTCCTACAGCCTGGGAGAGCCGGGACAAGAGCCCGGCAGGGCTCTGCCGGCTGTGACAGCCACCGCTGGAGGGGGACAGAGCCCCGGGACAGAGCCCCAGGCCATGCAGCGCCTGCCTGTGTCCCCCCCTCCCCGTCCCGCCACGTCCCCACCATGCTGGGCTCACCTGGACGATGGCTTTGGAGCCCATCACCTCCAGGACCTGCCCGCTGCGGCTGGTGCCGTTGGGCAGCATGAAGTTCACGATCTCGGCGTACTGGGCAAACTGGAGGGACAGGGTCAGGGTGAGATGGATGGGGGGGGGGGGGGGGCCTCTTCTCCACCCCCCAGACTGCCCCTTGAAGCCCCTGCCCGCCAGCCCTGCCTGCAGGGGCCTGTCTGCCAGCGCTGCCTCAGTTTCCCCTCCTGTGGTCGGGGGGGGTTCATGCTCTCTGCAGCCACCGAACACCAAGCAGGGGGCATTCAGCAGCTGATGCCAACAGGCAGCACCTGCCACACCAGGCAGATCCAGGCAGAACAGCCAGCCCAGGCAGGAGGAGGCATCGGGGGGAAGGTGCTGCCTGCCCCTGCCCCATCCCAGAGCCTGCTCCAGGCTGTGGCACTGCTCCGTGCCTCAGTTTCCCCAACATTGCAGGGTGCTCCCCTCACCCCAAGGGTGCTCTCAGACACACCGGGCTCCCTAGAGCCTGACAACTAACAAATTCAAACCCCTTTCCCTACCAGAAGCAGACAGACCCATCATCTGCATAAAGCAGCGTCTCAGAGCCTGCCAAAGCGCATCCACAGCCCTGGATAAACCCCCCAGAGATGGTGGCATCTCTTGGGGACTCCTTGGGGACCCCCCCGATTGCCGGACACGGCAGGACAGAGCAGCCCGGGCTGCCGGTGCCGCTCGAGACCCCAGGGAACCACCAGATCCCCCGTAATCCCCCGAGCTGTGAAAAGTTATGTCGAGGATCACGCTGCTACCACCTCACGCCACCGACATCCCTGGCCCCCCACCCAGCCGGGACCCCCGGGGCGGATGGAGGGGACTTTTCCGCAGCCCCTTGGCTGAGGGACACGTCCTGCTCTGGGGACAACGTCCAAGGGGGTTCTCTCCACGAGCACGCCTGCCCACCCTGCCTGCCCAGCACACTCTGTGCTCTCTTCCACCTCCTCCTCCTCCTCCTCGCTCCCAGCCACCGGGGCTGGCTCCAGCACTGTGAACTTTGGACTTTAATTCTTCTGTAAAGACCTTTGCATAAAGGACAACAAAGCGAAGGAAACACCCGCCACGGTCCGGCTATTTAATTGAGCTTATTAATTTCCATCCTGCCGGGCTGGGTGTGAAAGGGGCTATAGAAACGAGACACCGGCCAACAAAACCCCTCGGAGGGTCCCGGCTAGCCGGGCCACGAGGGGACGAGCCCACCCGAGTGAACCCAGCCCCTGCTCCGGGAGCAGGGACAGGCAGGGGTGCCACCAAAATGCCACCCGGTGCTGGGGGGACGGGCCGAGCTGGGGTTTCGTGCTGTGGTCTCGCTCCAACCGGGCTCGGGGATGGAGCCGAATGCGGGCAGGGATGCAGGGGACAGGAGCTGGAGCTCCGAGAGGGACACAGGGGACAGCGAGTGCCTGGGTGCTGGGGGACACAGGGCGAGCGGAGGGTGCCCGGGCGGCACGCACACACGGCCACCCGTGACGCTCGCACGCGTCCCCGTGCCTGCGCACACGCGAGCACGCAGGTTTGCTGGCCCACACGCGTGTGCAGGCTGGCACACGGGCTCTGCTGCCAGCCGTCTCCAGGGGAGGGAGCTCGGAGCTGGCTGAGGGACCCCGGAGAGGAGGGGACAGCCCGGGGGACAGGGGACGTAGGACAGGGGACGTGCTCCCCCACTGCACCCTCCCCACCTGGGAACCCCAGGGCCAGGCAAGGGACAGCACGGTGGTCCCCGCGCAGCCCGAAGCGACACCGTCGAGCGGTCCCCTTGTCACCCGCCGGCAGACGGGCTCCCACCTTCACATTGTCCAGCACAACCAGGGGTCCGTTGACACCGCACACCGTCTTGTAGGCTGGGGGGGGAAGGACACACCGTTAGCCCCCAGAGCCGGGGATGGATGCTCCCACCCCGCTCCCGGCATCGCCACCCCCAAACCGCAGGCACCGGGGAGCAGCAGCTTCGGCAGGGCAGGATCCGTCCCACCCCAGCGCCATCCTTTCCTGCTATCCCGTTCCTTATCCTAGCTACGGACCGAGCGACTGGCGGCTGCTGACCTGGAGACCCAGAACATTCGTCCTGCAGGAAATGTCACTTTTACTTACATTAATTTCATTTCGGTTCATATAAAACATTTAAATAGAAAAAAACGTGCAGCAAGGAAGGAGATTCAAAGCCAGGAGTGCGGCAGCCTGCCCTGGCCAGCAAACTGAAAGACTTTCTGCAAGTCAGTATTTTCCCCTTTCCAAGCACAGTTTTTCATTACACCAAGATTTTGCTTTAAAAAAAAACAAACAACCCAAACCCATAAAAAAAATTTTTGTAGAAAAAAAACAGATTAACAAGGCGCAAGAGCCACATCCCACCCAAGCAGAGCGGGGCTCGGGGCTGTGAGCAGCGCAGATGTAGGGCAGCAGTTTCCACCCAAAAATGGGCCGTCACCCCCCGCCTTCTCCCACTGTGGGACCCCCCCACCACCCAGGGACACCCTAGTGCCTCCTTCGTCCCCATCCAGACCGCGAGGGACACCGGTTCGCACACCCCCCCCCCCACCGCCGTCCCCCACCAAATGCTGCCTGCAGAGCCACTGAGGCAGGATTAGGTCCGTGTCCCCCCTCCCCACTGCCGTGGCATGGCTCTTCTCCACGGTGGCTTTCTGCCATCGTGCCCGGTGACAGCGCAGCAGCCGGCCCCGGGGGGATGCTTCGCCTTCCCTCGGTGCCCCCAGGCGCTGGGCAGGGATGCCACCACCACAGCCGGCAGTTTTTGGACCCAGGATGAGCAATGTCCCCTCGTCCACCCATCTCTCCCTGGCCCCGAGCTGCACCAGGAGAGCATCCCAGTCTTGGGCAACCCCATCCCGGTGGCACAGCTGCCCCGGCAAAGTGGCACCACAGCCCGGTGACCTGCTGGCCGCTCCAGTAGCTTCTGCAGGTCCCAGTTCCCTTCCCAGCAAGGCATCCCCATCTCGCCAGGCTTTTCCCCACCTACCCCACAGCAGATCCTCCACCATCCCAGCCCCGCCGTTACAGAGCTGTCCGCACGCCCTGCCCGCAGCCCGGGGACAGACAGCTCACCCTCCGAAAACCACGGCCACGGGCAGAGACAGCAGCCCAGGCGCCCTGCGATGGGCACAGCCCCGCCATCTCCCGCTGCCCTTCTGCCTTCAGCCGGCAGCACATCAGCGGAGCTGCCCTCGCACCACGGCAGCCCCGGAGGTCACCTCTTATCCCCAGGGAAGACGCCGGGATGGACAACCCCAGCTGGATGCTGTTGAGAAGGAGGACGAGCTTTCGGGGCCACCACCATCGCCAAGGCGAGGTCCGAGCACCCTGCTTGGTCCTGCCTGCAGCGTGGCACTGCCCGGCTGCCATGGGGTGCTGGCTTGGGACCCCACGGTTCAGGATGAGACCTCAGGGTGCCGGGGACTCGCACGGCACTGCATTCGGGCGAGGTAATGAGGGTGCTGGGGATGCGATTTCTCCAAAGCGACTACGAAGACCGCGGGGAGGCACCTGGGATGTTAAGCACAAGGATGACAAACGGGGATCAACCGGTGTCGGAGCCCAGCGAGACGAAGCAGGTCCCCGAGGCCGGGGAGAGCGAGGGTCGGGAGCAGCTTCCCAGGCGAGTGCAGGTGCTGGGGAACTGATCCGGCTCTAAGCCGGTCCTTGATCATTTTACCGATGTGTCAAACGCCGTAACGCCTGCCATGGCAGGGCCTGGCTTTGCTGACCCCACCGGCCCCTTTCATCCCTCTGCCCTCTCTTCTCACACCGGGTTCTCTGATTTACTCATGATCCTAATAGGATTGGAGAGGCCGGGCCAGCTGGCGAGCTCGCCGGCCTCCCTCCCGCCGGCTGCGGGGATGGGTGGTCCGCACCACGGCAGTGGGATGCGGGTCCCTGCACCGCAGCATCCCGGTCGCCCTTCTGGTGATGCCGGCGCAGGCTGGTGGGTGCAGGAGCCCTGCTCAGCAGCCCAGCCGGACCAGCTCCGGGAACTTCATTTCTGGGGGACGGGTCCCGTTTGCCCCTCGCTGGCCACATCCCATGTTGGGAGCACCCATCCCTGGCCACCCCACAGCCCAGCACAGCATCACCCCCCACAGCACAACCAGGCCCCCAACATCCACCTTCCCTCACCCGGCCCGTGCCCCAGCACAGACGTTGGCGGTGCCAGTAATCCCTGCCATTTTTGCAATTAGCCTTCTCTCCGTTACCCAATTACGCCCAGTTCCTGCTGGTCGCCCATTCAGCAGCCTGGGGGGCTGGCACGCCGGGAGCCGGCTCTCCGCCGCCAGCCTCCCTCCCTTTTGTCTCCTTTATTCCCAAAGTGACCATTCTGCCTTTTATTTCCCCTTCCAACTCCTTCACAAATACCCGCCGCCGCCTCGCCTGCTTCCCTTCCCAGGGAGGTTTTGTTGGGCTCTTTTCTTCTCTCCCCACTTCTCCTCCGCAGCCCCAGCTGTCGGGGAGCCACCCACGTGGGACAGGGCCACGGGGCTCGTCCCTCGGCCCCCAGCATGGTGGTCTCCAGCCCAGCCCCGATGGCTGCCGGCCCCTTGGTACCCTCCTGGCTTCTCTTCTACTGCACCAGGCCGTCTTGTCCCACTGAGGGCATCGGACCTTCAGGCAGCACCGCCTGGTGCCCTGTGGCTGTGACACCGGATCATCGGCCAAGCAATCTGCCTGTCCATCCATCTAGCCACCCATCCATCCACCCACCCATCCACTTCTGCATCCTCCCATCCTTCCTTCCATCCATCCATCCATTTCTGCATCCTCCCATCCTTCCATCCATCCATCACTCCGTGCATCCATCCATCCATCCTCCCATCCATTCAGCTCTGCATCCATCCATCCTTCCATCCAACCAACCATCTACCTATCTTTAAATAACATATTGCCCTCCAGCCATCGCTCAGGGAGGGAAGCACTATTCCTCTCATTGCCTCATGGGGAAACTGAGGCAGGGAAGGCTCCCCAGCCCAGACTCATGGGGGTCCCTGGCAGAGCCACGTCTCAGTCCTGGCTTTCCCTCATGCTCCTCTCCAACCACACCAGTCTGTTTTCAGAGGAGCTGCCCTCTGCTGTCACCGCATCCCCTTCTTCCCCCGTCATGACTTTGTTTTGGGGTCAGGTTGTGGGGTGGTGGCAACACCACCACCACCTCCAGGACAGAGGGAGAAATGTAACCCAAGGGTCTGGGCTTGGCCACACAGCCCTGCAACGTCACCTCCAACACCGGTGACGATGATCCAAGGCTTGCTCTCAGCGTCACGGCACGGTGGAGGTGGGCAGGGACCTCTGGAGATCTTCTGGTCCAAGCCCTGCTCAAGCAAGGTCCCCTGGAGCTGCTCCCAGGGCCCCATCTGGGGAGGGGGGGTTGAAGATCTCCAGAGATGGAGGGTCCACAGCTCCGACAGCCTGGCCCGGCACTCGGCCACCTTCCCAGCGAGAAAAGGCTTTTTGGAGGCTGGGCCTCCAGAGGATGGACAGACGGACAGCCAGACTTGGTCATGGAGAATTGAATGGGGGGGGTGATAAAAAACGTTGCTCCACAGCTCCCTGTTCTTCACCGTTTCCACTGAAAAGCCCGTTACAAAAGTCACAAGGGCTTCGCCTCACCAGCCATCCTGGAGGATTCTCTTTGGCTTTGGCTTGCCTTTCTGTGCCGAAGCAAAACAACGCCCTGGCCGAAGCTATGAAAAAAATTAATCTCACGCAAGGGATTTTTCTGCAAAAATTTCTCATTTTCTACAAAGGAACCCGCAGCTCCCGCCTTCGCAAACGGGGGAGCCCCAGGGGTTCGCCCCCCAGCCCCTGCCTGCCCCAAACCCGGCCAGCCCCGGCCACTGCGGCAAAGCCAGAGCCGGTGCCGGAGCCGCCCTGCCCAGAATTTGTTGCATCGCTCCAGCCCCCTCATCCACGCCCATCTCTGCGGTGCAAAGGGCTCTATCGCGATAGAGAAGGAAATCACGACAGGAACACCAAGTGACAGCCCACCAAAGGGGCGCGAGGCTGGGGGGGACCAAGGAGGAGGAGGAGGAGGAGAGGGATGGGGAAGGATGGGGAGCCCCTGCTACCGGAAAGCACTAATTCAGATAATTAAGACGTTGAGCTGTTATGAACAAGCGGGGGGGAGGAGCGGCGGGGTGGGTGGGCTGCGGTGGCCGGTCGGGCCGGGAGGCTGCCGGGGGGCACGGCTGGGGAATGGCGGGGGGGGGGGGCACAGGAGGCAGGGGGAGAGGGGCCAAGAGAAAAGAAAAGTCTTTCAACCTGGCCTTTCCACACCCCCAGCCCCAAATTCACAGCTCCTGTCAGATGCAATCTCCGTTAGCCCTGACACTCACGCACTACTAACCACCGCGGCAGCCGGAGGGGGGGGAAAGGGCCCCCGGTGACAAAGAGGACCCGACCCAACTACACCCGCTGCTAATTGCTCCCACTCACCCGTCCTGCCCTCCCCAGCCCCCTGCCCCTGCCCGGGCATCTCCGCCGGCTTCCCCGACCTGACACACGCCTAAGGGCTCTGCTCCAAAGTGCTCCGGGGGCTCGCTCCCGACCTCTGGAAGGGCCGGTGGTCCGTGGCGGCGAGAGGATGGATGCAACACCGGTCCCATCCTCCTCCAGCCCCGGTCACGGCGTGGAAGCGGGCAAAAACCTGCCGAGGGGATTACCTTCTCCGCGGAAGCGATGGAGGCTGATTTTTGGATAGATTTGTCGCCTCGATCGCGACGGTCGCCTCGGCCTCTAGGATGGGGCGTGCGGCGAGCGATGCTCATCCCCGCTGGCCATCCGAGGGGCTTTGCACATCCCTTATCCCAAACTACAGACCCGGGGTTTGCACGCAGCCGTCGGAGCCTCCGACGCCCTCTCCCAACTTCAGCCCCACGCGCGGGCTGAAGCACGGGATGGAGCGGGCTGAAGGGGAACCGAGCTGGAGCAAAGATAGGAAACGGGACTGATAAATAGCCCCCAAATCCCCCAAACCCTCTCCCCTCTAGCTCAGAGCAAGGACAGGGATGACAAGGTGTCTCAGCAGGTCCGGAGCCGGTCCTGAGCCACCCTGGGGCACCAGGACGGGTCTCCAGTGCCCCCCAGCTCACCCCTGGCAGGCATGGGGTGGGGGTCCCACTGCGCTGCCCCACGCCTGGCACCCCACAGCGATGGGCAGCGGACACCCCGTGGGGCAGAAGGGTCTGCGTTTGCTAAGCACAAGGCGCAGGGTGGCCATGAGCTGCTCTGGACCGGGCTGGATGCGTCCCGCACCCCACCCCTCCCAGATGCCATTCACCGTTTCATCACGTACGTGCCTAGTTTTTACCCAAAATGCTGGGCCACGCCGACGCTTGAGGTGCCACAGCCCAGCTTCCACGCTGGGGCACGAATCCGGCCGCGACGGCGACTTTGAGCTCAAAATCCCGCTCAGCCCTGCCCATCCCCATCCCCATCGCCACGGTGGTGACCCATCCTCCGGGCACGGCAGGATCCGCACCGACGTCCCTCCCCGAGTCCCCCCAGCACACCAAGAGCCAGCATCGCCCAGCGGCCTCATCCTGCACCGGACGGCGAGCGCGGCAGCCCGTGGCCATCCTGGGATTTTTCCGACAGTCCCTAAGTGACCGCTTTCCCCCTCCGCAACCTGCCCATTGTGCCATGTGTCACTTTGTGCCGCGCTGTCAAACCCACCGGCCTGTCCCAGCCCGGCAGAGCCGGTGAAAAGCCCGGCGGGGGGTCACACTCTATGCCACTAATTAGGGCCCGGCGGCCGAGGGTTCCCATACACACCTGCACGTCATGTGAGGAAAGGCAAAGAATGGCAGGACCAGCCGAGCGTGAACCAAACAAGCCAACCCAAGGAAAAAAAAAAAAAAAAAAAATTGCTGGGCTTGCTGTCGCATTTTCTATCAGACAAAACAGGGCTGGAGAGGCGGAGGGGGGAGGCAGGCGGCGAGGAGCGGGGCTGCCGGACCCCGGCCCCGGGGCGGGCGATGCAGGCACCAGCTGGGCTGAGGGCTTTTGAGAGGCTGAGGGGAGGAGATGGCCCCGAGAGGAAAGAAGTGATGGAGAGCGGAGCTGTGGGGCTGGGGGATCCTGCCACGCCGTGGGGCAGAGGATCCCACCCTGGCGGGACGGACCGTGGGGTGCTGGGGATGCTGCCACTGGGGTGGGAGGATGGATGGCTCCCGCAGCCGGGGGCTGGACCACGGGGAAGAGACACAGCCAGCCTCG
Organism: Harpia harpyja; assembly: GCF_026419915.1. Lineage (NCBI taxonomy): Eukaryota > Metazoa > Chordata > Aves > Accipitriformes > Accipitridae > Harpia > Harpia harpyja. The sequence continues at coordinate 90,070,310 of NC_068941.1, forward strand.
GCCAGCGGCAGGACGTGGGCACGCAACGGCTGCAGCCCCCGGGAACCCGCCAGCCCCTTCGCCATCCCCACGAACCCACGGGGGACGCCATCTCCTATAGTCACGCCGAGGACGTCAGCCCAGCTCTGCTTCCGAGCGGTCTGGCAGCTCCAGCGCAGGGGCCAAGGGGCTCCCGGTGTCTTCTCCGGGTCATCCACGACCCTCTCGTCTGCACCGCCGGGATGCCGTGGCACTGGCCGAGCTGGTTAGTTGTAAGATGGGAAAAGGGCCGTGGGAGCAGCGAGCCCAGCTCTCCGTCACCAGAAGCCTCCCTCTGCCGAGGCACAGGCAGCCCGTGTGCGTATATACATGAAAAAATCCAATTTCACTTAGGAAATGGGCGTAAGGAGCTCACACCTTCCGCGGGCTCCTCCACCTGAAACTGAATTCAAGTTGCTGGGCAAGGCAGGGAATATTAAGGGCAGAGAAACCAAAGAGACCATACAATTTAATGCTCCTCTGTCCTGCGACACGGTGCTGAGCCCCACGAGCCCCTCGCTCCTGCCCAAGCACCCCACGGCTCCCGCACAGAGGCTGGGGGGACCTGGGCTGAGGACACAGCCCGACACGGCCCCGCAGGGCTCAGCACCCAGCCCCTGCCCAGCAGCAGCCCCCAAGGAGAGACGTGTCGGGGTGCCCAGGGCTTGGGGATCTCCCTGGTTCCTCTCCTCCTGCTTCCCGTGTCCCCAGTGAGCAATTCCCTGTCCTAAACCCCACCAGCCACAGCTCCCAAAGGCACCGTCCCCCACCTGGGGCCAGCCCAGCACCGGCACCATGCCCGGACCCAGCGCACGGTCCCAGCAGGATACGAGCATCACGGCTAACGGAGCAGGTCGGGATACGGCAGAGGAGAAGCGGAGACGTGCCCCACCGAACTCCCCTCGCCGGACTGCGATCGCACGGGCTTGCGGCCAGCGACCTCCTGCTTTCTCCATCCTCCCATCCACGCATCCCAGCCCTCGAGCCGCTCCCAGGCTGTGCTTGCGCCGTGGGGCCGTGCCGGGCTGTGGGGCAGGCCGTGGGGCACCCCACTCAGCCCAAGCGGCCACCGAGCCCCAGTGCGGGCAGCAGCCCCGAGCCCACGTGCGGGCAGCGGCATCGTTCGCTGGGTTGTTTTTCGTAAAGATGGGTCAAGCCAAAGGCCAGGAGGTGATAAGTGCTTCTTCCACTCACTTGTGCTAATGGATTCGCAGCGCTGGGAAGCAGCTGCTAATACCTCTCCCGCCTCCCAGGAGAGCCAGCCCCAGCAGAGCAGTGCAGGCAGCACTCTGCCTGATCCTGCCAGCCAACCCTGCCTGTCCCTGGCTCTGCTCGGCCCCCCCCCCCCCGGTTTCCCCCAGCTCCAGGCGCTGGGCTGTGGGTCAGGGTGCTGGGCTGTAGCTGGGAATTGCGCAGGTGCTCCCGTGCCCAGTGCCATGCTGGGACCCCACGCTGGGACCCCATGGGGCCGGGCACCCAGCCGCGGGGCTGGCGAGAGGCTGTGGCATCGCCAGGGTGGGAAGCCAACGCCATGGCCATGGCACGCACCAGAGACCTCCCCGGTGCAGGGGCAGTGCCCGGCTCAGCCTGGCATCCCCGGCAATACCCACGGCGTGCAGACACCCGTCCCACCCAGACCTGCCACGCTGCGCCCACGTGGCACGGCACCGTCCAGAAGCTCAGCAGCCCTCAGCCCCACACTGCCTCTTCCCCCGTGCTGGGTGGGGGGGTTCCATATACCACCCCCACACCCCTCCAAATGTCACCCCCAGGTACGCTCCCAGCTCTCCCACGTTGTTGGAGTCCGTCCTCCAAGCTCCCACCCTCACCTTCACCCTGCTGCACATTTTTGGGTCAGCCCCACTCCCCCACTCCCGCTCCAGGACCCACCTCGCCCACCCCTCCAGCTCCCCCCGGCACGTTGGGCTACAGAGCATCGGCTTGTTACGGTCCTGTGCTCCTCACACACACCTCTCCCACCACTTTCCGACATACGGGACACCCGGGACAGGACTTTGTCCCAGCCTGGATGTGGCTGCTGGGGGTTTGGCTTTGCAGAGCCAGCCTGGCAAAACTGGCACTGCCCCTGCAACTCCTGGTGCCAAGCGATGGGGGGGCAAAACATGGCTTCCTCTAAAATAAAAGTACTTTGCTGTGGTCATGGCAGGCAGGAAGAAACTTGAAAATGGGCATTTTTTGCCTGAAAAGCCAGGAAGAGCGCAGGAGCCGGGTGCCAGGATGCTGGATCGAGATGGGTCCAGCTGAGAGCTCCAGGGAGGGGAAAGCCCACGGAGACCCCACGGGAGCTCGGCCACACGCTGAACGTGGGGAGGACAACCCACCACCCCGTGGGTGCCAGCTGGGGTCCCTGCCCCGTCCCCTCCCGGCTGGGGCAGAGAGGCTGCCCAGAGGCTCACTGGGGGGCTGCTCTGGGGGGCACCCCTCGAAGCCGGGACCCTCCGGGCAGACGACGGGGGCAGCTGCTCTCCCAGCCCAGCAAACCGTCTCCCGTGGGTGCCCGAAGAAGCGGCCGCAGCAGCGAGATCCTGTGCCTGCAGGATCTGGCCAGGGAGCCCGAGGGGAGGGTAGGACCTGCCTCTAATGCGACCAGAAGCAGCCTTGTCTCCCTGTCACCCAGTGCCGCTCCTCGGACCAAGGGCTGGCTCTCGCCCAGTATGAACTGGGGAGAAGTCACCCACGGGTGGCTGCTCCTGCCTCCCTGTTGACAGCAAACACAGGCAGGCGGCCGGGCAGAGCCGGCTGCGCTCAGCCGTGCCGGGAGGGTGCAGCCGGGACTGTGCCAGCCCGGAGCCACCCGGTTCGGGGCGAGGAAGGTGACAGCAAAGCTCCCTCCAGCCATCCTGACCGGGGAGCGAAGGCACAAAGGTGACGGCAAACGTCCTTGACGCCTCCGAGCCTGCCGTGCTGGGGGCCGGGGTGCTGGTGGGGGGGGGGGTCACAGCCCACCCGTAGATGCGGGGCTGGTGCTGATGCCTGGCTCCCCAAGGTCAGGGTGGGATGCGGGGGTGCCAGCGTCGAGCCAACAGCCCGGTGCTGCCCGCAGATCCCACGGGCTGCTGCGAGCAGGGTGCACAGGGAAGGACAGAGCTGCCGGCACCCGTGGGAGACCCGCACGGCGCAGCACACGGTACGGACAAACAGACGTCCCCTCGACGGACGCGGCCGTCCTCGTAGGCTCCGGCGCACGAGCGTGCCCGGAGAAGCCATGAGAAATACCGCATTTGGCAAACACCTTCCCGGCAAGTCCCGAGTCCCCGTTCCTCGGGGACACGGGGCACGGAGCTGGGAGCATGGCTGCGCGCCTGGGCTGCACCCCCAGCCCCCCCATATGCGTGGCTGACCCCGGGGACACCCTGGCTGGGCCCCCACCCGCATACAGGAGCACTGCCCCATTTTGGGGCTGGGGAGAGGGTCACGCTGGGGCGGCGGACACCCGGCGAGGACTCGGAACAGCAATGGGGATGGGTGGTCCCTCCCTCCCCCATCTCAAGGGGCTGTTATTGACCCGATTTGCCCCCCCCCCCAAACCCTGCGGTGGGTCAGGAGGGGCTCCAGGAGCACCGCTGCGAGACCGGCCACAGCCCCAGCACCCACCCCACAGCCCTTGGGGTGGGGGACGGGGACCCTGACACCTTCCACAGCCCCTGCAGCTGTGACAGAAGGGGGGGTGACAGACCCCCAGCACCCCCACCATTCACCAGGGCCCTCCCCGGAGAGACCCCAGCCCCTGCGCTCCCCCCGAGGGTCTCGGCAGTGAAGGCAGAACCCTCTGCCTGCAAAGAAGGGCGAGGGGGGGGGGCACGGACGGGTGGTGGACCACCAGACCCTGCATCCCTGCCTGCCCCACTGCCACCCCGGGGTGCCCCCCCCCCCCCCAATACCCCCCCCCCACTTACTCAGCCTGGGGCTGCTGCTGTAGTCACGGCTGAGAGCCAGGGCTTGCTCCGGGCCGCTGCCTGCACCCTGGTAGCGGCCATGGCCGGGGCTGGGACCGGGGCAGGGCCCCCGGGGTTTTGTACCAAACACCCACCGCCCCCCCCCCCGGCCCCGGTCCCAGCCGGTCCCGGCCCGTCGGGGCCGCCCGTCCCGCAGCGCCGGCAGCGGCTCCGTGTTGGCTGCGAGGTGGTTCCCCCCCCCCCCAGCTCCGTGCAGAAGCAGGGCAGGGTCGGGGCGGGGGGGGGTCTCATGGGGGGTGTGATGGGTGGTCGTAGGGCTGGGGGTCTGTGGCCAGGGCAGCCCTGTGTCTGCTGGGGGGGGGGGTACGGAGCTATCTCGGAGTGTGCGTGCTCGGGGGGGGGGGGGGCTCTGGGGATGCACGGGGGGAGCAGGCAACGGTGGGCTTCAAAATAAACCCCCCCCCGTAAAGCCACCCCAGTAAAGGCTGCTGGTACTGGGAGAGCGGTGGGGGGAGAGCGGCTCAGCCAAAGTTCCGGAAGGTGATGGAGGAGGAGGAGGAGGCAGGAGGCAGGACGTGACTTTTATTAACCATTAGAAACCATAAGAAACCACATTATTCGTTAAAGTTTTACATCCAGTACTTTTTTTTTTTTTTTAACTTTTTTTTTTTTTCCCAATCGCCGGAGGCGAGCGGAGCGGGGCAGGCTGGGGGCCAGCCGGTTTCCCCGCGGGACCTTCCTAACCCCCCTCACCCCCGGGACAGCTTCGCTGGGGCTGTTTGCTTTGGGAGCAGAGACTTTGGAGAAGCAGCAGCTTTGGATCAGATTTGGGGGCCTGTGTGAAAGCAGCATTTGGGTTTAAATCTGCGGAAAGAGCTTGCCGTTTCGCTGCAGGGCAGCCCGTGGCCTCCCTGCCTCGCTTTCCACTTCTCCCTCTGCCCGCTGAGCAGCGGGAGGACGATGCAGGAGACACACAAGGATGCCCCGAGCTGGGCAAACACACCGGGGACCCCCCCCAAAACTCCCAGGTTTTGGGGGGGCTACTTTGAAAATAAAACTGGACCTTGCTTTCTCTGAAATGCCCCAAAACCTCCTCCACCCGTGAAGGTGCGAGGGGGTCGCTTCTCCATCAAACCGGACCAAGTTTCCTCCCAGTGAGCCCAGGGTGGGAGGAACCGGGGTCCGATAACCTGGGGAAATTCAGCTGCTCCCAGGGAGAAGAGGGAAAACCAAAGCAAAACAAGTCCCGGGGGAGGGTTTCAGGCAGGATTGCCCCATCTCGGCGTAGCCAGGCGGGCACGGCTTCCCCGCTGCCGGCTCTGCCTGCCTCGGCTCGCTGTCTTTAAATATCACATTTGCAGACCGGGGAAGGATGAAGAACAGCGATATAAATATAAATTAAGTGATGAGGGGAAGGGAGAAGGTCGTTGTCCTGTCAAAATCCAAAACCTCAGTCAAACACGGCATCGGGCTGTCGGGGTTTGAGCACCCCAGGGCACCAGGAGGATCCGGCAAATACCACATTTAGGGAGAGGTACGGAGGTGTTGGCAGCGAGCTGTGGTCTGAGCCGGGCGGGAGAGGGGAGCTCGTCACTGTGAACCAAACCCTGTCCGTGCTTTCTGCATCCCCGGGCAAACCCTGCCTCAGTTTCCCCACCTGCGGCCGGGGGGTGCCAACCTCTCCTGAGCTCCACAGAGCAGCGCGAGACCTACGGGCTCACTCCCATAAAGTGCTCCAGACGTGAGGTGAACAATAAATACTATTTTATAGAAACGCTTGATTTAAAGGAAAATAAAAATCACCAAAACCTTTTCATAAAATCATTTATTTTAAATATTTCCCTGCAAAATCCTGGGAACACGTGGGCTAGCGGCTGTGTCCCCCTTAGGGACCGGTCCCTACAGAGCAGCAGCCTGGGCGGGGGGGGCTGCAGCCCACGCAGCGATGCTCAGCCCGGGCCAGGCTGGGGGGGGTAGCTCAGTGGCGATAATCATTATACATTAAACCGCAGCAGGAGGACGCAGGAGCCCCTTGGTTTGGGGGTGTGCAGGGTGGGGGGATGAGCCCCATGGCAGCTCCTGGGTGCTGGGACGGGGCTCAGGGCATCATCCTGCTCCTGCCACAGCGGGGTCCCTGCAGGGTGTCCTGCCACGGTGATGCCACCGCAGAGCATCCTGCCACGGCAATGCTCACACCACAGAAGGGCCAGATTCTGCCCAGCGTAGACCTCCCTCAGCCCATGCCAGGGGGGCCACGCTGCCCCTTTCCCCAAGGGCCACCTCATGCAATTCCCGTCTCGTTTTTGCCACTGGTGGAGCTCCAAGCCCACCATTAACCCTCCGGAGCTCGTTCCCACCACAACATCCCCAAGCCATGCCCTGCCCGAGAACGGTCCTGGCACCGCACACCTGAGGCCAAATCCTGCTCCGCGGGAAGCCATCGTCACCCTCTGGGATCCGGGTGCCGAGGTGGGAAGAGCAGCTGAGGCTGCCCGAGGGTCAGGGCAGGGCACTGCCTTCGCAGGCAGTGGGTGCTCAGCACCTCTCAGGGCTGGACCCTGGTTCTGCTGGGTGATGGGAGCAAGGGGGGGGCTGCTGCTGGGCCAGTGCTCAGGATGGGGCTCACTGCAGTGCCAGCACTGAGCACCCAGCACCCCAGGATGGGGCTGGGGGTACTTCGGGCTCCCGCTGATGGCAAAGACCCCCCCGTGGCCCGACCCAACCCAGGGGGGCAGATCCCAGCATCACAAGTGCCCACGTGTCCGCGTGCCCCTCGGTGGGCTTTCCTTGTTGGGGGCAGGATGGTGGCCTGGCCCTAGCTCACCACAGCCCCCTCAGGGAGGTCGGAGGCTCCTCCAGCATCCCGGGGGGTTTGCCGGGGTGGGACAGCACCAAAACAGGGTCTGGGATGGTGGTTTGGCTCTGCACGAGCAGGCGCAGAGGAGCCTGGGGATGTCTCATGAGTCAGGGGCGGCCGCTGGCTCCTGAGGGCAGGGACCACTGGTCCGGGGGGCTGGGGACATCGCCGGCACCATCGGTCCCCCACAGAGCTCCCCACCTGCCCTGGCCCTGGGCTGGGGGGCCAAGCATCCCATGGGGGGCAGTGCTCCCTGCTGGAAGAGGGGACCGGGACCACCAGAGCCACCGGGATGCTCCCAGACAACCTCAGCCAGAACACAAAACCCTTTGCAGGTGGGGAAACTGAGGCCCAAGGCTCGCCCAAGGACACCACGGCCGGGCAGAGACGGAGCCCGGCACTGCCCTGCGCTCTCCCTTTCGGGGTGCCCTCCCGCTCCCCGGGGCTTCGGCAGTGACCCCAACACCACGGACCCCGGGGTGACAGTCCAGAGGGACCGGGGCTCTGCGCTCCCACCCGTAAGAGGCACTGAAAGACCACGGGCCATCAGCAACCCCCCGACATCCCCCCCCGGAGCTGCTCCTCTCCCAGCCCGCGCAGCACAGACCACAGCATCGTCTTCCAGACCCCGAACGGGCGATACCTGGAGGGGGGGAACGTGGCCCTGGCAGATCCAGCGGTGTCGGCGAAGGACGGGACAGCACCGGTGACACGGGACACCCAGGGACCCCCCCCCACCTTGGCATGACCGGGTTCAGCATCAGCCCTGGGGCGAAGAGTTGCAGGGTGTCATCCACGGCTGTATTGGTGTGTCTGGGGCGGGGGCCAGGCGTGCACACTCACACGCGTGTGCGCACACTCGCACGCACCCCCGGACGGGCGGTAAACAGTCTTCCACATCCCATCTGCCAAATGAAACCCCGGTGTGGGGCGCGGGGTGCGTGGGGCGCGGGGGATGGCGGAGGGGGAGACCTTTTGACACTCATTTTGATTTAAGGGCTTGGCTTCTTGCTGGGTATAGAATTGTCTTTCCTTTCCAGCCGTGTGTAAGGCTCAAAAGCAGAAGTGCCCAGTCCATAAGCGCCCGGGAGGTCATGCAGGCTGCCCAGGAGCGGCCCCCCAAAACACAGCGGGGCGGCCGGCAGCCTGGGCGAGGAGGAGGAGGAGGAGGAAGAGGCGAGAGAAGGGACCTGTAGGCTGAAGGCTCCTGGCCCCGGGGGGCTGCTCCCACCGCCGAGCCCCGGAGAGGTGGTTCCCGGGGTGGCCAAGCCGGATCCGTTGCCCGTAGGACTGCCGATGGGGTTGGAGGTGGGAGAGAGGGAGGCTGGGGGGGGCCGGGACGGAGAGGAGCCGGCCTTGCTCCAGCAGCCGGAGGATGTTGCAGGTGGCGAAGGACTCGGAGGTGGCGGTGGAGCGTTTTCTCAGAGTCCCTGCTCTGGTCCTTCTTCTGCTTGGTGCGTCGGTTCTGGAACCAGACCTTGACCTGAGGGGGGGGAGTGGGGGGGGGGGGGACGGGGCAGGGGGGACAGAAAGGCACGGACGGAAAGAGAGCACGGGGGGGCCAGGGAAAGAGAGGTGAGAACCAGGAAAGAGTGAGAGATAAGAGAGAGAGAGAGAGAGAGAGAGAGAGAGAGACGTATTAAAATAAATGCCCAAGCGAGATCCATTCCCTGCCACAGGGACTGTGGAAAAGTCGCTCCCGCCTGCCGCTTCCACGGAAATGGCAAATTCCTGCAGGTGCCAGAAGGGAGTGGGACAGGATCCTGAGAACGGGAGCCTGGGCATGGGAACCCAAGGATGGGAGCCCAAGGATGGGAGCCCAGGGATGGGAGCCCAGGGATGGGAGCCCACGGATGGGAGCCCACGGATGGGAGCCTGGGGCTGAGCCACCCCACCGCTGCCTGGCTCTGCCCTGTGCTGGGTCTCCCGGGGATGCTGAGCTATGGGACGTGCTGGATTCTCCTCCGTGATGGTCGTCAAACCCAAGTTTGTGTCCCCACGGGGCAGGGTGGAGGGTCCCTGGCCTTGCTACAGTGGAGGGGAACACGTTAGGGGACAGGATGGCTTCTGGTGGCCCTGGATCTCTGGGCACAGACCCGTTTCTGTGCCCGAACCCAGCTGGGGACATCCCCATCCCAACCTGCCCCTGGCCAAAGCAAGGAGCGAGTCCGGGCTGAGGCCCCGTGGGACCCCCCTGCCCCAAAACGGCACCTGACTCCCCCAGTGGGACGTGGACCCGGTCCCCAGCCCGCAGCTCCCGTCCCCCTGCGGCTGCCCCCGCACCCCCTAACCTCTCCCTTGGGAGGGCAGCCCCCCGCTTCTGTCCCTCCCTGGCAGAGCAGAGGGGGTAGGAGAGGCAGAGAGAGAGAGAGAGAGAGGCGTGAGGGACAGACAGACGGACGGAGATGGAGGTGAGGGAAGGAGACGGATGGGAAGACACTCGGATTAGAGCGTGGCGGACGGGGAGCGGACGAGTCGGTGCGCTGGCTGGGACCCCGGGAGTAAACCCCAGCCCATCGGCACAGGCTTCGTCCCCGTCTGCTGCGGGGCCAGCGGGTCTCGAACTCATCCGAGTCATCGGAAACTCATTGGGGCAGGACAGTCGCTCACTGACACGGCCCTCGCGCGTCCCCCGGCACAATAGACCCACAGTACAGAGCTAATGGAGCGTGGGGGTAGAGGAGGTCTCAGCCCCCCGGCCCCTTTCCGGGGACAGAACAGTGGAGCCGATGTCTCGGCGAAGCCGGCCGGAGGCTGGGGATGCTCAGGGGGGAGCGGAGGGAGGTGTCCCCAGGCGATGGGGGGGACACCAGGACCATGGGGCTGAGCTAATATCCCACAGCCGAAACCTCCTGGCACCACGGGCCACTGCCAGCCCACGTCCTACCTCCCCTTACCCGCAGGGTCCCACGTGAAAGCTCTCTGCCCGTTCCCTGCCCGTGCACACCTCGGCTTCGCACAGGGACCCTGGATCCCTCATTGCCACCGGGACCACTGGGCTCATGTCACAGCCCAGCCGGATCCCCAGGGCTGACGTCCCCTCCCCGCCGTCCCCATCGATCCCTCCATGCCGGCAAGCGGGATGGGTTTGGGCTGTGTGCTCCCACGGCCCCGTGTCCCGGGACACAGCGTCCTGACACAGAATTAACAGCCCACCAGCTTTTCTGCCAAATTCTGGGGAGCACAGAGCCCCAAAGCGCAGGCAGCGGGGCCGAACGGGACTCACACGGCCCCGCAATCCCTTGTCGTTACTGACGTCTTAACGAAGGTCCGGTGTAAGGCCATACAGAAACGCACAGCCCCAGCGCCCTCCGCTCAAAGCATCCCCCAGCCAGACAACTCTGGAAGAGCAAGAGCTCAGAAAAACCCTCGAGGATGCTGATGGATCTGAGACCCTCTCCAGCTGCACACACGTTTCAGTGCAAAGGGAAACTGAGGCACAGACAGCCCCTGCAAAGCTTTCTGCATTGCAAAGCACTCTGAATCACAGCTTCTAACACGGCAGGAGAAGGCTGCAGGACACAGAATCATAGACTCATAGCATAGTTTGGGTTACAAGGGACCTTTAAAGGTCACCTAGTCCAATCCCCCTGCAATGAGCAGGGACATTTTCAACTAGATCAGGTTGCTCAGAGCCCCGTCCAACCTGACCTTGAATGTTTCCAGGGATGGGGCATCTACCACCTCGCTGGGCAACCTGGTCCAGTGTTTCACCACCCACATCTTAAAAAATTTCTTCCTTATATCTCGTCTGACATCATGCTCATCAGCACTAGCCAGGGCAGGGTGTCAGTCGATCGGTTACCACTGTTCCTGACTTCGGAGCAAGCTACCTGAGCAGAGGCACAGCCCCGTTACCGCACATCAGGGAAGGGCAAGCAGAGACATCAGAGCATCCTGCAGAAGGAAGGATGGAGCCCCAAGGAAAGAGGCAGGCGCAGCGGGCTCTCACTCTGCAGCATCGCAAGTGATACAGGCAAGGGGACCGGCCACGGGGAGTCAGGGTTTTTCCTAACACAAGGACTCGAAGGCATCAGGTGTGGTCACCAGGTAGTGGCTGGAAACCTGAGCGAGAGAGGAGGCAGAGCCCCTCTGTGCAGTACAGAGTGTGTTAGTCCCTGCCACAGGGGGTCCTGGAAGCCAAAGTGCAAGTGGGCTGAAGAAGGGAATCGGAAAAATTGCAGGAGAAGAGATCCATCAAGATTTAACATGAAGATCTGGGTACCTCCTCATGGTGAGCGCTCCCTAAGACGCCAGCGGCTGGAAAGACGTGGCAAGGACAGGACCACTTTACACCCTGAATATTGTTTTCTCTACTCATCCACCACCAGCCACCAGTAGAGACATGCTCCTCAGCCCTGGTGTCCCCTAAGGCCAGCTCTTACATTCTGGTTGTCTTCTGCAGGTTGTGAAGAAGAAACAGAGCTCATTAAAAGCTAAGGGCCCTTGTCAGGGTCTCCAGAGGTCTGTTTGATTCCTCCTCCACCTCCGGCTTCCCATGGGAGCTCATTTTTCCCAGATGTTTTGGCTTTTGTTCTGTGCTGGGTCTGTGCTGCTGCTTCTCCTGGGAGCTCTTCTTGGTCAGCTGGGGAGGAACTTTCCAGGGGCAGCAGTCATCTGTTTGGGTATGATGCTGAATACCAACAATTAATAGCAATAGAGATGGGCAAGTCCAATAAATAGATCGCTATAAATTGAAGTGGATATTGATGTGCGTGAATTTCTGGTGCCAAAACCCAGTTCCACACCACTTATGGGGACATAAGGGGAAACACTAAAGGACAGGAAGGAGAAAGGGTGGAGGTGACAACCGTCTCAAAAGTCCAGACATGGGGTTCAGCTGGGGAAGGGTGGCAATATGGTCCTCAGGGGAAGAGGACCCATTGGGTTCCTCTTTCCCAGTGCTGCTGCTGGGAGACAGTCCCAGCACCTCCTCACTCCCAGCCTGGATATCCTCTGCTCTCACTCCTTCGCTAGGGCTGGCTGATGCCCTTGGTGATGACTGCACCTCCATTTATAGGTACAGAGAGAAGCCTTCTGTAGCCCTCCCTGCCCTCATTCTACGTCTCGTCCCCTTGCAGGAGGTTCTCCCGTCCTCGACCCACCTCTGCGGTTCCTCTCTGCCCCCATCACCCTCGAACACCCTGACCCAAGCTGAACGTGCTATGCTGAATACGGTTTCCTCATGCCTCGTAGACTGACGTGAGCTCTTCCCCATCTGCACTGGTGACATATCAGACGAGCAGGATCACATTTGCCTTCATGGCTGAAGTTCATATATGGCTTCTCGTTAATTAGTAGATCCATGTCCTTTTCATCCTCCATTATGATCAAGCCCCGAGTTCCTATCACTGGAGATGTAAATAAGTTCAGCCAGATGCAGTCCTTGACAAGTCCATGAGTAATTTCCCTCCAGCCTCGATCCTTCGTCTTTCAGCCATGTCCTCCACCGTCTCCCATTACAGTTTCTCTTCCACACTGCAAGTTCTCCACTCATCTTTTGCTCCGGTTTCATTCACAACTCCCCATCAGCCACCATAGCGAGTGCTTTGCCAAGGTCTGCTTCATTTCCTTCTCTAAAAAAGCAGCTTTCTTCCTCATCCAAGTTACTGGGTGAACTGGTGCGTGCCTGCGACGTGGTGATGACACCCTCCCCAGCCTGGCCTGGAGGAAGGGCAGGGAGGATGGTGCCGGCACGTCCCTGGTAGGCACCACATCTCCAGCATCTCTGGAGGAGATAACATAGCCCTGCACGCGATGTTTTGTTTCTCAGTTACCAACCCGGTGAGCTACGGTGGATAACTGAAGGGCTGTCGGAGGAAACCAGCCACCTCCAGCTCTCCTGCCAGACTGGCGGGGAAGAAGAAAGTGAGACCAAGGACACCCTTTCCCTAGGAATGGAGAGAAAGGCCAGTTCCTCGATGGGTCATTCTGGGGGACAGCCAGGACAGCTGGCTGGGGAGGGCATGGGCAGTGGGGGAGAAGCCTTCTCCTGCTCCGGAGGAGTCCCAGGAAGAGCCCACAGCTCCCGGTGGCTGCAAGTCCCCTGCCTGGGGCTGTGGGATCCAGGACCACATGTGACAGGCCAGTCAGGTCAAGCCTGGATGCAGACAAATAGACAACAAGATGCACTTGGATGTGACCGAAGAGCAGGACGTGAGAGGTCACGCGTTCACCAGAAAAGGAAGGTGACTCTCAGAGGACGGCGAGGAGGCAAGCCGTATAGAGGAGATGACTCTGAAAGCCCTAGGAGACGTGGCATGCAAGAAAAAGCATGATGCTGAAGGTATGAGGATAAGCACGACCTGCAGATTTATAAATCTACATGAGTGTTTGGAGAAGGAGTCCTGGCACTGGATATCCAATCAATTACTGTGGCCAGATCTACTGTCCACCTTTCCATAGGGTGAGTGAGTGGCTGGAGGGATCTCAGGATGAAACCCCTCGTGTTTCTGGATCTGGAAATTCTGCTTTGCTCAGTCTCTGCAGCAGGAGAGAGACTGGTAAGAGCAGTGGACTTCTTGTCAGAGTGGGCAGAGGTAGGATGTGATCGCTGGCCTGAAGCAAGGCAGACTCGAATGGCAGAGACACCGTGGGTGGACCATGCGAAGAACTGCCTGTGGAGCACCACCGTTCCTGGGGCAGGACTGTGCTCACCATCGCACTGAGCCGTCTGGTTAGCGCGGGAAATTTTCCTAAGAAAGATGCCCTGGATCAACTAGAATGAGGAGGAAAGTCCTACGAGCCGATCGGAAAGGACCATCTGCCTTTCGAGTCCATTAGAGCTTGGAAGCGCGTGACTTCTCCAGGTCCTGCAGCATGAAAATCAAGCAGGAAAATCTGCTCTGTCCTGGGCTCGATGTTTCCATAAAAAGTTCAGGGCAGAGATCTCAGTCTATCCGCCAGAATAGCTCCCACCGGAGCACAGAGGGTCCCCACCTCCTCTAGGACCTATAGGTGCTACCGGAGCATGAACTGCAATAAAAACCAGCAGAAAGGGAAGGAGATAACCCCAGATCTGTCCAGTCTGTCCCAGACTGACAGAGTCACCCGACGCCTTCAGGACTCATTACAACAGTCCTCAGCGTACAATAAAACACCACCACCATCTCACTGACCCACCCATAGCTGCGGGTCCCAGATCCCCTTTTCCTGTCCCCCACGCAAGATTTTCTTTCCACCCACTCTTTTCACCGCATCAGAAGCTGAAGATACCTATTGCTGGGAGCAAGGTCAATCCTCCCCTTGCTGGTGGAGAGGCTGGACGTGGTGTCCGACTAGCAATGACTAAGAGTATGAGACCTCGACTGCATATTGGGTGGAAAAGCAATTTGGAAGGTTGAAACCTGCTGCCTGATCATTTCAGGAGGTGCTTCCTAGTGCGTGGTGTGAAAACCAGCTGGTAGCCCTCCCCATGGCACCACGGAGCCTCTCGCCCCGTCCCCCTCTCCCCCTCTCCTCGCGAGTCCTGCTGTCACCCAGCGGCACAGGAGAGGGCTCAACTCAACCCCCCCAAGGACCTCGGGTTGTAAGTTCATCCATCACAGGCTACGTGACTCCCATCACATTCCCATTTACTGGGAGTAAGGCAAAAAGAAACCACAACAAACAAATCCCAAACTGCCGGGAGAAGGGTCTCAGCGGAGCTGGCAGCATGGTGCAGCAGCTCTGGAGCATGGATGTAAAGGCTGAAAATATTTTTATATATTTTTATATATATATATATATAAAATACTTATTCTATATTATTATATAAATATTTATATTTTTCCTTCTTTCCAAAAAAAGCTTTCCCCTGGCCCGTTCCCCCGCTGTTCACATAAGAGCAGCACCAAAGCTAATGCTGCCCAAACACGGAGCGAGCCTTCCAAGGAGAAGAGCAAGGAAAGTGCAGAAACAGCGCTGATTGCCGCCGGGAAAGCAATATTGCAATTCCCTCCGCTCCCAAGCAGCTTTTACTGCAGTGAGAGTGTCCACAGGGCCACCGGCCGGCTTGGAAAATGCACGCCTGGGAGTGGGAAGTGGAGCCGGCTTGGAAAACACGTGCCTGGGAGTGGGAAGTGGAGTCCTCGGAGATCCCAGCTGGATGTCCCCGCATCCCCCCCAGGCCGTGCTGCCTCTAGGTCCCAGGTCTGTCTGACTCGGGCAGCTAGGGGTTTATTTTATGTTATTTTATTTTATTTTTATTTTATTTTATTCTATTTTATTCTGGTGTATTTTATTTTATTCTATTCTATTCTATTTTGTTCTATTCTATTCTATTTTGTTCTATTCTATTCTTTTTATTTTTAAAATTTTATTTTATTTTGTATTGTTTTATTTTATTTTAAATGCACACACCCCCCTAGTGCCTGCTATGCAACTGAATGACCTGCTGAGGGTCACAGAGACGTACCCACAGATTTCTCCACCCACTGGGGTTTTCTCTGCCTGCGGTTTCCCTCCCCTGAGGAAGGATTCATCCTCCAGGAACTGGCTCCAGGAGCCCACTGGAACCTCCACCCCACGGCCCAGCCTCTCCCCGTCCTTCCCCACGCGCCGTGGAGCAACATCGCTGCTCCCCGCCTGGGAGGAAAGCAGGAGAGCTTCGGTGTCACCTGCTCCCCTCGCGAAGGGAGAGCGATTCAAAATGTCACCGAGCATCTGAACTTCTCGGGGCGCCGCTGCGGGGCTGTTCGGCAAAGGCACCGTCTGTCCGTCTGTCTGCCCGCCAAGCAGCAGGATGGACGCGCAGACGGCTGAGCCCCCCCTCTCCCTCCGCTCGAGACCTCCGCCAGCGCGCCCCGTCCCGCGCCGAGGGGTCTCCACCATCGCCACGATTGCGAACGCCGCACGCCGCGTGCCGGCGCACGCCCCGCTCCGCGCACGCTGCCGCTCACACGCGTGTGCTCGCACGTGCCCCACCACGTGTGTGCACGCACCGGAGTGCCCGTACGCGCGCACAGACACCCACGGCCCCCCCCCCCAAAACTGGAGCATCTGCGCGGGGTCACGTCTCCCTGCAGGTGCCCGAGCTGCTGGAGAGGGTCTTGCCCAGCATCCCGGTTCCCTGGTCAGGCAGGGAATCCAGCAGTGCAGGCAGGGCTCCGGGGAAGGGAATAAACCCAGGCAGCGGGGTCACGGCATCTTCCCACCCACCGGAGCAGCGGCCGCAGCCCGTGGCATCGGCTCCGGGCAGGCTCCCAGCTCCAGGCGCGGTGCGGCCGGCGGCACGCGGCACCCGTGCCGTGGCACAGCGGGAGCAGGCGGCTCCGCTCACGGCCCCGGCAGGGTCACGAGCAGCCGTGGGGCTGTGTGTGTGCCACGAGCGTGGCTTTCCACGGCTATCGGCAGCGCGGCGGCACCGGGATCGAGCACACGAGGGGTTTGGTGCCCGGTGGTCTCTGCCGCAAACTTGGGGAGCGCCTGAGCCTGGGCTTCGCCGCCCCCAGCCCCTTCTCCGGTGGCTGAGCCTGCCCTGAAGACGCTGGGAGCTGGGATGCTGCTCTGATCCCTGCCCTCCATCTAACACCTCCGAGCTACAAAACAAATTATTTCCAAGCGGTTAATCCCGATGGAGACCCCCCCGCCGGCAGGCCGAGCTCCCCGTGCACTCTGGGGATGGAAAGGTGCAGGGTGGGGAAGCCCATCGCCCCACGGCGCTCAGTGATCCGGGGATCTGGCCGAGGGTTTCGGTCCAGTAACTGCCTCGCACTGTTCCTGCTCCGCTCATCCATCCCAATACGCTGCCCAAAGCGCTCCCCTCCCTGCAGAGCAGGATACGGCCACAGGGAGCGAGCAGTGCCCTCTCCTCTCTACGTCTTAGTTTTTTATATCATCTGGCACCTAACCGATGCGTTTTGCCGGCTCGTGGCTGAGCAGCGGCGGGACGTCGCTCCTCGGCGATCACGGTTTGCCGATGGGAACCCAAAGCCCCCGTCCCCCTGCCCACCCCGGTCCCAGGCAGCGGGCGCATCATACCTGCTCATTAAACCCTGCTCACACGCTCTTGCACGCCAGCGTCCCCCACTGCCCCCCAAAACGCCCGAGCCCTTCGGCCTCTCCGTGCTTGGTGGCTGGCCGGGACGGTGCCCGTGTTCCCGTGGGACACCCATGGGCATCACCCCGACCCCAACACCCGCACAGGCAGGGCTGGGGGATATGCTATTGTTTTTTAAGGGTGTTTATTATTTGGTAGCCCTGCCCCAGGGCTGACTCCAGCGCCGTCACGCGTCCCACGCCGTGCGCACCTCCGGCACGCCGGCCATCCGGGACTATTCATAGCTGCCGGATGAGGCCATTTTCCTCACCGGGATTAGCTCCCCGCTGCCATCAGCTGATGCCCGCCGCGGCACGGGGAGAAGGTGGAACCCAGCGTGCTGCACCACCGTCTCCCCACAGCACCCCGGCCACCCTTCCTCCTCCTCCTCCTCCTCCTCCTCCTCCCTCCATCCCGAGTGGGGCCGTGGGCTCACGAAGCCATCGAGGCCAGGGCAGGCGGATGCTCGGCACAGGCTCGGGCCCCCAGCATTGCATAAGCCAGCGGGCTCGCTGCCCAAAGCTGCCTCGGCCAGAGGTTTCATAACGGCACGGCGGCTGCGTGACCCGTCTGCCTCTCCCCGGCCACGATGGGAACAGGGAGCCGGCGCTGAGCAGGGATGGACTCATCCCTCGGCTTCTCCTCCAACCCTTCTGTGCCCCGGCAGCACCTGGGGTCGCTCCAGCTGGGCCACCCACCCCAAATCCTGTGCCACAGCCCAGGACAGACATGGTTGGGGCCATGCTTCCAGCCACACCGAGCTCCAGCCTGCGGCCAGGCAGCGTGCTGGGGACAGCCGAGGTGGGAACCATCCCTGACTGAGCCCTCGGCCAGGTGCCTGTCCCCAGAGCAGCCTGTTGCCTCACTGCTGATCCAAAACTCCAGCCAGAAGCATCCCCTTCACCTGCTTTTGCTTTGAAATTCAGGATATTTTCTGCTTCACAGAAGGGGAACCTCCCGGGTCCTTCCGCACGGAGCAGGGAGAGACGGGGCTGGGCTCTGCAGGCAGGTCTGGTGGGGAGAAGTGTCCTCCACCATCCAGCCTGGTGACCCCAAAGCGAGGTCTCCCAGAGGGAGCATCCTCCAACACACCGATATCAGGTAGAGACAACCCCCCGTCTCCTCAGAGGTGCCGGCGAAGGCTGGCGGAGGATTTCCCCCATTTATTGGGGTTTCGGAAAGTGCAGCCTGGGACGGATGGGAGACACCACCCAGCACCGGCCATCCCTCCCCAGCAGGGACATTCTCCACACAGCCCCGGCCCCGGGGGTCCGATACCCAGCGGGATTTGCCCAGGACAGGCTGCGGTGGAAGTGTGCGGGGTGGTGTCACCCACGGCAGAGTCCCTCCTTGGCCTTTTGGCCACTGGCACCCAGTTTCGGTGGCGGGGGGGGGGGGGGGGCAGGTGGGACAGCAGGGTTGTCCCCACAGTCACATCGCCTCCCACAACACCAGGATCCAGCGGAAAGTATCCACGCAGATGTGGTGTTTCTTCCCGTTTTCCACGCACAGAGCAAACCGGTATGGTTTTCTCCCAGTGGAAAACAATATATAGCTGGGGGGTGGGAACACCCAACCAGAGGGTGCGGGTGGGTGGTGGGACCCCGGGCAGTGGCTGGGGTTCAGGCCATTGCGTTTGGGGTTCCTGCCCCAGCATCGGAGCTGGATCCAAAACTGTCACCAAAACTGATGTCCACTGGAAACTGTCATTTTTTAGGAAACAATTTTCCTTAGGGAGTATGCTGAGGAAGCCTTGGAGATCTCTCTGGAAACACCCAGCCGTCTTGCAACATTTAGAACTGAAATTTGCAATCACAAATTCTGAAATTGTTTTTCACTGTGCAGGCATTTTTGATTGAAAATGCTTAATGATAAAAATCTCAGTTAATTATCTCACATTTATTTACACTAGCTATTTTGCCTAGTGCCAGCTGAGCTTGGGGAGGTACCCAGATATTTTGGGTTATCTAATTCATCACAGGAGCAGCAGTCCTGTAGAAGAGCCCTATTTCCAGACGGTCCCCTTGTTCCCCTCTGAGGAGAGCTGCTCCTTTCCTCTCTTTAGAAATGTTTTCCAATCCCCCACCAAGAAGCCAGTGCTCATCGCCCAAACCCTCTTCCCCAGCTCCCTGACGTGCTTTGGGAACTAAAATGCCAAAAAGGTGAATTTTGGAGGAACCTGAGGGGCTGGGGCTGGGCAGGCGGAGGCAGTGGCCGGGCTGTGCCAGCCTGGTCCTGCCGCTACATGGTACCTGGTTATACCACAGATTTATTGCCACCAGCCCAGGGCCCCGCAGCTGCAGGGTAAACCCCACCACGTGCCCCCGCCACGGGGAGGGGACGGGATTAGCTTGTCCATGTGAGCAGGTTTACTCCCCAAGCATGTTCTGACACGGGCTGGCATGTGGGAAGGGGACCCAGAAGCTATTGGAGATGCCCAGATGCTGGGCATCTCCAGTGGCCACCTCCTGCAACGCGACCCAGGATCCCCCTCCCTTCCAGGCCAGCGGGAGACGGACACCTTCAGCATCTGGATCCGACCTGGGAGTCATTAAATATGGGATCACTCAGGCTGACATCCCCCCATTGCCACCCACTCGCTTCGGAACAGACTCGGTACCCAAGGTTTTAGCAGCAGGAGCCAGCTGCAGGCTACCGCGGTTGGACGTGATGCTTTCCCCAGCTACCTGCCTCCCCATCCCAGTGTCCCCATGTCCCCCTGGCCAGTCCTGCAGCACCCCAGGTCCCTCGAGGAGGTGGGTCAGACCCAGTCTGGCAGAGAACTGCTCCAGGCAAACAGGGCACCCTTCTGCTGGGTTGGTAAGTTCAACCCATCCAGAAAAAGCTCCATCAGAAGTGGCTCAGGGGGACAGACAGGAGCACCCAGCTGGGAACAGCACTGGTGGGGTGGGGTGTGAGCAGCACCCCTCAAACCAGGCTGCATTAGGATGGGGCACCCCGACCCGCAGCACAATGCCAGCTTCCCCAAGCCGAGGGGAGAAAACATTCCCTGTTGGGCAATTACCCATGGGAGAACGGTCAGTGTAAGCACCCACGGCACGAAACAGCGATGCTACGGAAGCAGCTGGGTGGAAGCAACACGAACCACAGAAGATGTTAGAGACTATTTTCCTATGCACAGCAGAGCATGATGGATGGGTGGGTGGATGGGTGGAGGGAAGGATGGATGGGTGGATGGAGGGATGGGTGGATGGAGGGATGGAGGGATGGATGGATGCCTCCTCAGGAAAGAATATACTGGGCTATGACACCTATATTTCCTGCACAGTCTAGAAAAGGGATTTCCAACAAAGCTTTGAAACCTCAGCCCGTACCCTGAGGACTGCAGAGACTCCGAGGACGAGGAGTGCACTGCTTTGCAGCAAGCAGACCAGCGTTACGGTCCTACCTGCCTCTTGTGCCTTGTGGAAGCCCCAGCCCACAGCTCCCATCGCCAAGCTTTGGGTGACTCTCACCTCCTCCAGACCACAGCTTTCCTGCGGTTCTCCCCGTGAGAGGACAACTTGTGCTGGCACCAACCATTGTTTCATTGTTCTCTCGCTGCAGGGACTGATAGTTGTTAATGACTTCAGGTGTGATTAATTTTTAACGGCATCAACTTAATTGCTGGGCTATAAATAGACCTTCCCACCCCTTCTCTGGCTCAGCTGCTTTCTCATGTATGTTTTGCTCCATGTTGGGGGGATCACAGTCCTGAAAACTCTGTGCTGCGAGTACCTTCCCCGTGCTGCGCAGGATGCTCGGGGGTATTGGTCCCCCTGCAGTGACGGAGCTGTAGGAGCCCAGCCTCTGCCAAGGATGGCCCAGGAGTTTGTCCCAAGGAAGTTCTGCCAGACCAGCTGTGATGGAGCCCATCGCAGTGGGAGGAACACCAGGGGATCCGTGGGGTCCCACGGACTTCCCAGGAGCCAGGCAGGCAAGAATTGTGATGCTAAGACCTCTCTTCACTCTGTGCCCCACCATCCCTCTACAAAGGGTCTTCAGATGCTGCACAGGAGCTGAGGAGCCCAAAAGCTCACCAGTATCTTCCAGGAGGTGCGTGGGTCCAAGAGCCGCCAGCAGCGCTCCTGAGGACAGGAGAACGGTCCTGTCCTTTGGGAAGGGGTGAGCTACCTCTCGGCAGAGGGACAGGGCTCGGAGCTGGGTGCTGCTTGGAGAACATCTGATACAACCAGCCCAGCCCTCAAAAGGGGCCCTTGTTCGACATGAGTGTCCCTTCTCCATCCTTGGTCTAATGAGGGCAGGAAGAGCTGGCAAATACCCCAGGTCACTTGAACCTGAGCCTGGCATTGAACTCCTGACCCAGAAAGCAAAGCCTCCTGGCCCAGGCAAATCCCCTCGGCCAGCCCATCCCGCCTGTCCTCCTGCCGGGGGATTTGTGGGAATTATCCTCCCTCCGCCGTCCCCCCGGGGTCCTTCTGCCTCGCAGCCTCCTCTCTGCCTTGCATTTTCTATCCCTTAATGACACTAAGAAGGGGCACTTTTCCCCTAATGCCTTGGGATGCGTTGCCTGGAGAAAGCCGGATGCATGGATACGGGCTACTCTCTGCTCGGAGCACGGGGCCGGATTCTGGATGGGTTGTGCCGGGGTGGGCTTGGGCAGCCCCTCCGCAGCTCTCCGCGCCGGGGACGTGAGAGCTCACCTGGGATGCAGCAGCCGGCGCATCCACATCTCCAGGCTGCTGCTTGACATGTTAATGAAAATATTCTACAGGCTAATTAAAGTCATTTAACACTAACCGTGTCCATGGATTAATTAGAAAAAAGCAGAAATGGCATCGGGCTGGAGCCCAAGCAGCTCCTGGCGAGGCAGAGCAGGCACATGGCTCCCTGGAGGGAGGAGGCGAATTCCCCGGGCTGGAGAGAGCCGGGGCAGGTGGAAGCACCCTCCTCATCCTCGCCTGAGCATGGGTGGCTCCGAAATTCCCCCCGTGTCCTTTCAGTGCAGCAGGTCTGGGTGAGCAGGCACGGGGACGAGGTGCGGGGCTCACTCCGGAGGGATGGCAAGGTGACCGGGAGCACGGCGGGATGCTGGCGGGCGGCTCTGTGACCACCAAGGGGAGGACATGCTCATCCACAGTGGCTGCCGATGGGCAGCGGCTTCTTCAGCTGCTGCTCCGGGCCAGGGCTGTCCTGCTTCTCCCTGCCTGAGCCTGGGTGAGCCCCCCTCTCCCCTGGGCAATCCCCCATTTATCCTGGGTGATCCCCCCTCCTTGGGGCAGGGGCCAGAGGCAAGAAAGCAAGATCTCTACTCCCCATCATGGAGGTGGGCCATTCTGGCTTCCCT
Source organism: Harpia harpyja (assembly GCF_026419915.1). Classification (NCBI taxonomy): domain Eukaryota; kingdom Metazoa; phylum Chordata; class Aves; order Accipitriformes; family Accipitridae; genus Harpia; species Harpia harpyja. Next base: position 90,092,428 of record NC_068941.1, read on the forward strand.
GCAAGAAGCAGCAATAGCCTCCTGCCTCCAAGACTGCCAAAAACCAGGATCAGATGCTGGGAAAGTAACATAAGAGCCTAAAAGAGGCTTTTTTTGCTCCGGCAGGATTTCTCAGGGGCGCAGCCTGATCAGCGGACCCACTTACGGGGACGCTTGGCTGCAGCTCTCCAGCTGTGATGACATCGTGTCTCTTCCTATCTCATCACGCTGTTTGCACCACTCTCTTCTCGCAGAGGAGCGGAGATGAATCATTCTTCCCCCCCTGAACATTTACAGGCACAAAAAAACCCTTCCTCGGTGGCCCCTTCCTTCGTGCCCCCGCTTTGCTCTCCCCTCCTGTGGTGGGTTCCCATCGCGTCCAGGGGTCCCGGCAGAGAGCAAAGTTGGGAGCAGCTGGCGGGGCAAGGCTTCCTAATCTTGAAACCGAGATATAATCCAGTGAAGGGATGGAAAGGATCCATTCTGCTGTCCCAGCCACCAACACAACACAAATGTCAACCAAGAAAGACCCACAAGATGCTGCTGGTTGGGAATCCACCAACAAAACATTAGATGGAGCAATTCGACCATGAACTGCCCTAAGTCCCGGGAGCTGCTCCTGGATAATGCTGCGGGGAAAAACACCCAAAAGTACCCAAAATGCTCTGATTGTTGCAAATGTTGGATTTGTCCCTGCCTGAGCTGATGGACACAGAGGAGCCTGGTGGGACAGGAGTGGCTGGTGGTTGCAATCCAGTCTCCAGGCCACATCCAGGTCGGACCAGCATGCTGCAAGGAGCCATGCAATACCCTCCACATCAAAGGGGTCTTGTAAAACCCTGCGGTCACCCAGCTCTTGCAACGACCGAGGAAACCTCCCAGCCGTGAACGGCAAGGGACCAGCGCGGGGGGTGATGCCTGAGAGTGCAGAGAGCCTGAAACCCTGACCCAAGGGGACCTGCACCCCGCTAATGAGAGGAGGAAGCCGGGCACCGAGCCTAGCACTGCCATCCCCGGGCACGGTGGTGGCTGGGGAGGGACGGGCGGTGGGGGGGAAGCCGGGAAGGTACAACTGGGAGTTTGCTGCAGGGAAGGAAATGCTGTGAAAAGCACAGAAAGGGATTAAAAAAGACAGAGATGAAGGAGAGAGATGGGAAAAAAAGGATGCAGGAAGGAGAAAAGAAGAGGAAAAGAGACAGCCATGGCCTACAGGGTGTGAATTTTCTCACCGAGTGATGAAGGCAGCAATGAGGCACCAAACAAGCAGTAAATAAGCGAACATTAGTCCCTACGGAGAGGCTGCGCCCTCCCGGCCCCGGGCTACGGCAGCCAGCACCCCGCTCGGCACAGCCCTCTGCCCCGTGCCACCGCCGGACGCACCGGCTGCCCGTCCATTCCCGCGCCTGCCGGGGAGCCGAAGCTCTTCCTCCAGCACGGCACGGCCAAGCCCACCCGTGTCCCTCCCAGCTCTGTGGAGGTGACACTGGGACCAGGGCTTTGGCTGAGACCCCGGGAAGACGGACCCCCATGCAGCACCCAGTTCACCGGGGTGCTTTGGTCCTAACCACGGCACAGCCGTGCCAGCTGCCAGCACCTCCTTGCACGTACCCCAAGACATGCTTCTTACTAAAAAAACCCCTGCTCTGCCACCAAAAGAGACAAAATGACTATTTTTTGTGCTCTGCTCCCCCTTGCAGGACCGTGCAGTGGCCGCAGAGCGAGTGCCAAAGCACCACTGAGCAACAGGGTCTCCCCAGAATCAGGCCCCCTCGGCATGCAAGGGGAGCTTGGAGCCAGGGGCTTGGCTGCTGACAGCTGGGACAGGTTCGTTCCATAAGAGGTTTGGAAAAACTGAAATTATTTCCTATCTGAAGCAACGAAGCCACATAGCTGTCTCCAAATGCGCCTTTTACTGGCCAGAGAAGGGGAAGAGTGGGCTGGCGGAGTCATTTCTCTAGGTCCCAGCTGTGCTGCTTTGCACTGCGTTCTTCATTAATTTTATTATTATTACTATTTCTGTATAAATTTTTAAGCCGAAACCATCGCAACCCCGGCAGATGCACTTTTTGCTTAGCAGACATCAACACCAACTTCCCAGTAACATGCAACCTCTCCCACCTCTGTTCGCCCAGGCTGTGCCGTGCCGCCCAGCTCTCTCCGCACCGGGCAAACCTCGGCAGAGGAGAACCGGAAAAATCCCTCCCCGCCGGTGAAGCTCCACGCAGGGGTGATGGAGAAATCCAGGAAAATCCATCCCACGCGGTGATGGAGAAGAAATGCCCAGGCCATGCTGCAGCCCAGGGGTCCCCCAGTCTGCAGGGAGAGTCCCCAGTGGTATCCCCACCCCACTGGGAGCAGGGGAGCGAAGCCACGGAGGCTGCAGAGGCAGGGGGGAACGGCGGGGTGCAGGATCCGTGCAGGATCCGTCCAGCTCATACACAGCCAAACGCCTGATCCCGACAGCACCCACGATGACGCCCGACCCCACTTACCCATCCTACACTGCGGGTGCTGCCGTAAGGACCTCGGGTCCCCGCTGACACCCTCCTGCTCTTTTCTCTTCCCCGCTTAGCCGGACCCTCCCGGGGGAGCCGGGGGACGCTGCCCACGGGGGAGCAGCGTGGCGGCCGGGGGGGTCCCTGCGGACCCCGCTCAGGGCTGCCCCTCGCCCCCCCCCAACCCTAAACTGACCGCTCCTCTGGCTCAAGAGGAAGGGGTGGAGGAGAGCCATTGCCCGCAGCACCACGCACGCTTGCCCCCCGGCCGCGCTCAGCCCCGGCTCCCGACCGAAACACCGGCCAGCACCCCTCCGTCCCGGCGAGCGCCGAGCCCCTCCGCCCGGGTTTGGGACCGTGGGCTCGGCTGAGCCCCGGCTTTCCCCCAGGAGAGCTCTCGCCCACCCCAACCCCACTTTCTGCCCGCTCTGCCTCCCCCCACCGCCCTCGCCACGCCGGCGGCCGGCACGCCTGTCCCCGTGTGGCCATGCCACGGGGATGTCCCCGCCACGGAGAAGCCACCACGACCCTTACCTGGGTCTCGGAGAGGTTGAGCTGCCGGGCTAGCTCCGTCCTCTCCCTGCCCACCACGTACTGGCAGCGCTGGAACTCCAGCTCCAGGCGATAGAGCTGCTCCGCCGTGAAGGATGTCCGTGTCCGCTTGGGCCGGTCCAGGTCCAGGCCCTTGGGAAGCACGATCTCCCGGATCGTCCCTTTGGCATCTGGGAGGGAAGCGGGGAGAAGGGCAGTCAGGAAAAAAGCTGGGCTGGGGAGGAAAGGGACTGGGGAAACTGGTTCCAAATAGACCTTACTGGGGGGGCGAAAGCTGAATTAAACACCGGTTGCACCGTCGAGCGACAGGGCTCGCTGCAAGAGGAACTGTGAAAATCCCCCAAGCTGTGGCTAAAAGAGGCGACATCCCATAGTTTGGTTGTCCCCTCTGGCCCCAAATGCTGCAAATGTATAAACCTCCAGGGAACAGTAACAAAGTCTTCCTAAATTATTTTTTTTTTAAGTGATAAATAGAAACCAAAAAGTCTTTAAGGAAAACAGAGCATTTAATCACAGAAATCATAGTTTCTGAAAGCCAGAACAGAAAACAGTTCTATGCCAAGAAAGAGTTCAAATTAAAGATTATTTAATTAAAAATATATTTTGGTTTTTTATTCCTGTCCTTCCTTGGGAATACTGGAAAAATTTTATCTCTATGACAATTCTCTTTTTTCCAGAATTATTCTCACTGAAGGAATATTCTCTTGAAAAGCAGCAGCTCCTACTTTGGGGCAATTCTCTATTAAAGGACAAGTTTTGGAAGTGCCGCATGCCCCGAGCTGCTCATGGCAGCAGATTTTACGAGGCCGGGGCTATCACTGCCTGCCCACAGCCTGATATCGGGAAACAAAAGCCAGAAGGTTCAACTCCCGCATTAGCCCCGCACAGCCCCTTCCATGCCGTGGGATGCCATTTGCAGCCCTTCCAAAGGAGTCACGGCTTTACTTTCCACCGACAAAGGATGAGCTCTCCCAGAAAAATCCACGGAGCCCCGAGGTGCCAGGAAGCCTGTCCCAGCTCCATGGGCTGGGATGTGCCCGATGGGCTCTGTGTGCCCGGGGTGCACCAGGTATTAAAAAATGAGCCTTGGAAATTTCCCACTGGGTTCCTGCCAGACCCCAAACCCCTCGTGCTCCTTGTCCCCCGGTGCTGGCTTTCCTTAAGCACCAGTAACACCAGTGGAGAGCCCGGTCTGGGTAAGCCCTGGCTGCAGAGCTCCCTGTTTCTGCGCAGTGGCTTTCTTGCAGGTTAAAAACCAGCCACAAAAGCCACACCGGGCAAGCAGCCCTGAGGCCGGAGGGACCCAAGGTCCCCAGCAGCCCTGGCTGCAGGTAAATTGCTTTCTTTCTGGCTGACTCAGGCATGAAAGGATTATAAAATCGGTGGGGCAGGAAGGGGGAAAATGGTGCGGAGCAGCCTGGGAAGGGGTGATGGAGTTGGCATGGGGACGGCAGGAGTGGGGAGTGAGCACAGACTCGGGAAAGGGACTCCAATCCCAAAGCTGGTTCCCCACCGCTACGTTGTGGTACGTGTGACGGCAGAGGTGCCGTCCCGGCACAGCCAGCCTGCTCCAGGCTGGAGCACGGCACTGCAGGAGGCACCGGGGCCGCAGAGGGCTTGGGGAGGGCCAGGGTGGGAGGGGGTCCGGTGGGACCATGAGCATGGGCTCTGATCCACACCCCCAAACTCCACGGGTGGGCTGTCAGAAAGGAAAGGGGTTGTAAGTGGATTGGAGGTATCTCTGGTGGGATCGGGATGCCAGCCTGGGAACCATTTTGTGAAGGAAAGAGCATTTGCAGGGATGATGCCCGGACCACGTCCACACTCCCGCGTCCACGCTGCGGTCCCCCGACACAACAACAGCCGGGGCTGCCAGCAAGGAGCAGCTAACAGAGACGCTCATGCTTTCCAGCCGCAGCTGCGAGTATCTGCCCCTCCGCCCTCGCTGCTCTGTACGGCGCTGCCGGCATTATTATGGGTATTATTTATTGTTATTTCCCCCCGGCAGCTGGGGCACGGGGTGGGGGGAGTGAGCTGGGCACAGCGCCGGAGGGAAGGGAAGGGGGCACAGCCCGTGGTGCCAGCTCGGCAGGGGAGAGGCAAAGCCCCTCTCCCTAGCCCCTCGCCCCCCCCATGGCACAGCAGCCCTATTACACACCGCAGACCTTCCCTGCTGCCCATCCGTGCAGGTTTTGGGGGGACCACAGCCATCCCCCCACGCCAGGAAGGGCACAAAACCATCCTGCCTGAGGAACCCCCTCCTGAGAGCCTTCCCCCATCAGCCGCTGGATCCCAGACCCCCAACACCCTCCAGGTCCTGCCGTGGCTTCCCGGGGTTTTCCAGCAGCCCCCGGCCTCTCTGGCAGGGCTGTGGTGACAAGTTCCATTCTTGGGGACCGGGCTACACCTGATGGCAGCACAGCCAGTACAAGGTCTGGGACTGAAATCCCCCCGAAAGAGTTCTGGTGCCATGGGGATCAATCTCTCCTCTGCCTTAGCAGCTAAATATGACGAGGCAAGGACAGGCAGACACGGTCGGGGAGCAGGAGGGAAGGCGAGCGGGCAGCAGCTTTGGGGCACCGACCCCCTGAGCTTGTAAACAGTGATTTTACAGCCCTGCAGTGCAGCACCGCAGGCCAGGAGGGACGCATCCTGCACACCAACACATGCAGCAGAGTCAGGCAGACACAGATACCCCCGTACACCCACGGACACACCGTGCACACCCGTGTGCATGAAGGACACCTCTTCCCTGCACAGGGACACACCGTGCACACCGTGTACACGGGGGTTTCTGCACCCACACGGCTGCCAGGACATTTCTGGGGCGCACACCCGCTCGTCCAGCCCCGAACACGTACACCCACCCCTCTCCGTGCCAGGGGCTGGTGTGGCCATGGTGGCACACACACCTCGGGGCACACTTGGGGGGGGCACAGGAGCCCACAGCCCTTCTCGGTGCACCCCAAACAGCACCAGGGTCCCCCCCCAGAGCTCCCCGCATCCATCTGCGTTCCCCCGGGCACAGCGCTGGGGCAGCCCCCGGGAGGAAGGGGGGTGAGCACCCCGGGATCTGCCCCCCCCCCCCCTTCCAGCCGCCCCCGGGGCTGCAGCCCCCAAGCTGCCAGCGGGACCAGCTCCCGAGCGGCCCGGCTTCTCCGGCGAGTCCTTGTCCCGTTAATCCCCGCTAAGGACCGACCCGCTGCCGGCCCGCACCCCCCGGCCGTGCCCGCGTCCAACGGCACCCGCCAGCCCTGCCGCCTCGACGAGACGGGGATGGGCGGGCGCGCAGGGCCGCCTCCGTGGGCAAAGCCCCCCCTTCCCCGCGCCCCGTCGCTGCGGCTGGAGGCTCCGTCCCGCACCAGCGGTCCCCGGTACCGTACCGGTGAGCGGACTGAGCCCGGCCGAGCCCCCGGGAGAGCCCCGGACCGGGCAACCCTCTCCTCCGCTCCGCTCCCGGCGGTCCCAGGGCACGGAGGACCCCCGCCGCTTCCCAACCGGCTCCCGCCGACGGGGGGAGGCTCCTCCACCCCCCCGAGAGCCCCGTTCCCACCAAAGGCACCGCGGGCGAGCCCCGGGAATGGGCCGGAGCTGAAGGCAGCCCCGGGACCGGGGGGGAAGAGCCCCGTCCCCCGGGACAGGCATGGGGATGGGGGAGAGCGGTCCCTGCGGCACCGGCTGCCGGTTCACCCCGCGCCTGGGGGGGTGTGGGGGGTTACAAATAGGTAACAATATATTCATTAAGAAAAATTAAAATTTAAACCCCACCACCACCACTTTGCAGGGAAACCAACCTGGAGGCTTGGTTGGCACCGGCCCCTTCCCCGGGAGCGGGCCCTCGGCCGGGGGAGGGCTGGGAGCCCGGCGGGCCCGTGGCCCTGCAGACCGGCTCTCCCCCCCACCCCCCGTATCTCCCCGTGTCCCCCCCACCCGCTCTATTTCGGTTCCGTTCCCGTTTATTTCCTCCGTTTCTCCCCGCCACCATTTTGTCCGCACCGTGGCGGCTGCGGCAAGATGGTGAGACCGGCCGCCGCCGGGCGAGGGTCCCCGGGGCCGGCAGAAGCGGGGACCCTGGCCCGGGGTTGGGGACCGTCAACCCCCCCCCCTCCCCAGTCCCGCTCCCAGCCCCGGGCCCGTCGGGGCGGCCCCGGTAAGACCGAGGCCGGGTGGAGGAGAGGCCTGACCCCGGCCTGACCCCGGCGGGGGCTGCGGCCTCGGCGACCACCGAGGAGGACCCGGGGGCAATCCCGGGGGTACCGCTGCCGAGCGCTGCCCGTTCCCCCGCCGAGGTGCCCGGGGAAAGGTTCGGGCTGCGACGGTTGGGCTGTCGGCGACAGGCGCCTATCGCGACAGCCGGGAAAGAGGCTTGGGTGGGCGGCGGGGGGCATCTTTGCAACCCGGCCGGCAATCGCTCCGCAGCCTCCGGGCGAGCCGGGATGCCCGAGCCGAGCTCGAACGGTGCCAGGCCCAGCTCACGGCGAACGAGCAGGGACCGGGATCGGGCCCCGCCGCCCCCGGGGCAGCGGGGAGGGAGGACACGGCCGAGCCGGGGCCGAGGCTCCGGTCCCCACCGCCCTGCCCTGCCCGAACGCGGGGCTTGAGGCCGGGCGGCCGCGGAGCTTCTCCGGGCTCCGGTTTGGCGGACGGGGCGGGGGGGGGGACACTGGCTGAGCATCCCCAGGCGCGGCCCCGGGATGGAGCCGCGCTGCTGCCCCCGGAGCCCCGACCCGGGGAGCGCTCGGGACCTCCCCGCCTGCCGCATCCCCGCCGAGATTCCCCCCCCCCCCCCGAACTTTTCGGGGTTTGCCATAAAACACACGCTGGTCCCAGCGAGCCCCGGGGCCCGCGATGGGCTGAACGCGATTGCATCCCGAGGCTCCGGGTCCCGCCGTTCCCCGGGCCGGGCCCGCCGCGTTCCCCCCCCCCCCCCCCCCAGCCCCGGCCGAGCGAGTGATATTATAAAGAAGGAAAAAAAAAAAAACCAAACAACACCAAACCACAACCAAATAGCCCCTAACTCGCCGCCGCTCCATGACGCTTTTCTCCTGCGACAACGCTTTAAAAGCAAAGCTGATGCTTTCCCCCCTCTCCCGCCGCCTGCGCGTCCCCCCGGCGGGGCTCGGCCGGCCCGGGGGAGGACGGGGGGCGGGGGGTGGTATCGTTCCGTGACCCCGCGGTTGCTCCCCGGGACCCCCCGCTCCGCCCGCTGCTCCCGGCCGAGCCCGGCCCTTCGGCCGCAAACCGAGGCGGGCACGCACGGCCAGCCCGGCCCCGCTCCCGGGAACCGCACGGCTCAGCGGGCTGGGGGCAACCGGGCCCGGTCCCCGCCGCACGGAGCGGAACCGGGGAAAACCGCGGTGGCGGAGCGGGGAGTAGGGGGACCGGGAGACCGGGAGGCCGGAGCCCGCAGCCCGGGAGCGCCCGGGGATGCGCTGGGAGCGGTGCCGGGGCGGCGGCGGGAGGGCGATTGGGGGGAGCAATGCCCCATCCCGCTGCCACCCGGTCCCGGGGCGAGGAGCGGGGACCCGGCCGGCGGGGACCAAGTGCCCCCCGCGGTGGGGGAAACGGAGAAGGCGGGGGGGGGCCGGGGCCCGAGGACCCTGCCCGTACCTCGCACCAGGATGCGGCGGCAGTAGTCCGCCTCGCCGGTTCCCGACGGGCTCTCGCTGTCCGGGGCGCACTCCTTGGAGGAACCGGGGCTGACCGCCGACGTTCCCGGGATGTCCTTGAAGCCACCGCCGCCTCCACCGCCACCGCCTCCTCCTCCTCCGCCGCCGCCGCCGCGCAGAGCGCTCTCCAGCTCCGCCCGGGTCGGCGCCTTCTCCCGGGCCCTCCCGGTGGCCCCGGGCTCGGCCAGCAGCACGGGGCTCCTGCCAGGCTCGGCCCCTCCATCGCTCATCCCTGCGGGCGCCGCGGCGGGATCAAACATCGGGAGGGAGAGAGAGAGAGAGAGAGACAGAGAGAGGGAGAGAGGAGGCAAGACTAGGCGGGGGGAGGAGGGGAGCCCCCCCCACCTTCCCCAGACCCCCGCCCCTCCCCGGCCCCCCCACCCCACCCCCCCGGGGGGCTCAGCGCCCTGGCAGAGCCGGGGGCACCGCGCCCCAGCTCACCCCCATGGCCGGAGACCGCCGGGGGCCGTCGTTCTCCCGCCTCTCCGCGGCGGAGCCGGCCCTCTCCCACCCGGGGGGCTGGCATTTAAAGCGCACCCCCCCCCCCATCCACCCACCCTTTCTCCGCTCCACCGACCGGGGGTGGTGCCGGGGGGGGGCGGGATGTGGGGTGGCGGCGGCACCCATCGGGGCGTCCCGAGAGGGTGCGGGGGGGGTGGGTAAAAAAAGAGTTAAAAACTTTGACAGGCGACTGAGGCCCCCCCCGTAGCTCCCCCCCCCCGAGCTCCACCTCCCGCAGCACCTCGCTCCGGGCAAACTTCAGGCGCTCCGGCCGCAGCCCCTGCCCTTCCATGGAGAGCCGGTCCCGGTCGCAGTCCCGGTCCCGGTCGGGAAGAACGGGCGAAGGAACGGCCGGTGCCCGGGCTCGCCGCGCTGCGCTGGGATTCGCGTGCGGGGAAATCAATACGGGAATAAGGGGGGTGGGTGGGTGAGTATGATGATTTTTTTTGGCGGGGGGGGGAGGAGGGCGGAGGGGAAGGGGAGGCCAGGGGAGGGAGCTGCGGAGGAAGCGGCCGGGGGTGGGACCGGGGAAGAAGCCGGGGGCCCGTATTCCTGCGGCCCGGCCCTCCCCCGCGCCGCCGCGCTCCTCTGCGCATCCACCGGCCGCCGGCGGGGCCGGGAGCCGGTGACCGGGAGCCGGCGATCGCAGCCCCCTTGGCGGCGGGGAGCGGGTCGGGAAGGTGGAGGGGGGGGGGTGGTGGTGAGGAAAAGAGGGATTTTTAAATTAACGGCCCGGTAGAGACGCAATTTCCTGCTCTCCCGGTCCGTGATACCGATTGGTAAACAAAGAATCCCTCGGCGGCGGCTGCCCGGCCTCGGGAGTGCGGGCAGGGCATGGGGGGGGGGAGGCTGTTCCCGCTCCCGCGGCGGGGGTGCCCTCTCCTCGGGGGGCTTCACCCGCGGGGACCCCCGCCTCGGCGGAGAAGGGCCAGCCGAGATGGAAACGAATAAAGAAATAACACGGCCCCGGTCGCCGCCCGGCTCTGCTTCCCCCCCCCCCCCGCCTCCCCGCACCCCTCCGGACCGGGCGGGGGGGCTCCGGCCCCTCTCCCCCACGTTGCCCCGCAGCCCGGTAGTCCGAGGGTCTCCGGTGCTACCGGAGTTACCGCACCGTCTCCCCAGGATCGGGCAGAGGGGGAGCCCCGAAACCCCCCCACCCCCGCTCCGGCACAGTCGCTCCCGGCAGCCGCGGCCCCCCTCCGGGCCGGCACCGGCTCCGGTACCGAGGCGAGGGGCTCCCCGTGCCCAGCCGGGGCGGACGGGCGGCCTCCCAGGCCGGGGGTCCCGGGCAGCCCCCCCCCCCTCCCCTCACTCCACGGTGGGCTCCGTTCCGCCGCTCTCTACAACGGGGCAAAACCCGGCGGAGAAGCAGCGGCGATGCTTCAGCTGGGGGGAGCGGGCGGGGGCGGCGGCACCCCTCTTCCTCTCGCCCTGAATCCCCTCAAATCGAAGCGGTTGGAATGACGGTGGATTAAAAATAAATAAATTAACTGTTAATCCAATTGCCGAGAGCCCAGCATCCCCGAGAGCTCGATCCCCAGCGACCGGGACACACCGGGGCTCCAAACCCCCCGACACCCACCCGGGCTCGGCCGCTCCCGCGGCCTGATGCTGTCCCGGAGGGGTCTCGGTCCGGCCCGGTTCCCCGGAGGGAGAGAGAAAGCGGCCGAGGCAGGAGACGCCCGGCTCTGGGACGAGGAGTTCAAGGCCTCCAAATTTGTCCTTCGGCTGGGGTGGGCCCCGAGTGTCGGTGTCTGCGGCAGCCTGTGCCCGTCCCTGAATTAACCGAAAGAGCGCGGAGCAAATAAAAATAGATTAAGGAAAAAAACCCAACAAAACAAGACAATAAGAGAAAAGGAAAAAAAGAAAAGGGGAAAATGAAGAGTAAAAAAGAAGAGGAAGAAAAGAAAAGGAAGAAAGAAAATGAAAAAAGAAAAGGAAAAAAGAAGAGGAAAGGAAAAAAGAAAAGGAAAGGGAAAAATAAAAGGAAAAAATAAAAGAAGAGGAAAAAAGAAAAGAAAAAGATAAAAGAAAAGGGAAAATAAAAGAAAAGAGGAAAATAGAGGAAAAAAAGAAAATAAAGCAAACGAAAAAGGCAGAGCAGGGCGAGAGCGGGGAGCCGGGACGCGGAGCAAGGGCCGAGCCGGCTCGGCGGAGGGCCGGTGCCTCCCGGCCCGCACCCTCGGCTTTGGGGGGGGCCCGGAGGGACGAGCGGGGCCCGGCGGCGGGATGGAGCCGCCGGTTCGGGGTAGGAGCCGGCGACGGTAACCGGTTCCCCGCTCCGGGAGCTGCGGTAAGGCCGGGCCGGGGCCGAGCAGCCCGTCTCCGTTCTCCCCCGCCACCGGACCCGGTTTAAGTCGTGACATTGGCAAAAACAAAACCAAAAAATCATAACGAACACCGAGAAAAACAATCCCGACCCAAACCCGCCTTCCTCCCTCCCTCCCTGCGGAGGCGATGGCCGGTGGAAGGGCTCCGGGCCGGTCTCCAGCCGGGAAGGCGGAGGGCAGCCGCCGCCCGGGAGCTGCTGTAACGAAATAACCCCCCCCCGTCCGCCGAGCACCGGCTCCGGGCGGCGACCCGGGCCCCGGTACAACCGGGCGAGGAGCGGCCCCGCAGCCCGGTCAGCCCCCAGACCCCGCCGCCCCCTCCCCGGCTCCTTATTCCCATTTTTCTCTTTATTATAGATCCCTATTCCCATTTTTCTCTTTATTATACATCTCTAGTCCCATTTTTCTCTTTATTATCCACCTCTCTTCCCGTTTTTCTCCTTAGCGCTACGGTTAGCATTAGTAACAACGATCCGAGGTTTACGCCGGGTGGATCTGAGCTTGCGGGGGGAGCAGAGGAAGGATCCGCGCTCCTCCGCGGGCTGCGCAGGGTGGAGCGGAGCCACGGCAGCCTCTGCCTGACCTGCCTTATCCTAATAAATAATAATAACAGCAGCAATAAAAAAAATTATGCTGCTTTTCCTTATTATGTCGCTATTATTGTTGTTGTTGTTATTACTATTATTATTGGTATTTTTGCTATTTTTTCCCTCTCTCTTGGGGCCGTGCGGAGCAGGACCCACCCGGGGAAGCCCGGCCCGGGGTGGGGGGGGCCGCGCTCGCCCGCATCAGCCCCGTTTTCAGCGGCCCCTCGCTGGCTCCCGACACCGCCGCTCGCCCGCTGCCACCGCCGCCGAGCCCCCTCCGAGCCGCTCCCCCCCCTTTTATATATCCCCCCCCAAATATTCCTTCATTTTGCCGTTTTCTACCCTGGCGAAGGGGCCCGATGGGCCACCCGGAGCCCCCCGGCACCCCCGGCTCGCTGGAGATGAAGGTAACGGGGGGCTGGCTGGGTGCCCCCCCGCGACCACCGACCCCCCCCCGGGTCGGCAGGATTCAGCTCGGCTTAGCTGGGCTGGGCTCGGCTCCGTGCGGCCGCGTTTCTCCGGGCCCACGCCGGCCGCCTGCAGGCCCGTGGGCCCCGGCTGAGGTGAGGGGCGGGGGAGGGAAATACGGGGGGGGGGGGCGGGGACACGGGTAAGTGTGCACGGACACGGGGGGAGTGTGCACGGACACGGGGGGAGTGTGCAGGGACACGAGTAAGTGTGCGGGGACATCGGTAGGCGTGCGGGGACACGGGGGGGAGTGTGCGGGGACACTGGCAAGTGTGCACGGACACGGGAGGAGTGTGCACGGGCACGGGGAGCCATGTGAAAACACGGGGGGAGTGTGCAGGGACATGGGTAACTGTGCACGGACACGAGGGAACTGTGCACGGACATGGGGGAGCCACGGGTGAACAGGGGAGAAATGGGCGTGGATATCATGTAACTGTGCGGGGACAGCGTAGGTGTGCACGGACCCGGTGTGAGTGTGCACGGACACGCCGTAATGGTGCGCAGACACGGGTGGGTGTGCACGGGCTCATTGTAACCGTGCACAGACACGGGTGGGTGTGCATGGACACAGCGTAACCGTGCGCGGACACGGGTGGGTGTGCACGGGCACATGGTAACGATGCACGGACACGGGTGGGTGTGCACGGACACGGGTGGGTGTGCACGGGCACATGTTAACGATGCACGGACACGGGTGGGTGTGCATGGGCACAGCGTCACCGTCAGCAGATGAAGGCATAGGCGTGCAGGGTGCCCTGCCGGGGTGCACAGCCCGCAGGGTCCCCGCGGGGCTGCACCTCAGGGTGCACCCCTCCGCAGCGCCGTGTTTTGCCACGGCCGGGGGTGGGTCGCTGCCCCGGGGACCCCCCCGGGATTCCCCCCCCCCCCCCCCGCCGGGCCCGGCCGGGCCCCGCGGCTGCTCGCCGGGACAAGCGGGGACCGGGCGGCCTCGGCGGCTGCGCCCGCCCCGGGGCTCCGGGGAACCGGCCGAGGGCGGAGGATGGCGGAGGAGCGTTGGGGGTCCCGGGGGCACCCCCTCGTCCCGGGGCCCTCCCGGGGGTGCCCAGCACCGACGTGCTCCCCCCTCCCGGGCCCCCGGCAGCGCTGATTTCGTTAGCGGAGCCGGCTGTCCCGGGGAGTCCAGGGTGGCCCCGGGACCGGGCGGGCGGGGGACACCCTTCCGCGGGTGGGAGACACCCCTCCGCGGGCAGCGGTCACCCCCACGCCCCGCCGGGCTCCCCCGCGGGTGGATGCGCTCCCCCCGGCTCGGCCCGCCCGGCCCCACCGCGCCCACTCGGATAAAAAGAAATCAAACGAAATCAAACGAAATTAGGGCAGGTCCGTACCGCAGCCCCCCCGGCACGGCTGCTCCGACACGGCCCCAGTGACCGAGCCCGCCGGGAACGGGGGGGACCCCGTCCGGTCCCCCGGCCCGGCCGTCAGCACCTCCTCCCCCGGGGCTCCCCAGCCCAAACGAGTCTGCAGCGGCAGGGCCACATCCACAGGGGGAACGGTGGGGTCCGGGGACCCCAGACCCTTCCCCGCTTCTGGGACCCCGCTCCTGGGATCCTCTCTGCCAGCATGCCACTTTCTGGGATCCCGTCTCCCACCTCATCTCTGTGATCCCGGCTTCTGGGGTGCCCACTTCAGGGATCCCAGCTCCAGGGGACCCTGTTCCTGGGATCTCTGCCCCAGGTTCCCTGCTCCCGGCATCCCTGCTCCGGGCAGTCCCGCTTTTGGCACGGTGGCACGGTGGTCCCGGCAGAGGCCTGGCCCCGGAAAGCCCCCCAGCCCAGTGCTGCCCCGGTCCCAGCCCCAAGCACTGTGCCAAGCTCCAGCTCTGGATAATTAAAAAAATTAATTACTGGGGAGGGGGGCAAGTGAAGAGCTCAGACATGAGGCACAGGTGGGGAGTGAAAGAAATAGTGCTAGCACCCACACCACCACCCCCCCCAGGTCCCCACGGGGCAGGGTGGACCCCCCAGAGCAGGGCTTGGGGGAGGGGGGTGCGATGCCTTGGCTGCGTCCCCCAGCACCCCCAGCTCCATCACAGGCAGAGGCTGTGTTATCGGTGCCTCAGTTTACCCTCTCCAGGTGTGCACAGGACCCGTGGGAAAGGTGGCATGGCTGCAGCCGCCCCCAGCTCCAGCTGCGTCCCACTGCTGGGGACCCTGGCACAGCCAGTGCCATCCCCTCCGCGAAGGCTGGAGGCACACAGGTGTCCACAGACCAGTGTCTTCACTGGAAACGTCCACAGCAGAGCCCAGACCAACAAGGGACACGGAGCCACAAGCTGTGAAGAGCCACCCGGGCACCAGGATGGCTCTCAAAAGGGAAGGGGAGGAGGAAGAGGGCCAACAGATCTCGGGGCTCGGCTGCTCCGAAGCACAGTCGCAGGTTATTCTGCACCATGAGATGTTGCTCAGCCTTCGCAGGCTGTGGTTTCTGGTTTGCCTGAAGCCCTGCACATCACTCCCTGCCCTCCGGCTGCTCCCAGCCTGCGGGTCTCGCCTGCCCGGCCGAGGCAGGCACACAGCAAGGGCGAGCGGGGCTGATGGGACACGCGGGTGACAAGGTGTCGACGCTGTCGGCACACCGCGTGCCACCAGGTGCATGGAGGAGGGTGTGATCACAGCCCCGGGGACCTGCTACCATCTTCTGATAACCTTGACCTTTCCAGTTTCCCCAGTTCCTGCTCTGCTGGAAACCTCCTTCCCCTAGACCCCCAGAGTCCCCCAGGACACCCACCTGGGGGCCCGCAGCCACTGTGTCCCCCCTGGGCCAATTGCTTCCCAGGAGGGGGGAATTGGCTCCAAATCATGTTTCATCCCCCAGGCACCCATCGCCACCACACACAGGCAATTCCACTTAATAAGCTTTAAATTAACATAGTTGGGGGCCTTGTCACGCCTCGTCCGTGGAGCCCCGGGGTGCTCCTGGGGGTGCGGGTTCCTGCAGTGGCCCCAGCTGAGATGATGATCCCAAAAGGCAAGGGGTGCCCCAAGGGACCCCGATAAACCTCCGCTGCTGTCAGCGCTGGGGCTCTGCGCTGGGGCTGGGTATGCTCTGGTGGCCTCCGTGGGACAGACACCCCCAGACTCCTGTGGCTTTATGGAGTGATGAGACCCCAGGCAGAGAAGAAGGGAAGGTGGTCCTGGGGGGCTGGGCAGGACACAGCCGACCCTCACAGCCACAGGAGGGCAGAGATCAGCCCTTCCTTCTGGTTCCCACGGCACGTGGGTGTTTGGTGTGGGTTAAGGGGACTGCAGAGGGTCTGTGGGGCTCAGCGAGGCTGGGGCCAGTGACCCCCATCCCCTCCACCCCATGGGTCCCAGCCCAGCCCTGGCATGACCACAGCCACGAGGTGCAGCCACGTGTGGGGAACCGGGCAGCATGTGTGACACAAGGATAAGGGGGAGGGGGGTGTCCGGTCACGCAGCCACCCCTGTCCGTGTCCATCCCTGCTGACTTGGGCCCAAATGGCAGCCCCGTGTGGTGTCCCACCGTAGCCACCAAACCTTGCCACCACCAGCCCGCAGCTAGCGGCGACCTCCAGATAATTGATGACGGTGAAGAAGCAGGATGGAATTAGCAGGTGTTACGGAGAGCGCTAAACCTCGGGGAGGGAGGACGTGAGAAGCACCAGCGCTGGGATGGAGGAGAGGTGGCCCTGGCTGGGGACACCCTCGGGGCAGGCTGGGGAGGATGTCCACTAGGAGTTGGGAGATTTGGCTGCCAACGGTTTGGGTTTAGGGGTAAACCCTGGGAAGTACAGAGGCACAAGAAGGTGGGCAGCATGGTGTTGCCCCACATCTCTCGTTGCGGCATAGCGGTGGCACCCCCTCATTCCACCGGGACCGACCCACCGGGCTGGCGTTGTTCAGAGCCGATCCCGCTGGCAGGCACCGGGGTCCAGGGCAGGGGTGATGGTCACATCTGCACAGGGACATCATGCCACTGCTCACACGGAGCGGGTGGGCTCGTTTCCCGACCAAATGGGGCCTTTGAGCCCGGCAGGCCAGCAATAATCATCGCAAGAGCCATCAGCATCGCTGACGTGCTGAGGCCGGCCGGGCTCACGCTTGTGGACAGCTCTGCTAGCACAAAGCGAGGGCAGCGAGCCCAGCCCTGCGTGTGCCCCGAGATCACCCTCCCCGCCAGCGCCGGGTGCATTTCAGCCGTCCCCAGGATTACTGCAAACAGCAAATCAAAGCGCGCACTAATTTATCCAAGGAGAAATGCCTAGCACATTTCTGCAAGGTCCTCTGCCCGATGGCAAATCCGTGGCCTCCAGTTCACCTTCTGACCTGCCCTTATTCCCTTGCTCTGCCTTTAAACCATGTGACGGGAGGATTTGGCTTAACGTGTGTCGCTCCAGAAGGAAAGGAGGAGAAGGAGCTCAGAGGGCCCGGAGGTAATCGCTGGCTCCCCACCCGCGACGCAGGGGCATTCCTGCAGCTGTGGGGCTGGATTAAGCCGGACGCGCACCCCGGTCCTCTCCCAAGCCCTGCTGCTTCCCACATCTCCGAACCCCTTCGCGTGGGTCAGGGCAGGTGGTTTGCAGAGATTTAGCATTACAGGAGCAATCCCTTGGCTCTCCCTTGGTGCTGCCTGGTGCTTGTCCCTTGCTCCAGGTTGGATGTACGTCCTCAAACTGGTGGGACATTCCCCACACCCTCTCCTCTGCACCCACAGCACCAGGCTGCACCAGTTGCGCTGCTGGGAAGAGCCGGCATCTGGCACGGCGGGCCGGCCGGCAGCAGCTCACGGGGCCCAACGTGTGCGTGCCAGCCGGCAACATCTGCCTTGGCCCTCCCAGCAAGCGGCTGGGCACAGCGGGCAGGAGGGGCCAGCTGGAGCTGCCCGGCCGCCCCGGGGGGTTTGGGCAAGAATTAATTAACTTCAGGCTGAGGAGATGCGGGAGGGAGGGAATAGATGCGCACGGGGACCCTTTGCGAAGCCCGGGGGCTCGGTCGGGAGGCGGCGAGCAGCGTGGGCGCAGGTGGTGGTGGAGGAGGTGGGTTCGGCAGCGGTGGGGTCGGAGGGCTCTGCCACGGAGGTACCTTGAAAAGGTGATTTCCAGCCGGAGGGATGGACCTGCCCAGGTCACCCCAGCTCCATCCGAACTCGTCTGTCTGGGCCTGCAGTTTAGTAGCTGACGGAGGTTTAACCTCGCTGCCACCAGATGCTCGGAGGGATCTCAGCAAGGAGGCAGCAGCTGCTGCGATGGGCTGGGGAGGGGGATGCCTGCCTGCCACCCTGCCCACCACCCGTGGGCTCAGCGCCGCTCCCATCCATCCCATCCCGTCCCTTCCCATCCCATCCCCGTCCCCAGAGCGCTCACAGACACAAGCTGAGTCCGTAGGAGCAAAGCCAGCCCCTCGCCCGGAGAGCACAGGGCCCTGCAGGGTGCTCAGGGGAGTGTACCCGGGGGTCACTCTGTGGGGCTACCCCACTGTCCCTGGAAACTGGTGTGTCCATCTCCCAGTGCAGGAAAGGAGGACTGTCCTGCCTGGCTGGCCCTGCTTACGCAAGGGAAGAGGCTGCACCGCTGGTGAGCCACGGCACTGGATCCACAGCACTGGGAGGATGCACCCGAGGATGAAGGACTGTGCGATCCTGAGAGCTGAGCGAGAGGGACCTTAGCTGGAAATAAGGCTGGTAGCTCAGTACGTTTGAGCACAGGGAGCTGGAAGGGTGGGGGGGAAGGCTGGCTGGCGTGGGTGCTGGCTGTCTCTCCCACAGCCCACAGGAACGGCAGCACGCTGCTTCGGTGCTTGAACCGGAGCAGCAGAACAGGGGGATAAGGGGGGATTAAGCACCCATGTGAGTGGAGCATCGCCCCCGATCCGTGCCTGGGAAGCTCCAGCTCCATGCTCCGAAGCACTGTCCGGCTGCACACCCGTGGCCGAGCCCCTGTCCGGCGGCGAGGTGGCCGCAGAGTGACATCTAACGGCAGCGGGCCGAGAGGGGACACGGCCCAGCAGCCACCTTCCTCGCTGGGGGCTGCCACTTCTGCAAGCAAAGCCCCCCCCGTGGCCCCCAGCTCCCCTCCAGCAGCACGGAGCTGACAGGACAGGGCTCCTCCGCATCCCCTGCCTCTTCCCGGGCACCGAGGGGACATGTTTGGCCTGGGGACACCTCTGCCCTCCTGTCCAACGGGCTGACAAGGCAGATGCCAGGAAAATGGGGTGCTGTGACCCTGGGCTGTCTCCGAGCATCACATCCCCGATCTCCCACCTGCCCCGCAACCCCGTCTGCAGACCGAGCTGTTGCTCCGCAGCGGCCACAGACCGGCTTGGGGGGATAACGTGGAGGAGAGAGCGGGGAAGGAATCACACGCCAACACGGGGGAGTCCCCAGGTGAACCAGTCCTGCCCAGCCCCACGCCTGCCTGGTTCCTCCCGGCTCTCCACCCTTCCCAAAGCAGGGCAATAAAACCCTTCCCAGCTCATCCCAACAGACACCGGCTGTGCGTTGCTCCAGATTTTATTTCCAGACAGAGGAATAGCATACGGGGAGACCCCGGCACTCGGGGGCTGCGTAGCACCGCAGCAGGCGGGACCCTGGGACGGTGGCTTTGGTGGGGGGGGACAGGAGGACGGTGGCGATGGAGAGGCTGCCCCCAGGCTTGCACCGTCACCAGGAGATTTATTTATTTTTTTTTTCTCCTGGGGTTTCACTGCTGGAGAGCAGCTCTGAGCCGTCACAGCTTGCCGGTGCCTGGCACACACGGCACACCACGCGCGGTGGCGAGCACAAACCGTGCCCGGCGTGAGAACAACATCCACGGCGGGGAGGGACGAGGGGCACGGCGGGACAGGAGAGGGGCAGAGGGGGCTGGGAGGGGATGGAGACGGGACCAGGTTATCCCCAGGGTGGTGGCTGCCTGGATCCAGCCAGGCCAGGGCTGTGCGCTTCCAGCACGACCTGCTACAGTTGCTCCTGGGCCAAAGAGCCACCGGCTTAGGAAGCTCCATCCATCTGGAAAAGGTTGGGGCTGGTTGGGGAAACCCTGCCCACGGTGGAGCCTGCGGGGCGAGGGGAGCACCCAGAGCATCGCCCAGAGGGGTCAGCACCCTTGTGGGCTGTGAAGCCCCTCTGGGATGAGCTTGCAAGGGGGAATTCTGGTCCTCATGAGGCTCTGCCCCTCCTGTCCTTTCCCCGGTGCCAGCAATGCCAGCCGAGGCTGCGGTGGCAGCACGTACCAGCCTGGCTGGGCCAGATCCTGGATGGTGCATGAGTCTGGACCAGCATCCCTCAGCCCCATGCTGGGGCAGCACTGGGATGCTCTCTATCACAGCACACCCCATGGACCCCCCCCCACTGCAGGGATCCCCTGGGAGCTCAGGGTGGGGGGGCGGTCCTCAAAGCTGGCCCCACCACGGTCCCTACCTGTGCCTGTTCCTATTTGCTCCTCAGCTCAAAAGTGTCCTCAGCACTGGACCAGCCCCAAAACGTCCTCATCCTGGAAGGGAGGAGAGGGAGCTGCCACCCCGGCTCCCCGCCATGGGCTGGCTCAGCCCGGGGTCCCCGTCCCCCCCCCTTCCCATCCCAGCCAGGGACATTACCTGGGCCACAGCTTCACAGCCAGGAGGGCCAGGGCGGCCACACAGATCACGGCTATGAGCAGTCCGGCCAGGACGGTGAAGGCCAGGAGGTGGGTGAGAGCTGTGGGCAGAGGGGAGCCAGGGCAGATCCCCGCTGGCATCGGGGCTGCCGGCTCGGCAAGACCGGAGGGGGCTCAGGGAGCCCTGACAGGGGGGGTGGCCTCCCCCAGCCCTTTTCCCCATGGCTGTAGCTGCAGTATGGCCCTGGTGTGGGGTCAGTGTACGTGGGACCCCCCCCCAGGGGTGCCCTGTGAGGGGTGAAGGGGACCCTTGGGAGGCAGCTGTGACAGCCGGCTGCAGGCGAGGGACACCCTTCAGCACCAGTGCCATGTCCCCGGGGTTGGGGACAGCCAGTCGGTGGGTTGAGGACACACCATGGGGGGGGTCACAGGGTGGCACAGCACCAGGTTCGACCCCGCGGGGACTCTTGCTGCTCCTGGCTGCCCCTGCCCATGTCACCGTCCCCTGCACTAAGGGGTCGGGCAGGCTGGCACGTTTCTGTGTGTCACCCCGTGCTGGATGGTGTCCTGTCCCCTGCCAGCGCCTGGGGACAGGCAGGGAGCTGGCAGGGCGCACGGGGAGTCACCCGGCACAGCGACAAGCATCATCATCCTGTTTTGCCATTTGTTGAAGCCAAGCCAGTTCCTCCTCACTTTTTTGATCATTCTGCAGCATCCAACTCAATTTTCTGTGTCCATGGGCTTTTTTAGCCCTTTCATAAAAAGCAAGCTGGGATGCTTTGGGAGAAAAACTCCTTGAAAGGAAATACCCAATTCTTGCAATAAAACCCTCCCTCTTTTCCCATCCACCTAAAGACCCATGGCCGATTCAACCCACTTCTGCCGGTCATCCCCACCGCTCTGAAATCATCTTTCTGGCACAATTCCCCGTTCCCCACCAAGCCCCACCACCCCCAGCACAGCACCCCCGGGGGGGGGGGGCAGCCCCACTCACTGTGCACGTTGAAGTAGGCACCGGCCGTGGCGTTGCCCATGGGGTTGCCGGCCACGCAGGTGTACTCCCCCGAGTCCTCCGGCCCCACGGCCCCGAGCTCCACACGGAGGGTGTTGTGGGAGGGGGACGTGTGGACCCCCGGCTTGGTGGCTGGGGCCAGGCTGGAGGCCAGGAGCTGGCCGCGGCGGTACAGGGTGATGGTGGAAGCCGGGTGGCTGTCGGCCGTGCACAGTACGATGCCCACTCGCCCGTTGTGGTTCTCCAGGAAGGTGCTGACGGAGACGTCCCGGGGGGGGTCTGCGTGGGGGAGACAGGGCTGGCGGTGGGCCATGGCGTGGGACCGCCTCCCACGCTGATCTGGGCGCTCACCAAGGGCTGCTTAACGCATCCCTCCTCCGGGCTGGATCAGCTCCAGCCCACCCAGCCCGAGGTTAGCCATTTCACACCCTTCCCCAGCCCTTCGCTTCCCCCTGCCCCAGCTGGAGAGTCCCCCCCGGCTCAGAGCATCGGCAGCCGCTGCTAGACAAAACCCTGATGTCCTCTTCCCTGGGTCTGAAGGGAGAGGAGCAGGGCAGGGAGAGGAGGAAGAAGAGGAGGAAGGCCCCCTCGCCGCAGCAGGACGGCGCGGATGGGATGCATGTGATGCTGGGCTGGGTGCACCCAGCATTTTGGGGGCTCTGTGCCCCATCCTGCCCGGTGGCCTGTCACCGTGGGGTCGGGGGACACTCACAGAGCACGCTGAGGCTGAGCGGGACCGAGGTGGCACTGCCCCGTGTCCCGCTCGCCCGGCAGCGGTAGGAGCCGGTGTCGGTGCTGGAGACGTGGGTGAGGACGAGGGAGCCGGCCGGTCCCTCCCGCAGCCACCGGCTGTTCTTGTACCAGGTGTAGTTGGCCTCTTCGCCCACCCAAGGGACGCCCGAGCAGGTCATGGTGGCTGTGGTACCTTCGGGGACTTCTGGCGAGGGCTCAACCGTGACTGTGACGCCTGAGGAAGAGGAGGGAGGCTGGGAAGTCGGGGGGAGCCCAGGACTTGGGTATTCACAGGACAACACCAACCCAACCACCCCCCCAAAAGGCTCCTGAGAGCCACGGTCCCACAGGAGGACCCACCGGGACCCCGACACGGTGCTCGCCATGGCTCGGGGCCCCCCCTCACCTCCCACGTCCAGATGCAGGGACGAGGACGCGGTGCCGTAGCTGTTGTTGGCCGAGCAGATGTAGAGCCCCGTGTCCCGCAGCTCCAGCCCCCCCATCTCCACCCGCAGGGAGTTGGGGGCCACCTGGACGGTGAAGCGTGGCTCGGCCGGGCCCCACGTGGAGACCAGGGGTGCGAGGCCGGGACCCCGGCGCAGGGCGATGCCGGAGGGTGGGAAGCTGTCGACGGTGCAGAGCAGGACGGCCTGCCGCCCCCCCCGGGGCTCCACCAAGGAGATGAAGGATGGCTCCTGGGGTGCATCTGCAAGGACAGGGACAGTGGGGTGTGTGTCCTAGCCCCCCCCCCCCCCCCAGCTCTGGTGGCAGGGGACCAGCCACCAGTGGGGTTTGGGGGGGTGACGGGTTTGCTGCTGGCTGAAGGCGGGGGGGGGGGAGAAGGGGCGCGATGCGAGGCCCGGGAGCGCTTGGGACCCCCCCCCCACCCCGGACCAGGGGGCCGCGGACTGTCGCCGGCCTGTCGCGGGATGTCACCAGGTGGCGACATAGACCGTCCTCCCAACCGCGCCGCGGCGACAGCGACATCCCCGCCGGGCTGCCCTGGGTCCCCTTTGCCGGCAGGACCCGGTGTGTGTGTGTCCCACTCCCCGTGACACCCCCCTCACCCCCCCCATGCAGCCGCCCCTCACTCACAGAGCACCCGCAGGGCGGCGGGGGGGGCCCGGCGGCCGCGAAGCCCCTTCCCCACCTGGCAGGCGTAGGCACCCGCATCCGTGTGCCGGGCAGCGGGGAGGACGAGCGAGGCGTCGAGCCCCTCCGCCAGCCACCGCCCGTTCTTGTACCAGGTGTAGAGGGTCCCCGGGTGGGCACCCACGTCCCGGCAGGTCAGCGTCACGTCGGTCCCCTCGGGTACCTCGGCGGAGGGTCTCACCACCACCCTGACGGCTGGGGAGAGAGACCGCTGGCCCTCACCGGCACGAGGTTTGCCCTCCTCGGCTGCGGCTGGGAAAAGCCTTTCCCGGCTCCGAAGCCGCCGTTCCCCCTTTGGCGGGGCGCGCGCGTGGGGTGGGTGCCCACCCGAGTGGGCAGCAGCACCTCCTCGCCCTTCCATCGGCCCCACACCGTTCCCGATCCCACCCCGATGCTCTGCTGCCCAACAGCAACACTTATTTGGTCCATACCCCTCGATGCCCACACCAGCCCGCTCGGGGGTCCCCAGCCCCTTGTCCCCCCACCCGCAGCAAAGCCGGACTCACCCTGCACACGGAGGGGCAGGGACGCGCGGGCGCTGCCGAGGGGGCTGCGTGCTCGGCACTCGTACTCGCCCTCATCCTCCTCGGAGGCCTCCCGGAGCTCCAGCCTCAGCGCGTTGGGAGCCGGAGAGATGTGGCCGCTCTGCCCAGGGTGGTCACCTCCCGCGGGGGGGCTGGAGGCCACCGGCTGCCCCCCCTTGAGCAGGGTGATCTCGGACAGGGGATTGCTCTCCACGGCACAGAGGAGGATGACTGCCATCCCCTCGCCGCTCTCCACGAAGGCCTTCATCTGCAGGTTCCTGGGGGGGTCTGCGGGAAGGAAAGGCGGGGGGGGTGAGGCGAACTGTAGGATAAGCAGCGTCTCAGCAAGTCGGAGCATCCCCGGCCTGCGCTGCTCAGGCGGGGCCGGCTGCTCTCACGGTCTGGGCTGTGAGCTGGGGGGGTGATGCTCTGCTGCCAGACACCGCTGCCTGCAATACAGAACCCGTTCAGGCAGCTGCCTGCAATGCAGGACCTGCTCAGGACCTGCTGCCTCTTTCCTCAGCATCCACGGTCCCCTTGAACCGAACCGACACTCAAAACATGGCACAGGGACATTTGCTGAGCTCATTTCTAACCTGAAGCTCCAGCCACGCCGGCTGGGTGCGGGAGCGTGGCACAGCACGTGGCACAGCACGTGGCACTGCACGTGGCGTGGCACTTGGCCTGGCCCGGCTCGGTGTTCCGCTCACAATCCAGCCTCAATAAAAAAATACCCTTTGCACATCAGTGCATGGCAAATCCAACAGCAAGGCTTGTGCAAAGGCAGCACGACTGTGGGTGCAGCTCGGGCCCATAGTGCCAAGACAGTTTTAGTAGCATCCATCTAGCATTCGCCATCCAAAATCAGGAGGAGGAAGAGAAGCAACGGATTTGTTGCCGGGGTGTCAGGCGCTCTGGAGGACATTTCCAGAAGTGCTCCTCCACACTCACTCCTCACAGCAGATTTATAGGTTAAAGCTGTCTTTTTCTAATAAAAAGGAAAAAACCCTTACATTCTGACTTGCAACTACACTTTTTTTTTTTTGCATGTCTTTTTTTAAACAAAGTCTGGTTTTCATTTTCCAAATCAGGAAAAAAAAAAAAATCCTGCAGTGTTTCCTGAAAGCCAAAGATTGTTTTGTCTCAGTTTGGTACAAAGGGGGCTCTTGGAGAAGCTTCACCGAAATCTTCTGCAGATGACATGGGGCTGGTTGGCCAGGTCTGCTTGCCGGCGGTCTAACATAGGACTGGGGTATAAAGCTTGGCTTAGTTATCACCTGGGACAAAGGCTAAATTTTACTGAGCCCCCCAAAACTAAGCCAGGCCTTGCTACCACCCACCCCCTCCAGACCATGCCCCCAGGAGGGTTCCCAGCCGAGGGGACCAACCAAGGGACAAGTGACACCCCAAGGGACCACCATGCAGCGCGGCCAGGTCCCCGTCCCGGGTGGGTGCCAGGGACATCCCCCCCCCAATATGAAGCCCCCTGCCCACGGGGACTCACAGAGGACGTTGAGGGTGGTGGGGGCAGAGCTGCGGGTCCGTGCCGGGGTCCGCACCGCGCAGTGGTAGGAGGCGGCGTCGGTGGCAGCCACGCTGGGGAAGGCGAGGACCCGGGGCCGAGCCGCTGCTGAACCAAACCTTGTTCTTGTACCAGGTGTAGCTCAGCGCTTCCCCGCCGCCGCTTTCGACCGCACAGGTCAGGTTGACGGCGTTGCCTTCTTGGATGTCCGGGGAGGGGGAGATCCAGACCCTGGCAGCTGCGGTGGGAGAGGGGAGGGAGGTGATGCTCGGGGTGGGCTGGGGGCTGATGGAGGGGCGGCTGGGCAGGAGGGCGGTGGGCTGCTTGGTGGGAGAGCTGGTCCCATCCGGGATTTTTGTCTGGGGCTCTTTTCCCGTCATTCCAGACAAGAGGCGATGAAGACGCTGCAGCCCCCTCCCTGCTTCCCAACCCTCCCCACCCCTGCGGCGGCCGTAGGACAGCCCGGGGTGACGCTGGCTCTGCGAGCACAGCCGGGACGGCGTCATGGATGGATACGGCAGAGCCAGCCCTTTGCATCACCTCCCAGAGGAGCTGCAGTTCCTTCACTGTGTGCGGGGGGATACACGCAGCTCTCCGGGAACACCTCTGGCGTAGCCCTCCGTCCCCATAAACACGCATCTTCCTCCTTTTCCTCTCTGTTTCTGCGATGTCTGTCCTATTCCAGCTCCTCTCTGCCCTCCCTTCCCCACGAGCGTCCTCCAGCAGCGCCTGCCTTCACCTCTTCACCATAACCCACCGTCTCCATCGCTCCCCAGTTTCAGCGCAGCCAGTTTCGGTGGCTCCATCCCATCCCCATCCCCTTGCCCACATCCTGCCCGTCCCCAGAGGCAACCCCAGCCCCGCACTCACTGCCTGCCGTGAAGTTCACCGCGGTGCTGGCGTTGCCGTAGGCGTTGCTGGCGGAGCACACGTACTCCCCCTCGTCCTCCAGCAGCACGGGGAGGATGCTGACCCGCAGCGTGTTGAAGGCCAAGGCGACGCTGAGCCGTGGCAGGGCGGCGGGCTGCGGCACCGCCGTGGAGGCCACCAGCGCCTGGTCCTTGAAGAGAGCCAGCTCTGCCTGCGGGCTGCTGTCCACCGTGCACTGCAGGACACCCCGCTGCCCCTCGGGGGTCTCCAGGAAGGACGTCAGCACCGGCTCCCGCGGAGGATCTGCCCAGGACAGACGTTACACGGAGGGTGAGCAAACCCTCAGTCAGCCCCCCGAGGTCGGGATGCCTGGCCCCAGCTCCAGCCGGGGAGGGGTCCCATCCCCCTGCCCCAGTCCTGGGTGGCATCGCCGTCCCCAGGCTCCTCGGACACCCCGAGGTGTTTGCAGTGGCTCCTGGCACCTCTCAGCCAGCGCCGGGGCGGCAGCAGCAGCCCACGCTTGCAGGAAAGCTTAAGCCAGACTTTTCCTCTCCATGATTTTTCCCTCCGTTCCGGAAAGAGATTTCTCCTAAATTGAAGTCTTGAAAAATGTGGGTAATTTCAGGTCGATTGAAACATGTTGTTTCAACAGAACCCAAATATTTCTTATTGCTTTTTCCCCTTTTTATGCCACACGCCAGGCAGGTGAGACATGGGGTGGCCACACCGCTTCTCATCGGAAAGTTCTGCTTACAAGGGGACACGCAGCGTTTGGGGACAGTGCCAGCGGCGAGGGCCACGCAAGGTGCCTGCCGTGTGCCAGCCATAGCCCTGCGTGGCCAAGTGGCCTTGCTCAGCATCTCATCCCCAGCACCATCCCCGGCACCATCCCAACCCCAGCACCATCCCATCCCCAGCACCCTGCTCGCCCCCGCCTTGATTCCCAGGAGGGTCCCACTCACAGGAGACATGCAGGGTGACAGCCGGGGAGATGCTGGTCCCCGAGGGGCTGCGGGCTCGGCAGTGGTAGGAGCCGGCGGCGGGTACTGGCAATGCGGGGCAGTGTGAGGAGGTTTTCGGGGCTCTCCTGGAGCCATTTGCTGTTCTTGTACCAGGCGTAGACCGTGTCACCCTGCGGCTCTCCTGCCACTTGGCACGTCAGGGAGACGTCATCTCCTTCCCGCACCTCCGCAGACGGCAAGACGAGGACTCGGGCAGCTGGAGCATGGAGAGATGACGATGCCAGCTCAGAGGGCATCGCAGCAGAGCTTGGCACCGCCGGTCCCTGAGCAACCCCGACACGGCACAGGACGGAAACAAAACCCTCATCACTTCCATAGCGTGCGGCATAGCGCTGCAAGTTTTGGTGCTCTTGTTCTGACTGGGGAGGCCACGGACCCTTGCAGCCCTGGGGCTGGCACTGGACATTTATTTTTAAGAAAACACATTGCTCCCTGTCCCCATTAGCTGACCCCCCTGGACTCCATCAGTTGTGGTGCCCAGGGCTGAGGTGTTTGAATACAGGTGCTTGGTGCGGGGCGGGGGGGGGGTGAGCCAGTGCCTCCGGAGCAGCAGCCGGAGCCTGGATGGGATCCAGCGGCAGTGGGTGGGAGCGCAGACACCGGCTCCCCTGTGGACACCTCCACAGAGACACATTTGGATCGATCAGTCTAAGGACCAGATCCCAACCCAAGAAATGAATTCAGCCCAGGATTCCTGCCAACCCGCCGGGTAACTGGGTACGGGTGCGGAGGCGAGAGGGTCTGGGTGCTGGTTAGGCACTGAGGGTGCTGGTTAGGCACTGATGCCCACCCACAGCCAGAAACCCCCCCGGTGCAGACCACCGGGTCCCAGCTCATCACACCCAAGCCCCTGCACAGGGACCCCTGTATGGACCATCCCACCCGCTGGTGCGGGTCTAAGCACGATGCCGCGCGGCGTCAGCCGGCCGGCGCGCGGTACTCACTCTGCACGCGGAAATACAGGCGGCGGGCCGCGGTGCCGTGCGCGTTGGTGGCGGTGCAGCGGTAGCCGCCTTCGTCCGCCGGCGTCACCTCCCGGACCTCCACCCTGAGGGAGTTGGGGGCTGCCGTGGCGCTGACCCGCGGGCTGGGGCCGGTCCCCGCGTCGCTGGTGGCCACCAGCTCCTCGCCCCGGTGGAGGGCCAGCCGGGCGGGAGGGTTGCTCGCCACCGAGCACTGGAAGATGGCCAGGCGGCCTCTCTCCGTCTCCAGGAATGCCGTCAGGTGGGGGTCCCGTGGGGGGTCTGTGCGGGGCAGAGAAGGGCGGTTGAGCAGCTATCGCTCCCCGACATGAGATCTCCTGGAAAGTGGCAGCTTCCCGGGGTCTCCCAGAAAGAGAGGGAAAAGCTGCATCAGGGAAGGGAAGGGAAGGGAAGGGAAGGGAAGGGAAGGGAAGGGAAGGGAAGGGAAGGGAAGGGAAGGGAAGGGAAGGGAAGGGAAGGGAAGGGAAGGGAAGGGAAGGGAAGGGAAGGGAAGGGAAGGGAAGGGAAGGGAAGGGAAGGGAAGGGAAGGGAAGGGAAGGGAAGGGAAGGGAAGGGAAGGGAAGGGAAGGGAAGGGAAGGGAAGGGAAGGGAAGGGAAGGGAAGGGAAGGGAAGGGAAGGGAAGGGAAGGGAAGGGAAGGGAAGGGAAGGGAAGGGAAGGGAAGGGAAGGGAAGGGAAGGGAAGGGAAGGGAAGGGAAGGGAAGGGAAGGGAAGGTCTCTGCTGGACCCGTGGGGACCACACCATCCCCAGGGTGACCACACCATCCCCACCCACAGCAGCCACCCTTTTTGGGGTGTGCTATACCACGCAGTGGCCCTCAAATGTATACGAGCTTTACACCCGCAGGATCACATGCCCGTGCACACATTAAGTGCATGCTTGCTCAGTAGGAAAGCAAAGACGCTGCAGACGGTGGCACGGAGGGACGGACGCCCATGGGAGGAAGCCCCAGGAAAAATTTTTTTACTGAGAGGGTTGTCAAACATTGGAATGGGCTGCCCAGGGAAGTGGTTGAGTCACCATCCCTGGAGGTATTCAAAAAGCGAGTGGATGGGGTACTCCAAGACATGGTTTAGGGGGCATGGTTAATGGTTGGACTCGATGATCTTGAAGGTCTTTTCCAACCGAAATGATTCTATGATTCTACGATTCTATACATATGTACTCAAAGATCCACACGTGCACCCACATCAGCTCTGCCCAGGCCCCGGGCACAGCCACGCGTGTGTGAGCAGAGCTGGGCACGCTTGCATAGACATAAGCTACAAATCCAATATCCCAATAAACGGAGCATCCCCAGCAGCCCGTACATACACAGCACATCCAGGGAGACGGCGGGGGAGCTCCGGCTGCTGCCGTCGGTGGTGGCTCTGCAGCGGTAGAGACCCGCGTCCGTGCTGGCCACTTGCCGAAACACCAGGGAGGCGGCCGAGCCCTCGGCGAGCCACTGCCCGTTTCGGTACCAGGTGAAGTTGGGCAGAGCCGGGGAGTCGCTGCTCAGCCGGCAGGTCAGGTTGGCGGCGTGGCCTTCCAGCACGTGGGAGGACGGAGCCACGGCGATGCTGGCAGCTGCGGGCAGGGGCAGAGGCAGGAGGCAAATAGGCTCCAGCGTGAACTCAGCCAGGACAGCAAGCACCCACCTCGGCAGCGTTAGGGGGAACAACCCCCTCCGAGGCCGGCCAGCTAGCAAGTGACTTTGCGGCTATTCCAGGAGAAGGCAAATGCCGGCTAATCCTGCAACGCTGTGATGGGGACGGCTCTGAGCTGGAGCAGCACCCTGCCTTACCAGCCCAGGGAGGATGTACTGGCAGGAGGGGGTTCGTGGGAACTCCCTCAGCAGCGTTTTGCTCAGCATCCCTGGTCACACGTAGTCAGAGGTCAGCAGTGAATCCCTGCCAGGAGCTGGAGCCCTCGCTGTGGCCATAGGGGAGCCCTCCAAACCCACCAGGAGAGGCTGGAGGGGCTGGCACAGCCCCCTCCTGTAGCAGACCCCACTTTAACCCCGCTCACGCTCCACCCTAGCACCAGATGACTTGTGCACGGCAGCTCTTTCAAGACAGATGCTGTTTGATACCCCGGATTTCATGGGCATGTGGCCTATTTCTGCTCGTTCTGTCCTTCTGCCACCATCACCCTTGATCTCCTGAGCTTGTCTCCTTCCCTGGCATTCCCTTCCCACCCTCCCCTCTCCCAGCATTTTCCCAGAGGCTGCGGGGACGTGTGGCACCCGGCTCTATCCTGCCCATCGCCCCTCCATCACACTCACTCTCAGCCCTGAAGTCCACGGCCGCGCTGGCGTTGCCCTGCGGGTTCCCAGCCCAGCACACGTAGGTCCCCTCATCCTCCATCACCACCTCCTGGATCTCCACCTTCAGGCTGTTGTAGGACAAGGTGGCGTGGACCCTGGGGTTGGGGGTCGTGGGGCAGCCCCACGTGCAGGCTATCGCTTCTTCTCCTCTCCATAGGGTCAGGTTGGCCTCTGGGTCACTCTCAACGGTGCACTGGATGATGCCCAGGTGCCCGTCCTGGGTGTCCACGAAGGAGCTCATCACCGGTTGCCTTGGTGGGACTGCAGGGTTAAAACACCTCTGGTGAGAATATTATGGATTCCTGAGGTTGGCAGAACCCCAAGAACCCGAGGGATTGCTGCATTCCAGTGCCACCTGAGCAGTTCTTGGGCATCCCAAGACCCTCCAGCTGCCAGACCCCAGGGTCCCACATCTACCGGCTCTCTGCAAGGGACCTGCATGCCCCAGGCACCTCTGGTGGCACCTCTGTTGTCACCTGCCTTGAGCTCAGGGTCCAAGTGCAGGTGCCCAGCCCTATCCCACACCCTGGGGCAGATCTGCAGAGATCCCAGTGTTTCAGGCATCTGGGGGCTGGTTGTGATCCACATTTCCTACCACAGCTACAGAAAAATGCCATTTTGTCAGGACTGAAACTTCCTAACTGTTTTTTTTCTGGTTTGGTATCAGGGAAGATTTTTATTTTACAGCACAGAAAATATTTGGAAGGCAAAATCCAACCGGAATATATTTTTCACAGGGATCATTTCTTGTTCTAAGAAATCTAATTTAATTTCATGGGACATTTTAAAACTCTTTGGGAATTCTGGGATTCTCCAAATTTCTCCTCCCCTAAATTCACAGATTTACCTGCAAAAGGGAAATTTCTGCCTTTCCCCCATTTCTGCTCACAAGCTCCTTGGCCATGCTCGGCGGTGATGAGTGAAACCTCGGGGTGGGAACAGCAGAGGGGCTTCCCAGCAGGACCACCCAGCCCAGACCCAGGACCCCCCTTGCTTTCCCGGGCATTAGCTGGGGGACACCCCCCGGCAGCACTCACAGAGCACACGGAGCGGGACAGCCGCCGACGTGTCGCTGCCGTTGCTGCTGCGGATCCTGCACTGGAAAGCGCCTGCATCCTCGCCGCGGACGGAGGGGAAGCGCAGCGTCGGGGTCGAGCTCTCCCGCAGCCGCTTGCTGTTCCTATACCAGGTGTAGAGGGTCTCCTCCGCCGTGCCCCGAGCCCCCAGGCAGGTCAGGGTTACGTCTGCCCCTTCCCGCACCTCCGCCGAGGGCTGGATCAGGACCTCTGTAGCTGGAGGAGGGATGGGAGAGGGATGTCAAGGAGGGAAGGGAAACCTCTGCCGCAAACCTTCACCCTTCCCCTGGCCCTGTCCGGCCAAAGCCCCGCACTCGGTTTCCCTCTAAGGCAGGACCCAAACAGCCCCCTCCCTCGCAAGAACCCGTGGCATCGGTGGCTGCGTCTCTGGTGGGTGATGATCCCTGGGGATGCAGGGATGTCTCCACCTGAGCCGTTCACCCTGGATCTCTTCCACCAGCGGAGACAAACGGAGCCTTTCCTGAGCCTTCACCTGCTCTCTCGGAGCACCCGCGTTCAGCCACGTGAACTGGTGCCAGGACAGGTTCGGTCCCCTCTGCCCGCTGGTGGGTGATAGGATGGGCTGGACGCATCTTGGCCAACTTGAAACGGACCCAGCTAACCACTGTGGCATCCCTGCTCCAGTTTATTTTCTCCGGTGTTGGACCTTAAGGTCCATTTTGGTTTCTTTGGACATCCTAAGGGAGGCTCCTCTTGGACATGGTTTTGGGGGGCTTTCCTCTCCTCCTTTCCCATGGCTGCTGCCTCTGTCACCCCAAACCGTCAAGGCTGGGGGACCCTCAGGGTGCAGAGGGTTAGGGGATGGGGCAGGAGGAGCTGGTCCCCGCTGTGTGCCCAGATGCCACGCACCGCTGGGGGCTCGCAGGCACAGGGAAGAAACACTTTGGACAAACTTTGCTACGGATTTTGCAGCACCAGCCCCCCAGAATCAGTCCCGGGAGTTTGTTGGCACCCAAGACCCGGAGCCAGGAGCCTGGCAGCCCCCTCGCACCAGGACCGGCGGGACTCACCGCGGGCGACAAAGACCTTGGCGGTGCTGGCTTTGCCGTAGGCGTTGCTGGCCGTGCAGCGGTACTCCCCGCTGTCCTGGGGCCCCACGCCACGGATCTCCAGCCGCAGGGCGTTGCGGGATGCGGTGACGCCGAACCGCTGGCGCGGGGCCGCCTGCGACCCGCTGGCCGCCAGCAAGGTGCCGTCGCGGTAAAGGGCCACGGTGGCCGGCGGGTGGCTGTCCACGGCGCAGCGGACGATGGCCAGCCTGCCGCCCTGCGTCTCCTGGAAGAGCGTGATGGTGGGGGTCCGGGGGGGGTCTGCGGGAGGGGAGAGGATGATGCAGCTCGGGAGGTCCCAGCAGTGCGGCCGCTACCTGAACGGCTGCGCGTGGGGCACGTCCAGCCCCGATCCGCACAGCTGCTCCTCCGAGCTGCTTTCCCCCTTAAGTAAGTGGGTTATATTTACTCACAGAAATGTCAAAGCCAAACCCAGGGCTATTTTATTTTTCCCCTGACTTGCAAAAGCTCCTGAGCTGTTATTATCGTAGCTGGCTCCTCGGTTAGTAACCTCCCAGCGGTTTATGGTGTGTAACAGATTAGTGGAGAAGCAGGAGATGCTGCAATGAACGGACGGGTCCCTGCTGCAGCAAATACCACTTAATGGTACCTTCAAATGCGGCTCATGACCAGAAATTGTTGCATTTATAGCAACTTCTACCTAGGAGGGCTGAAACCCACCTGTCAACTGGACCCAAGGCATTTGGGGCAGAGACTTTGTTTTGACTCGAGGGGGTTTGCACAGCCCCTGGCACAAAGGGACCCTTGTCTGGTGGGGCCCCCCCCCCATCCCATCCCCTGGCAGGAGCCGTGGGTACTCACATGTCACGCTCAGGGTGATGGCCTGGGACGTGTCGCTGCCCCGGTCGTTGGTCACCTTGCAGGAGTAATAGCCGGCGTCGCTGGCGGCCACGTGGTGGAAGAGCAGGGTGTGCGCCGTGCCCTCCTTGAGCCAGGCACTATTCTTGTACCAGGTGTAGTTGAGGTCCTGGCCCTCCCTGCCGGGGACGTCGCAGGACAAGGTGGTGGCCGTCCCCTCCTGCACCTCGGCCGCGGGGCTCACCGAGATCTCTGCAGCTGATGGAGATGGAAGCAAGTTCAGGATGGCCTCGGCGGCAGGAGAGCAGCCCCCCTCCTCGCCGAGCCCCCCGACCCCGCGGCACAGAACAGAGTCCAGGGAGAGGCAGGAGCCCCTCTACCCCCCAGGGATGGCGGTGGAGGCGGGAGGTGTTTGGGTTTGCTCCCTGCCACCGGCACTTTCCCAGCTTGGGTTCAAGTCCAGGCTTTAATGCAAAACCCCAGAGGCAAAATTCATGGCGGGTGCAGCAGCGTCCTTTGCCTCTCGTGGTCTGCACGGGGGGCTCTGGCGGGACCCGACCGGCCCCACCTGCTCCAGGCTGGGGGGAGTGATGCTCCCTGTGGGATTCTGACACGGGCAGGCTCCTGGGTGATGTGGCGGTCTTGGGCTTGTCTCTACCGCAGGATCCGATGGAGGACCTTGGCTTCCCCTCCCTACAAACCACCCTGGCTCCAAATCCCCGAGAGCTCTGACAACCTCCTTCCCCGCAGCGGCAGCGAAGCCTTGCAGCCGGCTCTGCTCCCCGGACTTGGCTGGAAATGCCTCCCCGCCCTGTCTTTGGGGTTCGCCACAGCCCTGCGCCGTGAAGGATGAAGGATGCAGGCATGGTGCGATGGAGGCATCACAGTCCTCCACCACGGGCTTCCCAGCTCCTGGACCTCCAGCCGGTACTGGCCATCTCAGTGCCAGCCCCTGCCCACCCCAGTCTGGACTGGGTAAACTCCGTCCCGCTCCCATGGCCCCGCTCCTCCTCCAGCAATGACCCAGCCTCGGGCAAGCTCCCCTGGCACTTACAGAAGATGTAGAGCGTAATGGCAGGCGCCACGCCAGCCCCGACGGCGTTCTTGGCTTCGCAGCGGTACTGCCCGTAGTCCTCACGGCGAACCCCCCGGAGGGTCAGCATCTGCTCGCTGCCCACGGCCACCCCATCCTTGTACCAGCCGTACGCCGAGATGGGGGGGTAGCTGCTGCTCATCTCGCAGGTGAGGGAGACAGTGTCACCCACGCGGATGTTCTGCGTGGAGGGGCTGACCGACACGTGGGTGTCCTTAGGGGCGTCTGCAGGGAGGACAGACAGACACGGCAGGCAGCGGTGAGGCTGGGCAGGACCCGCGGGATGCTGTCGTAGCCCATCCTGCTGTTTATATGTGAGGGTCTGGTGCGGGGAAAAGGGGAGCTGGGAAGGGGGGCAAAGCTCCCACACCAGCAGCGGAGAGGGGTGGGCGCAGCGGTGGGTGCCACGACGTGCCAGGGAGCTGGAGCTGGCACTTCAGCAGTGTTTATGGGACCAACGCTGGCTCTGGCCATGGAGAGCAGTGGGGGAACAGGAGAGGGGGGGAGAAGCAGGAGGAAACTCTGCTCTGGCTTTTTGCAAGGAGCCCTGGGAAGGAGGGAAGGGAGGAGGCACGATGGACGGCAGGAGGGGGACCTGGGTGGTCTGACCGTGGCAGAGATGCCCCCGTCCCCCCACCCCACTCAGCCAGCCCCTGTGCAGAGCTGCCCCACGTACGTCTCACCCGGAGGACGACCTCCCCGGTCGCCTTCCTCGAGCCGTAAGAAACTTCGCAGAGCAGCTTTTTGGAGTGGTCCTTCCAGGAGAAGGAGGTGGTGAGGGTCAGGTGGTGGCCGACCCCACTGGTGTCCAGCTGGACCCGGCTGGAGACGGTCGAGACCTGGGGGTCGTAGCCCTCCCAGCGCAGGGCGACGTCGCCCAGCGGGCAGACGTAGGGTGTGGAACACTCCAAGGTGGACGTTTGCCCCTCGGTTTGCTCTTCGCTGGTGGCAGTGCTCGGGCGCTCGAGCTCTGGGGATGGAGAGCAGAGGGTGGGATGTCCGCGTGGGGCAGGCGGGCAGGGGGCTGGGGGCGGGTCTCCCCCCCCGTACCCACCCGAAATGCTCAGCATCACATCCTGCGCCGCCGACCACCGGTCGCCGTTGATGATCTCGAAGCGGAACCTGTAGGGCCCGCCGTCCTCCGGCGTCACCCCCCGCAGCAGCAGCGTGCAGTTGCGAGCGGCGGGGTCCCCCAGGAGCTGGGCACGGCCCTTAAAGCGTGCATCCACCTCCTGCGCTGCCGAGTGGTACACCACCGTCTTCTGGTTGTCGTAATCCTTGTACCAGATGGCCACGATGCCGTCGCTGGCCGCCACGTCGGTGGGGTAGCTCAGGGTGCAGGGAACCACCACGCAGGACCCCCTGACGCCCCGCAGGGATTCGGGGTAGGTGACCCCCCACGAGCCGAGGGCTGTGTCGGAGTTGGGGGCAGAGGGAAGGGGGGGGTCAGGGTGCCAGCCGTGCGGGGGGGCTGCTGCGAGCTGTCCCAGCCGTATGGTCCGCAGACCCCTGCTCCCTTCCTAGGACCCACCGGGGCTGCGTCACATCTCCTGAGCTGCCTGAACAGGCAGGAGGTCGTGGCTTGTTTCCTCACCCCCTCTCTGGCTCCTTGTCCGTTCTGTCATGCCCTGGCTGTCCCCCTGCCACCCCATGCCCACCCCATCCCGGCGCCCAGCCGCATCCCTGCCCACGGGCACCACGCGCCTGCCCGTCGGGAGCACGGGCAGAGCTGCCATGTGGGAGGACGGCGCGATGCGGCACATGCCGGCAAATCTCCCCAGAGCATCTGCTGTGCCGTGGCCTGCAGGAGAGCCAGGACCAGCCTCAGTGTCCCCAGAGCCTGTCCTGCCCATCCCTCGGGCATCACGCACGGTTCCTGGCAGGACCAGGGCATCAGCGCTCCCACTCCCACCCATCCTGGTGCAAATCCAGGCAACCAGCCCCTGCAGGGGACCGGACTGTGCCGGCGGGGCAGAAGGCAGCAGGTCTTTCTGTGGTACCTTACCTGGTGGGATGAGGCTGGCCAGGAGGACGAGCCACCGGGGCAGGGGCATGGCAGCACCCCGGGCACTGCTGGGGGTCCCTGGGGGCAGAGGCAGGGCAGGTTCACGCTGCGAGGGTGGGAGGTGGCCGGTCTTCGGGGTCTGCGTTCGGCAGAGGGGACCCTGACAACAAGAAGAGGTGGCCAAAAGCTCTGAAACGCATTGTACATCAGCGCAGCCCAGATTTTCCCACCGTGTGCTCTCACGCTGGGCTGGCAGAGCCCACCCGGCGCCGGGCAAAGACAATTCCTTCTGCACTGAATGGCAAAACCTCAATCCCAGCTCCTTCGTGTCAGTTAACCACCAGCAAAACACGTTATTGATCCACGCAGGATAAATCCTGCTTGCAGCAACACCGACATCGCTCTGGATGCACGGTGCTGCCAGCAGCAGCGGCACGGTCTCCGACGGGCCGGGGTGGGAGAGGGATGGTGCGGGGTGGGGGGGAGCCCCGGCCCCACTGAACTCTCATGGGAGTTTAAGGAGCTAGTCCGGGTTTTGCAGTGGGGTGACAGGATTTACTTCATTCGAGCTTATTCATGTGCTCGGTGCATCCGTGCGACACGGGGAGCAAATGAAGACTAATACTGACATGGAAAATGTGTGTACGGCATGGGATGGGGTCATGCAAATGCCAGTTATGGGATTCTGGGTTGAAAATAAAAATGAGGGCAAAGGAAAGCAAGCAGATACCTGAAACTAAGAGGTGAGATACTTCTAAAGAAGCACTCTCAGGGAAATCCCTGGGAAGGCAGAAATCCCCGCAACCTGCTCACAGACACCAGGCGAGCTCTGGAGGGTCTGAGCATCTGGGGGGGGCACAAACGTGGGGACGGAGGACAGAGGGACACAGTCGGGCTCATGTTAAAGCTATCCCGATATCGCAGCTCCGCTGGGCACACAGCATCCCGGTTGCCAAAACACCAGAGACACAAAGGTGCCTGTGTCCCACGGGAGCTGCTGGCGGGTTTGGGGCTTCCCTGGCTCGCAACCGAACCGCGGGCTGCAGAGGGCTGAGGATCAGGTCCTGGAAGTGGGACCGAAGGACACGGATTTTTAGACTCTGAAGTTTTGATTTCAATAAGACCAT
Organism: Harpia harpyja; assembly: GCF_026419915.1. Classification (NCBI taxonomy): domain Eukaryota; kingdom Metazoa; phylum Chordata; class Aves; order Accipitriformes; family Accipitridae; genus Harpia; species Harpia harpyja. The sequence goes on from NC_068941.1 coordinate 90,129,897, forward strand.
CTGCGGTGAGGAGGAGCACGGCCGCGGCTCCGAGCCTGGCGCAGCCGCTGCCCTCCCCAGGGTCTGCCTCTGCTTTTTGGTGTTGTACATTCAGGTGGGACGGTTTTAACTAAGGATTTATCAATTTTTAGTAGGTTTGATGGCTTTTTGAAGCTCTAGACCTAAGCAAACTGATGAAATTGTTTTTAAATTTAAAGAAATTATTCTGTGATAAACCAGAATTTTTTTTTCTGAATTTCTTTTCATTGTCATGGAAATAAATTAACTGATTGATTTCAATTTAGATCTTTATCAAACAACTTAGCAATCTTTCCATATTGAACGAGGCACCGTTTTACTCCCTGAGCCAACCTTTTCCTCCATCAATGATTTGCTGCTTTGCTAACACCTTTTCTTCCAACACATGCTTTGAATTTGCTTGCCCCTAATTTGGTTTAGGGAGGCATTTTAGAATCCAAAGCACTCGTGAGAGCTTTAGCTTTGCCTGGGATTTTTCCTGGCCAAACTGAAGCACCAAGACCAAACGAAATGGACCCTGGGTGACCATGCACCGGTACCACCGCCCCGGCCCCCCCGGCACCACGGGGCTGGAGGGTTGCCCAAGGGCCGGGGGGAGCCGGGGACCATGCGGGGGCCAGAAATAGCCGTGGGATCGGCGGCGGCCGCCGGGCTCGGGGCAAAGGAGGAAGGAAGCGCCGGTTCAATGCCGGGGTCCACTCCCCAGCTCCCCGCTTGCGCTGACGCCAAGTTTCGTTTCTTCTGCCGTGCTTCTCCCAGTTTCGGTTTCTGGGTGGCGCGGCCTCGAGAGGACCTTTGGTGCAGGATGGGGACCCCCAGCTCCCATCCGCCCACCCGCCCCGCGCTGCGGCCGGAGAACACGGCAGCCTGTGGTGGGGCCCTGCTGCTCGTTAGCTCAACAAAATTAAAACATTTGTAAAGATTTCTCAATAAAAAAATTTGTAACAGCCTCTGCGTGCGTGTGCACGTGCACAACGCAGTGGCGGTCTGGGCCAGAGACATTGCACACGCCAGAGCAGAACATGTTTTGCATTATCACCTAATACCAACTAGGCAAGAATATTTAGATGTCATGCACTGGAAAATAGGGAGAAAGAGGCGATTTCCCAGTGAAGAACCCTGTAACGGTCTCCTCTGCACCCACAGTCACTCTCAGCCTGAGCTGCCACCAGCCCATGAGACAGCCAGCAAAATCCCCACGAGGGCTCCCATGCGCGCCAGCACGTGCAAGGGAGATCTCTAACTTCTTCAAGCTTTAGTAAAAATCACCTGTTGGCGTAGAAATGCGGCAACCGGGGCTGAGCACAAAGAGGGGAAACTTCTAGTTGTGGTCCCATCAGCCTCCACCATGTCCCAATGCAGAGAGAGCAACAGAGATGGGGACCACGGAGCGGTCGGGCAGCATTCCCCCGGGATGAGGGGTGGATGTGAAATCCCCGCGCCTGTCCCCACAGTGCTCCCACCCAACACACCCCTCCTGGGGGCTGGGGGAGCCCACCTCCCCGCTGCCTGCCCCATCCCTCTGCCTGCGAGACCCAGCGAGGGCAGCTCTGGCAGCAGGGAGGGAAGCGGGGGGCAGGTCCGTACCCCAGCCCTGCTCCATCGCTACCTGCTCCGCAGCCGCCCGGCACTGATCCTGCCCCGGTCCCAAAGGCGGGGACAGCACGGCACCCTCTGCACGGGGTGGGAGGCTGCTCAGTCCCGTACCACCCTCTCGCCGCCGCCGTCGTCGCGGCTTTGCCAATCTCCGCCGCTCGGGGACTTGCACCAAGCCCTCTCCGAGGGGTGCGGGTCCCTGGCTCCAAACCCAGCCCCAAGCCTGGACCCGAGACCTGAAGGTATCTGGGCAACTTTCCCGGCCCCAGCAGAAGACACACAAGGCTTAACCCGGCAGAGATGCTCTCACCTCCGGCTGCCTTCGCCGCCGCAGCCAGCCACCCCACGGCGAGGTGCCGTGCCACCTCACCAGCCCTGCACAGCATCCCACGGGGTGCCTCGTCCCAGCCCCACGGGGTGAACCCCAGGGCCAGTCTCTGCCCCGGCTGTCCCCATCCCGGCACCTGCCTGGCGAGCAGTGGCGTTACCTGGGAGTGCCTGTGCCACCGGTGGTGTGGGCTCCCACGCCGTGGCATCGGGGATGGTGCTTGCCCCTCGCCGCTCAGGGACTGCTATTTATCTGGTGCAGGGGGTGAAGAGCCCAAAACCGCATCACTTCCCCATTCAGGGGTTTGTCCTTGCCTCCGCTTTTGGGAAGTGGCTGACATCGTCAGCTATTTCTGGCCTTGTACTGGTTCGGGGCTGTTTTGGGGCAGGGGCCGTGGTGGTCCCCACGGGAGGTTTTTGCAGCATCCCAGCGCTCCAGGCTATAAAGGACGTTGGGAGGCTGCATTTTCTTTGCCCCGCTGCAGCCCAAGCAGCATCATTCTCCTGGCACCCCAGAGCCCCTCGGAGCACCCTTGGCCCTGTGCTGTGTCAGAGCCAGAGCAGGGCGATACCCCAGCCCCGGGGGCACCCACCCACCCACCAAGCATGCCCAGAGGGTCTCCAGGTTTAGGGCCCTGCTGGGATCCCCCTGCCCAGGGCTGCTGAGCCCTCAGCGGGGAAAGCCTGCGGTGACGGCGATGCCGTGCCACCTGCCCAAGTCCTCCCTGGGGCAACCCATCACCCAGAGACTTTATTCTCGCTGTTAATTTGTGGGTTTTCACCGCAGCATGCCCAAAGCGAGGAGAGGACTCTGCCAGCCCTCCCGAAGGGGGTTCCCAGCTTGGCATCAAGGCTGTGCCAAGACACGGGGTGATGTAGAGGCTGCTGGGGCCGCCTGGTCAAGCCCAAGGGGTTTGCGCTGATCCCGGGGTACCATCTGCTTGGGTTTTTGGGAGGAAATCTGGGGGGAATCTACACGAGACTCAACCAGGAGCAAATCATCCCAGCAGTGTGGCTGCCCCAAGCCTGGCCCTGCAGCGTGACCTTCAGGCAGGGGCTGAGCTGATCTTTGGCTGGTTTGGGGCAGGATCCAGATCCAGCCTCTGCCGCAGGTGCCTGTATCTAAAGGGACTCGGTGCTGCGGCACGAGCCCGTCTGTCCCCTGGGTAACGCTGGCACTCAAATTTGATGGCTCGGGGTCAATGCTCGACCTTGTGTAAGTGGACGGGGAGCGTGGGAAACTGCCCTCGGGGACCTCGTGCCGCTGCGCAGCACCCCACCGTCCCCTCCCCAGCCGCTCCGTACCCGTGCCAGCCTTGATTCAGCTAGGTCGGGTGCTGAGCCAGCAGGGCAGGAGCAGCAGCCGCCTGCAGCCCCGGCGAGACCCTCGGGCTGTGCCGGCCGCCGCCAAGAGGCACCGACGGAAAACCGGTCCCATCGGTGAGCAGGGAGCTGGGTCGCCGGTAAGGGGAGGGTGTGCCAAGTCCGTACCCCCCCCTGCGGCGGGGGCACCGCGCGTTGCCAGCTCGGTTTGGGAAGGAGCTGAGCTGCGTTTCCTGACGCAGCACCGAGTGAAGAAACCCTGACTTAGGCAAACGCGGCCATATGGCATCTGGGCTCAGGCTGGCTGGTGCCAGGGCTTCTGCAAAGACCCAGAGCGGCCATCTGGCTCCGAGGCAGGAAAGCCTGAGGCAGCTTGACCCAGCTCCAGCCCTTGTTCTGCATCAGCTTCCTGACCCTCCGCTTCCCTTTCGGTCCCTCTGCACCTCTTTTGCGGCAGCAGACGCCGTCTCCGTTGCGCTCCTGCATGGCACGGTGCTGGGTGCTGCCGTCCCCACTCGAGATTTGGGTGCTGCCAGGTCTGGATGTCACCCTTTGCTCTCCAGGGACTCTCTTTGCAGCCCTGGTGCAAATGCATCCCTGCGGTGGGCAGCAGTGTGATCCAGAAGGTGCAAAGTCCGGGCTAGAGAAGCCGGCCCAGCACCACAACACGTCAAGCTCTGCCCGAGCGGAGCCTGCTCCTGCCAGGATGGAGAGGGCTTCTCCCCTGGGGTCTCGGGAAAGATGGAGTCAGGTCGGGTTTGCGAGCAGAGCTGGGGATCTCTCCTCAAGCACGGTGGACGGACCCCGCCGAGGCTTGCCAGTGCCCGAGACGATGGGTCCTATCGAGTCCCTTTCAAAGAGCCATTGGAAACCTGCACCCATCTCCAGAACAGCCAGGCTGCGTTAGACCCTGCGGACCCTCATCCCACCCTCCGGGCACGTCCTCGGGGTCAACAGCCCACCTCTCCCCCAGCTCCCCGAGCCCCGCAGAAGCTCAGGATCTCGGCAGACGCGTCCGAAGCGAGGTGTTGGCTGGCAGCTCCCGTGCCCGCTCAGCATCCCCACCCGCTCACAGCTTTTACCCTCTCTGCCCTCAGCCAGCCAAGCCGCAGGGACCTGCGGGCTTCCCCAAATTGGCGACACGGGCAGCAGCAGAGCTTGCTGTCCCCGCTGGGTCAGCCGCTCGCGGGGTGCCAGGCACGCAGGGGCTGCCTGCCTCCGCAGCCCTCTGCCCCCAGCCTTCGTGTGGGCAGTGGGCTGCATCCAGGGCAGAGCCCCATCCAGTTCCTCTTTCCAGGTCCCAAGACACATTACCCCAGGGTGGTGGCCATCTGCAAAGGGGAACCTTCTGGGGAAGCCGAAACAAATGAAGAAAATCAGGGAAATCAGTGAAAGTGTGCAATGTGCCAACGAAACCCGTGCCCTGCGCCCAGGGAGGGAGCGGTGGCCGTCGCTGCAGCCTGGGACGAGCATCTTCTGGGGGGAAAAGCTCTCCCCACCTTGCCCCGTGGGGTTCCCCCCCAGCCCGTGACGTCCGCTGGCATGGCTCTGAGCACACCGTGAGCCTGGCTGCGCTTTCCAGAGCTGGTGGAGGGACAGGGGACAGGACTCGGCAAAAACCAAGGGAGAAAGGTGGGAGGCAGCTCGCTCCTTGGCCAGGAGGAATGTGGGCTGGCCAGCATACCAGAGTGATAAGGAGCTGCCTGGGGACATCCCAGGAATTTGAGGTGTGGGCTGTCAGGAGGGAGAGGAGAGGAAAACATCGATGGGAAGAGTGAGCATAAATCAGCCATCCCATCCTGGCCGGCAGGGATGTGCCAGGCACCCACCCCAGGGACCCCCCCCTCAACTCGCCACAGTCCCCACTGGCTGAGGGGACCCCAAAGCCACCTCCGCAGCGGGAATGGGGGCAAAACCCAGCTCCCCCCTCCGAAATTTGCCTTTTGGCTTTCTGTCGGTGCTGGAAGCTGGAAGAAGCAGGCGGGAGAGGAGGCGGTGCTGGAGGATGGGGCCGAATCTCCCTGCAGCCCCCCCCTCCAAGCCTCACCTTAACCTTTCTGGGGTGAAAGGCTGAAAGAAAAGGACAAATAAAATAAATAGCCACTCCACTGGGAGACAGGCTATAAAACCGCGGCCAAGCCCCTGCGTCGCCGTGCTCAGTGCTGGCACCTGAGTCAACAGAGACTATTTTTCTTTGAGAGGGGAGACTGGGAAGAGCTGTCCCGGCCGGGGGGGGGGGCTCCCGGGGGGGCCGAGTGCTGACCAGAGCTGCCGGCCTGAAGGGAGAGGGGCTGCTCTGGGGGTTGTTGGGCAGCCCCCGGGCCCCTGTCCACCCCGCTCAGAGTCAGACAGATGTTGGGGACCTCCCGCACGGTGGTCCGGGCGCATCCCCCCCCACATCGCCCCGAGCACAGGCACCCCCGGCAGCGGCACACCCCAGGCATCCGCAGAGCCAGGCACATATGGATCCCCTCTATCTGGAATGTGCTGGGGGATGCCGAGGGGGCTGGCAGGTATTGAACTCTTCCCCTCCATTCCCACGGAGCTGGTTCAGGCTTGCAGCGAGAGCCGGCTTCCCGACGTCCCCCCCACTCCGAGTCCCCAGCGCCGGCGGGCCGCCAAGGGTCACCCAGCCCTGGGAACCCGGCCCGGCTCATTTCAGCGCTGGGTAAATATTTTCTTTGGCAGTGGGGTGGGTGCGAGGCCCCCGGGCTCCCCCCGGGCTCTGGCTGCGGGCTGGGTTCTGCAGAGCCGGTGGGTCGGGGAGGGGGGAGACTGCGGCGGGAGGGGGTGTGAGCCGGTAAGGGGGTCTGCAGCATGGCAGCCCGGCCTGGGGGCTGCCCCAGCCCCGCTGGTGTCGTCCCCCCATATCTGGGGTGTTTTTTCCTCACCCCAACAGTGCGGGAAGAGAGCAGGGAACACAAAGCGGGGGTGATGAGCCCTCACCCAGGGGGCTGGTTTAGGGGTCCCTGGGATGGGATGGGATGGGATGGGATGGGATGGGATGGGATGAGCTGGGATGGCATGTCATGGCATAGGATGGGATGGCATGGCATGGCATGGCATGAGATGGGATGGCATGGCATGGGATGGGATGGCATGGCATGGGATCAGGTGGGATGGCATGGCATGGGGGCTGCTGGCGGGGTGCAGAGCTGGGGACAAGGGGCTGCGGGGCTCAGGCAGAGGCGGGGGGCAGCAGCCGGGGGGGCAGCGCAGGAAGGGCAGGGGAGACCTGCCGGGGTGAGGGGATGTTGTGGGGCTGAGGACCGGGGTTGTGCCACAGGTTCAAACCTTTGCTCGTGCCTACGGGCAGAGCATCGCCCGCCCGGCCCCTGTGAAGTTCGGGTGTGCACAAGCGTGCAGCTAAAATAAAAAGCCCTGGCTTGGGATGGCCCTGGAAGGTACTGCTGGTTTCTGTGCTTGTGAGAGCAGAAGTTTCAGGCTGAGCTGTTGCTTGACTTGAAGGAAATGTTTTGGGTTGGGTTCAACATCTCCAGGAGATTTTAACATTCACATATGTAGAAGCAAAGTAAGCTTTCAAGTGAAAAATCAATTTCAAATGCACAAATCTGACTTTTAAATTTAGGAAATGCTGGACTGAAGTGTTTTAAGCATTTCGAGTCACTGATCCCAGACGCTTCATTAGTTCAAGAGCCAGACAGGGTTTTCTGCGGTCCCAGATGAGAAAAGCGACTTAAATTATTCCTGTGACACAATGAGCAATAAAGTACAATGTAATGTGATATGACATGGCAATGCTCGTGCTGCGCTGCCAGGGAGCTGCACCGCAGCCGTCGCTCGTCCCCGCTGGTGCCGGGCAGCGGTGGAGCCAGCCCAGGCTGTGCCGGTGAGATGGGCCACGAGCCCTGAGGCCAGGTGAGGGACGCCCTTGGGAGTTGCAGGTTACCTGCAGCATCGCTCCCACCCCAGCCACTGCTGCAGCCCACCCGAGTGGGTCCTGACAAGACCGGACCCTAAGCCCAGCTCAGCCTAAACCCGAGGGTTTGCTTTTCCTAAACACAGTGCCTACCTGCTCCCCTCTCCCCGAGGGACCAAAGACCCCAGACCTGAAGCCGTGACAACCCCGTCCTGGCTCAGGGTGATGCTCCATCCTTGCCGACAGCACGTGTAGCACGGGCAGAGACCGGCTCGGCAGCACTGTCCCACAGGCAGCCGGGCTGCTCCGAGGGCATCCTGGCCCATGAACCCCCCCGGGAAGATGCTGGGTCCCACCAGCCCCAGGCTGTGCAGCAGCAGAGCAGCTTCTAAGTACCCCACTGGTCCTGTGCTGACCGGCAAAGGGACTTGGGAGCTTCATGCCCTGAGGCGTGGGGTCAGTTGTGGCCTCGCTGTGTCCCCACGGGCAGGACCTGGCTCCTCTGAGCTTGGGGGGGCTGGATGGGATGCAGGGGGTGCTGGCTGGGGGCAAAGGAAACACCTCCACCCTCGCCCAGCTCCAGCATGCCAAGGTGCCAACTAGTCCAGAGCCTCCCCACGGCACGGGATTTGTGCACGTGTGTGCACACAGGGCTGGTGATAGGGAGAGGACCCCCCCCAGCAGCCCTTTGCTGCAGCACTGGGCAAAGGGCAGGCTGCGAAGCTCCTCCATGGAGGCAGAAGATTTCAAGCCCGTGGGGATGTTACTGGGAGACCATCAGCTCCACAGGGAAGAAATCAGATTGTGCCAATGCTGCTGCAGCATCCCATGGCGGGCAGCCAAGGTCCGGCTCAGCTCTCACCTCCCCTCCCTCTTCCCAACCACTCGAGCATCTCCCAGGCCACGGGGAATGCTCGAGCACGGTGAGATGAGATGAGAGCACATGGATGCTCGAGCATCCCCCAGGACAGTGCAAAGCCTTGGAGGTGCCTGGCCACCCTCACCCCATCCCAACCAGGATCCTGAGGTTGCTTTTAACCTTCCCGGGCGTGGAGCCAGGCCAGCTCGGTGTCTTGCTGGCAGCCCTGCGAAAGACACAGAGACAAGCACCGGGCAGAGTCAACCACGAGGACAGGGATCAAACCCTCGGTCCCCAGCTCCTCCAGCCGCAGGCAGCTGTTCCCACACCCTGGGGCCACCTTCTCACGCCCAGAGGATGCCTGGCACCCCTGGCACGAAAAAATGCCCCCCTCGCTCCCATCTACGGCAATGCTGGGATGTGCTGAAAGCATTTTCCCGGTGGCAGACCCAGGGAGGGTTTCACTGCTGTGAGCCAAAGCCTCGCCTGCCCCCGGCTCGGGGTGGGGACAGCCCCACTAACATGCCTGCGGTCCCCATGTCCCGGGCTAAAATCTTTCTTGTCCACAGCGGACATGGAGCCCTGCTCGCTGTCAGCGCTGGAGCTGCTGCTCTCCTGAAGGGCTGTAATGTGGCGGGGGACAGACGGCACCGGTCCCTGGGGGGCACAAGGCTGGGGAGGGGGGACACAAATAGGCAGCACCTGGGAAGGATCAGAAATGGTGGAGGGAGGATCAACTCTGCTCCTGCCCTCCTCTCCCAGAGCAGGGAGCAATCCCCGATGGCCGAGGCCACAACTCTCCTTCCTTACAAGTCCCTGCACACCTCATCCTCCATTACACCCCTTTTTAAGAAGAAAAATACTCTTGGCTCTCCATCTTAGCATTAGGCATCGCTTTTCAGGAGCCATCCCACAACGAGCCGGCCCCGCCACAGCTGTCTGGGGAGCAAGTGGGACCCATCTCCCCCAGGGCTGTGGCCATGTCCCTCCCTCCTGTCCCCTCAGCGCCCACCCGGACCCCCAGGAGCTGCTCGGGTTCTGTGGGATGAGCCCCTCGGCACCAGGAGATCCTGCTGCCGGCGGCGCCGGCGGCCGAGGGACGGAGGGGTGCCTGCCGGGAGAGCTGCTGCAGGGCAAGAAACAGCTTTCCCATTCACAAGAGGTTTTGTGAAGAACAACAGCAGCTTTGGATGGAAATACTCTCATTTTGGGTTTTTCTTCAGTTTTCTGGAAGGGAAAAAGCAGTTTCTGCCAAAACTGCTGGTAGTAAAACATCGGCTTGAAAATCCAAATGTTTGCAGGGAAAGTTAAGAGAAAGCAGCTTCACGAGAAATTTTTAAGGCATCATCCCACGACACGGTTTTCCCGTGCAGGATACCCTCGCCCCAATGCTGCCCATCCCCAGGGCTGTCACCACCTGGGAGATGGGGACCCTTCATCCAGGCACCTTTCCCCCCCCACGAAGCCCCCTCCAGCCCCAGTGCTTGAAGCTGAACCGGCAGGGCCACGCTCGGCTGCTGTGGGGGTAGGAGATGCTTTCGCCCCGCTCCCGGCCATCACTCCTGCCACGCACTGGGCAGGACGCTGAGCCCAAAGTGAAGGATGTGTTTAAAAGCTCTCAGGGACGGCTGCTGTCAAGGCGATGTCCCCGACACGGCTCTCGCCTGCATCGCATTACTAACAGCGGCCGAGATTGCGGGGAAGAGGCTAAAGATCCTTCCTACGCCGCTCAGCTCCCTTGTTCCCGGCTGCAGCCACTTTGCTACATCATTTTGCATTTTGCTCATCTTTTTTTCACCGCTCACGGTTATCAGGACCTGAAACATCAGTCTCAGGAGCTGTAGCTGGAGGCCTGCAGGAGCCCCCCCTTCCCACCGCGCTGCCAGGGCTGTGCTGAGCAGGGCAGGGTTGCGGGGTCCCCAGGATGCGGGAGGGTGGAAAGATCCATTTTTGTTTCAAATCCTCCATTTCCCTTCCCAGGGAAGAGCCGGGGCCGGCCAGCAGGGATATCCCGGGCAGCTGAGGATGCCGGGGGGGGGAAGCAGCTCTGCAGGGGCTTCTCCACCCCCGGTCCCAGGCAGCCGGCCGGGAGCTGGGTGTGAGATCCTGGGGGAATTCGGAGCAGCCCAAATCCCTCTGGCCTCACCCAGCAGCGCTGCTTAAAGGGAGCCACGAGTGCGGGGTGCCTGTGGTCTGCCCCAGCTGTGCCCTGCCTGCCCCAGGCAGAGGGTGGGAAAGGCAGGCGACCACCCCGGGCAGCCTCAGCAGCACCCATGGGTGCTGCAGGATAAGGCCAGGGGTGGGCTGAGCAGCGGCAATAGGAGCAGCCCCTCCGGCCACCGGTCTGCCGGCCCCAGCCATCAGCTCTGCCCAGGTTTCCAGCCCTGCCGTGGGGCACGGCACAGCACCCACCTGCAGGGTGGGTTAGCGGAGGACGGGGTCTCCCATCGGAGAGCTGGGAAACCCAGGCAGCGGCCAGGCAGGCTCTCGGCACGGGTGATGCCGTAGCGGGGCGATGCCGTGGCAGGGCTCTGCGTAGGTCCCAGAGACGGGGAGGGAGAAATGTCACACACACAACTGTGTGACGGGATTTTTCTGGGTTTAAGCCCGCAGTGCCCTGAGGGGTGGCAAAAATCCCAGGGAAATAGCAGCTCCCTGCTGCTGCCCCCCACCATCCTGCCTCTTTCGTCCCCACATGCCTGCGGCCACCGGCTCCCGGTGCCCACAGAGGAAAGGGGGTCTCGGATGGGGGTCCCTGGGGGCCCAGCGCAGAGACCAGGGGACAGGCAGTCCAAACACGCAGTCCATGATGGTTTTACCAGCGAATTAGGGTCACCTAGATGGGGACTGTCACTAAAGAGTGGTGGAGGTGGAGGCAAGGGCACAGCTGGGCACAGCTGGGCACCAGGAGGGGACCCGGGAGTCCTGACCCCCCCCAGCTGGGACAGTGCAGAGGTCCCCAAGGGAGAGCTGCTGCACAGGTCCTCCCCCAGCCCTGTGCCCCCCGTTCGGGCCCTCTCGCTGGGTTTATTTTCCTTTCCTGGAGAACTCCAGCTGACCCAGTTCAGGAAATATTCGCTGACTGGTGGCAGGAGCCGTGGGGAGCTGGGGAGGGGAATGCAGCGTGCCTGCCTCCGCACCCAGACCAGCACTCACGTCCTCTCTTCGTTAGTGGCTAACGCACCAGCTCGGCTGGCTAATGCTTTCCAGACACCCAGCCGGGACAGGCGGCGTGCGGGTGTAACGTGCGTCCTCGTCCTCCTTCTCCTCCATCACGGCAGGGACCCCAGGGCTGGGACGAGGACCCAGGGGTCCGGCCGGGTCGGCAGGACTCCACTGGGCATTTGACCTGGGCTGTGCCGGCAGCCCCCCATCTTTTCCTTCAGACCAAACACCCGGGGCCTGTGGGGCTCCCGGTGTCCTTGGGGGGGGGGGGACGGGACATCGCCACATTGGGACCAGACCCAGCGGGCAGGCATGGTGACGGCACACTGGCTGGCGGCTGTCTGGGCACCCGGGAAAATGATGGAGCCACGAGCCGGCTCATCCCCACCTGCACCCCAAGCCCCACTCGGCAGCTCCTACGGCCCCCGGAGGGCATGGAGGGGTGTTTGGGGAGCAGCCGCAAGCAGCTTTGTGGGGGCTCAGCTGCTGGGAGCTCGATCTCTGCACCCCCTGCCCAGCACAGCCCTCCCCGACACCTCTGGCAATGGGGACAGTGGGGAAACCGAGGCACGGGCTGTTTGCTGACAGCTGTTTGCTGACAGCCTGTCCCAAACCATGTGTAAAACAACCGCAGATGGCCCCCGCGCTTCGGTGCTTTCCATCTACCCGTGGTTTCCGTGGGAAGCTGGAGCGGGTGCCACCAACCCGAAAAGCCCCCCCCGGGGCGGCACTCGGCCATCTCAGCACAGTACAAGAGTATGGTGAGATGGGGCACGGGCTAGGGCAGAACCTCGGAGGGACCCAGAACAGCCCAAAGGGGGCTGCAGCTCTGCAAGGAACAGCGGGGACGGGTGGGACGGCCAACAATGGGAAAATTCGTAAATTGGCCGGTACCCACCCGGCCTGGCCATCATCACCGCGGCCCCCTGCAAGCGCCGGCCCCGCCGGCTGCTGTGCCCTTGGCCGGAGCCGTTCCCGCTGGCTGCAAGCAGGGGCTGTGCTGTGAGAAGGAAGCGAGCTGGCCCTTCCCAGGCTGGGTGTGCTCCGTCCTTGCTCCCGGTGTGCCGGCACAGGGAAGGGGCGGAGGGGGGGGCTGTGGGCGACAGCACCCCCTTCCCCGTGGGATCCCCTTGGCATCAAGGTTGTGCTGGTCTTGGTCTGGTTCACGGCTCCTTCCTTCACCGCTGTTTGCACCGGCCCCACCACCCGCCTCTCCATCCCACTCTCCCAGCCCCACGCCGGGATGCCTGGCGATGGAAGGTGATGAGGATGACGATGAAGGTTGACCTCCTCACGCTGCAGGTCTTGGCACGGCAAGGACCAGCTCTCTGCTTTGCTCGCCCTGGGAGATGCCTGCCTTTGGAGGAGCAAACTGGGTGAACTGGGCAGGAGGGGACAAGGCTGCCTGCGTGCCCGTAGGGCTGTGCCTGGCCGGCGCCTGCCCCAGCTCCCGGGGAAGGGGGCACCGGTGCCGGCCCCTGGAGCAGCACGGGATGCCGGCATGGGGGACACACCAGCCTGGCCTTTGTTTTCCCCCCCTGGCAGAGCACAGGCTTTGCGTCCTGGCCGGGGACCGGTGCTCACTTCCCAGCTCCGGTTCTCCGTTCTCCTCCCGGGCTTCCTGTCTCACCGAGGCATTTCCATGGGACTTGCCTCAATTACCGGAAAGCGCTACCTCATCTCTTGACGAGGAGCCAGGGAAGAAAACACAGGCGTAGCCCCCTCCGCCCCTCTCTTCCCCTCCCTCCAGAAGCTTCCCCGGCTCCAGCGCAGCGATGCAGGACAGGGCTCCCGGGGGGGGGGACTGAGGCCTCCCTGCTCCGGCCACCCAGCCCATCGCCTCGACCCCCGCCAGCCCCAGTATGGCCCCAGTACAGCCCCAGTACAGCTGGGCACCTGCTGCCCTGCATGACCTGGAAAGTGGCTTTTTCTGTCCAGCCGGCGCAGGAAGGAGGAGGCAACATGTGCATGCACGTATGTGCATGCCTGTACATGCCCATGCGTGTGTATGTGCACGCATGCCTATGTGCACACAGCCTGCTCAGGAACCCACGGCGGCTGGCCCTAGCTCCGTACTTCGCCCAGCTCCTGCCTGACCTGCCTGCAGGAGCTGCCTGCTCAACCCCCTCCCAGCCCACCACACATCCAGGCACCATCAGGCTCGTCCCAGTTCCCAAACTGGGACCGGTGACTCAGACGCTGCTACAGAAAGAGGAGGAAGGGAGGGAGCAGGCAGCAGGCAGGTAGATAAATGTGTGTGTGTGCGGGCAGGAGGGATGCACGGGTATAGTGAGTCAGGAGATGGACAGATGTGCATGTGCAGTGATAGGTGGGGGGGGGGCGGACAGACAACCAGTACATCACAGGCCCCCCAGCCCTTTTCCACGTCTGTGAGGAAGAGTCCCCTAACACCCTCCAGGGGATGGTCCAGGGAGGCAAACGTGGAGCGTGGCCCTCAGGCCGCACTCACCCTGCAGAGCCCATCACCGGGGTGTCTGGGCTGCCCAGCCCAGGGAGAAGAGCAAAAGCCCAGCAACTTCATCTCCGCTTCAGAGACCTGAGCCCCCGGCAGGGACTCGGGCTCCACGCAGAGAGCTCAGCTCCTCGTTGCCACTTCATCATTCACCCTCCTGCCCTCTTCGGTGTTTCGATGTCCCCGCAGCAGAGCCGGCGCTGGCACAGGACGGTGCTGCCGCGGTGGCCCCTCCGCTCCCACCCGTGCATCTCCTGTCAGTGTCAGCCTGTCACTCGCAGCCGACCATCCATCCCATCCTGCTCCAGGCCACCACATCCCTAGCCGATGCCCATTCCCAGCCATGGGGCTTTCCGTGCCCGTCCTTTGATCGCATCCAGCCCACAGGCAGTCCTGCCCGCGGTCCTGTCCCTCAGCTGGGCTCCTGCAGCTTCATGCCCCCCAGGGACTGTCCCAGCAAATATACCAAGGTTTCCCCCAGTACGACTCCAGCAGCACGGAGCCTCAGCTCCCCATGACAGTTTAGGACCTGCTAGATAATCCCTTTGGGATCCAATTTACATGTACTGTGTTAATTTGGTATATCTTAGTTTTATATACCTTTGCAGGTTTTTAGTATGACCACCCCCCCAGCCTGCAGCGATCCGCAGGTCAGGGGCTTCTTGAGCTTCATGCATGATCCCAGTGATCCCAATGATCTCCCTGATAGCAATGATCCCAATGATCTCAACAATCTCAATTATCTCAGTGATCCCAATGATCTCAATGATCCCAATGATCTCAATTATCTCAATGATCCCAATGATCCCAATTATCTCAACGATCCCAATGATCTCAATGATCACAATGATCTCAATTATCTCAACGATCCCAATGTTCTCAGTGATCCCAATGATCTCAAATATCTCAACGATCCCAATTATCTCAATGATCCCAATGTCCCCAGTGATCCCAATGATCTGCCCGTGCTTTTGAGTCCTCCACGGATGGTTTCTTCTTGGCACGGAGACCTTTGGGAGCCGCAGGACGGAGCCCTCGCCCGCCTCCTGCTCTTGGGACACCCCGGCACTGCTTCCCCAGCACAGCCCAAGCCGGGAGCCCCGTCTGGAGAGCAGCACGGCTCGGGGGGGCTGCGGGGCTGGGAGAAATGGGGCTCTGAAGTCAGGAGGTGGCTGGATGTCTGGACAGATGGACAGACAGGCAGGACAGACCGATGGGCAGAGAGCCAGCGGTAGGGAAAGACGGGCGCAGAGAGCCATGGGGCTACGTCTGATGTGTCAGCCAGGATGAAGGGAGTGACAAAAACTGGGAGAGAAACGAGCGTGGGGACAGAAAAAAGACAAATTAACGGGGCGACAGCGCCGGCAGAGGTGGAGGATTGTCGGTGTCTCTCCCTTCTCCCCCCAGCATCCCCATTCCCGGCTGTTTTGGGAGCCTCGTTCCCCTCAGGGGTCCATCCCCCCTCGGCAGCCCGCGGTCCCCCGATTCGGGGAGTCTGCGGCGAGCCCGGGGCCAAGCGGGGAGTTTAGGTTTCGTTCCCGGCGGCGCTGGCCCTGCCTCCTCCTCCTCCCGCTCCCACATCTGCAGCTGGAATTGCAATTTGAGGCGCTGGCTGGGCTGGGCGCCGGCCGGGAGTGGGAGTGGGAGGAAGGCGCTCAGGGAAGCCAGAGGAAAGCAGGAGAGCAAGGGGGGCTGCGCGGACGGGCCGCTGCCGGAGCCGCTGGGCATCGCTGGCGGCTGTGGGCGGGAGGGCATCGCCGGTGGCGGTGGGAGCCGGCACCCGGCCGGCACAGCTGGAGCGAGAAGGTGGTGGCTGGACTGAGGGGTCCCCAACCTGTCCCCCCCCTCCCAGAGGTAAGCGGCCGTGGGGCTTCGTGGGAGCTGGGGACCAGCGGACGCTCCGCCTGAGGTGTGGGGACCCGGCATCGCCCGGCTTTTCCCTTGGCCGGGGCGAGGGTGTCACCATCCCGGCCAGCCGGGATGCCTGGGGTGTCTCCCCAGTTTGGGGGCACTGGTGAGCGAGCACACCGGCACTGGGGCGGGTGAGGGGTGTCAGGATCCCCGAGGCCTCTCCCCAGCGAGGATGCGGGCTGCGGGCACGGGTGGGAGTGGGGATTGCTGCGTTGAGCCCCTCCTGAGTTTTCGTGGGTCCTGTCCCCCCACGCACCCTGTCCTGGGGGGATACTGCTGTGACCGGCGGGGATACCACCGCAAACCACAGGGATAGTGCCGTGACGTGCCAGCACCGCGCAGGGGCTGCAAGTGATGTGTCAGCCCACGCCGGGGCAAGCCGTGCCAGGGACATCCCGCCGGCCCCCGTGTCCCAGCCGTGGCAAGGGGAGGACACCCACAAACGGTCATGGAAACCCGACAGCCTTGCCCGGAGAATTTGGGGGCTCCCCAGCCCCGCAGATGTGCTCGCTCCCAGCACGACAGGCTTGTGGGGATGAACGCCTCCTCCCGCTCCCCACACATCTGGACCCCAGCCCCACAGCTGCCCCAAGACCTCCCCCCCCCGAGCTGGGGCAGCCCCAGCCACGGGGGCACCGTGCCCAGCGAAGCCGGCGTCCCCGTGCCATGCTCGGCGATGCCGAGGCCCCGGTGCCCTGCCTGTCCGCCTGCCCTGAAGCCGTCCCAAACTTGTTTCCTTTCCCCGTTTCCGTGAGCCCTTGCAGAGGCGGAAATGGTGGAAAGTCCTCAAAAAACGCTGCTCCTGCACAAGCTGCCGGAGCGAGCACCGGGAACCGCCGGGACCCTCTCCCCGGCAGCATGGCGGGGCCCCCCCGGAGCTGGGGGCTTCAGCCCATGTCCCTGGGAGGGGGCACGGGTGCAGGCAGCTTCACACACAGGCAGATTCACGTGCAGGCAGAGCAGTCACTGCCCGGGACCAGCACGGGGACAGTGCTGGAGGACACGAGGGCTCTGCACGGGTGCCCTGCTCACACGCATGTGCGTGGGAAGGAAGGGATCCATTTGTGTCCGCCGGCCAGGATTGTGGGGGTGCTGGGCTCACTGGGTACCCCAAAGCCTCACCAGTGCCCTGGCAGCACGGGGTGCAGAAGCCGGGTCTCCAGCGCTGTACGAGGAGAGGCACGGCCAGACGAAACCCCTTGGGGGGCTGGAGGAGACCTCAGCCCCTCTGTCTGCTGCCACCAGCTGCCAGGGTGGGCTGAGCCCACTCATCTTCCTTGCCAGGACCCCAGGCGGGGGCTTGGCAGCTTGGGGACAAAGGCAGCCATCAGCCACCCCCCTGGTGAGATCTACTGTCAGAGTTTGGTTTGCTGAGATGGAGGATTTCAGCCACCCTGAGCCTGAGGGTCTGCACAGGCTCCAGACCGACTGCCCGGACCATCCCGTGGCCACGGAGGGGCAGGGAACGAAACCATCAAGTCACCAGAGCCCAAGGTCTTGCTTTTCCCTCCTGCTCGGGCTGACAGCTCCGTGCATCAGCGGGATGCAGGAAGCCTCCCCTGGGAGCTCAGACCCCGGGGACGGGGGGCACGGAGGATGTCCCTGCACAGACCCCATTGGGCTGGGCTCTGGGGTGACAGGCTCGGAGTTACCCCTTACCTGGCTCCAGAGAAGCATGAGGGGTGTCCAACCTGAAGCCAGGACAAACAGACACCAAAAAAGCAAGCTAAGCCCTGGGGAAGAGTTTCTGTCATTGAAGGGGCGATCCCCTGGGCACATCCTTGCAGGGCACTCTCACAACCTCATGGAAAGCCCGGTTTTGTTGGAGAAGACCCTCTGCCAGCCTCAGCCTGCCAGATACCCCCTCGTGCCCTCCCAGGACCACCAGCACCACATTCCCCGCTGTGGTTTGACCCACAGCCTGCATCGGCCACAGCTCCTCCTCGCTCAGCCCCTCGCCGCACCCTCCGCCGGGGTGGCCGGAGCAGAAGTCCCCCCGCTCCGGGGAAAGGCTCACCACCTGCCATTTTTAGCACAAGGGGTTTTTTTTCGGGAGGCTGCCGAGAGCAGGATCAGGCCGCCGGGCCGGCAGCGCGTGGGTGGGTTTGGCTCGGAGCAAAGCCTCTCCCCGATGAGCTAAGCCTTGTCCTGAGCCCGCAGCTCCGCAGGATGAAAGCGGTCGGCGTGGGGCAGGCAGCCTCGGAGGTGATGGGATCAGGCAAAGAGCCAAGAGCCAGTTTATTATGCTGGGAAAGCAGTTTTGAAGCTGGTCAACGCTGGGTCACAGCCCTTAGGACAGGCAGCAACGCCTTCGGCCATTCCTGCTCCTGCCGGTGCGGCCACCATGCTGCGGGGAGCCTGGCCCTGGGCAGTGACCACTTCAATTAAGAAAATAACTTTAAAGGATCGCCTGCCCTCAGTTTCTTTCTGTGATCAAGCCTAAAAATCTGCAGCATAGACCCCACTCTGGTGGAACGGCGTTTTGCGCACAACATCTGTATCACGCACGTGTCTGACCTGCTTAATGAAAGGAACGGGGTTCCCCCGCTCCCCCAGAGGCTGTGCCGGCGGCCGTGCCGGCACCTGGCCGGTGCCGATCGGGTGCGTGCTGAACTGGGACAGCCCCCCGGCACAGCCCCCAACCCTCCTGCACCCTATTGCAACCTGAGTCCCCGGGCTTTGGGGGTCTCCCACCTGCAGCCCCTGCTCCTGCGGGGTCCCGGGGGATGCAGGGTCACAGCCAGCCCTGTCCCTGCTGGGTCTTCGAGGGGGGGCTTGAGCCTGGGCTCACCCAGTAATGCTCAGGGGGGTGAGGGGACCCCACGGACACCCCAGCCCGTGGCACGCTGTGCACCCCGCTGCTGAGAGGGTAGCCAGCACCTCCGGGCACACGGACACTCATCCCGTCGTCCATCCTCCTTCTCTTGCAGCCGGGAAGGCGAGGCCGCCATGGCGATGCTCCTGGAGCCCGGGATGCAGAGTCTCCGGATGGGTAAGGCTGCTCCCCAGGGAAGGTGCCCAGCGGGCATGGCAGTGGGGGGGTCCCCTGCTCACAGCCCCCCCCCCCCCCCAGCAGAGACGAGCTCTCTGCAAGCGTGACACTCCTGGCCCCTCTCCCTTCGCTCCCCCGCGCACCCGGGCGTCCCCCCCCGCAACCGTCCTCCCGTCTGCGGTGCGGAGGAGCCCCCCACGCTGCTCCTGCGCTGGGGTAACCAGAACCAGCTGCTGCGGCCGAGGAAACCTGACCCTGCAAACACAAAGCCAGGGAACAGCCTGAGCAAAGAGGCCATTGCAAGAATTAAACCCCTGCGGGTCCCCCCCAGCTCCCCCAGACCACTGGGAGCCCAGTGCCCACACGCTGGAGGGTACCAGCTCCGGCTCTGGACCTGCAGAAACGATGTTTCATGAGCACAGCCCCAGGCTGGGGTCCGGACCCCCAGGAATGTTTTCCCCCCACGGCTGGGGGACACCGGCCTCCCCCCGCTGCAGGGCTCTGCCGGCACACGGAGATGCCCGCAGGGACGTTCCTGTTTGTCGGGGATCAAATATTCATGGCACAGACACGGGATACAGCGAAAGGCACTTACAGAGCAAGAGTGAAGGGACCGGAGCCGTGTCGCGGCGAGGAGCATCCGAGCCCGCTGGCACATCTCCCGGGGGGCACGTGGCACAGCACCGTCCCTGACACCGCGGCACCGAGACCGGTGCGAGCGATGTGCCGGCGGCTCGGCTCTCAGCCGGCCAAGGAGACGAAGCAGGGGGGAGCAGCCGGGACCCCCACTGCCAGGACAGGGGGTGCCCGCACGGCTGAACCTGACTCCCACCCCATGGCTGCTGCTGTTGGGGGGTTCCAGAGCACCCCTGCTGCAGGCTCTGGGGCTCCCGAGCTGCCAGAGGGATTTAAGGAGTTGCCCCTTGGGCATCCTGGTGCAAACTGGTCACAGTGGGAGCTGGGGTGGGTTCGCCTGGACACAGACACCAGCTGCCGGCACCCTCTGGCAAAGAAGAGCTGGAGTTTTACGCTTCCCTGAGGAAAGACTGAGGAGCCTCCTCCAGCCCCAAACCTCTCCAGAGTCCAGCTGGGAGCGGGTGCTGCTTGTCCCTGCTCCCGTGGTCCAGATCCCAGCAGGCTCCCGGCACGGAGCCGCAAGCCCAAAGCGTGGGTCTCCGCAGAGCCCGTGGGGCGGGCGGCCCCTCCGCCTCCCCGGTGTCACCGCCTGGACCCCACATCCCATTCCCAGCATGGCCATACCCTCGCCAGAGCCGGAGCCGGCCGAGCCCCTTGGGAAAGGTGGCCCCGCTCCATCAGCTGCACCAGCCCCTTCCCAACTGCCCCCCGCCAACAGCTGGAGCCTGTCCATCGGCTCGTGCTTTCGCAGGGCGGATGATTAATCCCCTCTGCTAATTGGAGCCATGTGGCAAGAGGAGTGCAGGCAACAGGCAGCCCCGCGCCGTCGGCGTGCAGGACAGCCCCGGGGCTCGCACCATCCCGGCGCTGGCTGGGCTGGGGGCCAGGCGTCCCACCGGGGCTTCTGCAGCCGCTCCAGCCTGGGCTGACACACCAGGATTAATGGGGATTCCCAGGACAAGGCTTCTGCTGGTGGAGGAGCTGGTGGGGGGGTCACCCGAGGAGACACAGAGCTGGCTGGTGTTTCGAGGAGGAGGAAGAGGAGGAGGCACCGCAGAGCAAGGGCAACTGCGCAAGCCACCACAGCGCGGTGCCTGGCCCCGTGCACGTCCATGGCTCGCTGTAGTGCATGACAGCACGAGCCTCCCTGAGCTCCCCGCGCAGGCTAAACCTCAATGTCTCGGAGTTATCACGGGCTCACGCAGGATTTACTGGGTCTCCACCAAACTGGGTTGTTCTGCACCGTGGCCGTGGGTCTGAGCCGAGCACACCTCCCCTTGCCAAGGGCCAAGCAGCCAGGTCTCCATGGCCTCACGTTGCAGACGCTTGCTCTGCCTCGGTAGCTCACTGGCAGCTCTTTCCCAAGTTTTCCCCCCGTTCCCATTGGATACAAGCGTTTCAGCTGCTTGCCCGGAGCAGTCTCTGGCATCCTTTGCAGTCGTCCCCACCAGGCGCTGCCAAGCTGAACTAGCGTGTATTTATGTGATGATGGCTGTCCTGATTTAAAAATAGGCAGCTCTGGAGAACCACTGCATCCCTTTCTGCTACAAACACGTCATGGGTTTTTAGTCCTGACTCTGCTACCGTCAGCTGCAAGGAATTAGATCCGGCTGCTCCTTTGCCAAAGACCACTGCACTTCCACTTCTCTGGTCCCCTTCAGAGGTGCAAGGCAGGATCCATCCCACCTCGGCGGGCTCGTCTACAGGAGAACATCTCCATCTGCAGCCACCACCAAGGGTCTCTACAGAATCAACAGGGAGAAACTGGGCTTGCAGGTTCACCTGACTTACTTTGGATACTGTCTTCAAGATGAGATGACTTTTCCTCCGTGTGCCAGTTCCTCTCTGGCGATGGAGAAGACATTGAGCCCGTGTCTCATCACCAAAGCCTGCCCACGCCAGCGAGCTGAACTCCTCCCTGAAACACCACGACCAACTCACCCTCACCATCTTCTTGCTGAGCAAGAGCTGATATCCCCCAGCCCCACAGGAGAAGGTCCCTCAGTCCTGTGGCTCTTCTCTGGCCACTGTCCCCATCCTCTGCGTGGCTGTGAGCCCCATCCCCAGTGGGAGGGATCCCTGTGAGCTCACCAGCAGCTCACCGGTGCTAACACCAGGTGCAGCCAGTTCCTGCACCTCCTTATGACACCTCCAAGGGGTTCCTCGTTTGCTAATTTAATCAGTGCTGATTGGATCCTTCCTTAAACACGGTTGAAAAAAGCGTGGGAAGCCTCTCGAGCCCAGAATTGCCCTGTACGGACCCCACTGGGAGCAGCCCCTGCAGCATCTCTGAGCCCGCACCGGCTGCATCTTTATGGGGATGTCACGTGTTGCCCTCATCTCGGGGAAGGGTCTTCAGGAGGGACCAGGGCCCGTTCCCATCCCAGCCTCACCCTGCTGTGTCCCCAGGTGCCAACGGTGAGCGGTGCCCCACGCCGTCCCCTCCTGGCTCCCCGGGGACGCCCCACGACAGCTGCAGCATCGCCCCGCTGACGCCCTCCCAGTCGCCGGTAAGGCAGTTGTGGGGGGTCCAGTGGGGCTGCCGGGCTCTGTCTCCCCGGCATTGCCCCCTCTGATCCTTCCCTGGTCGGTGGTCGCCTCCTACTACCTCCCCTCCTGGGCTGGTTGCCATCCCCACTGCACACCCTGATACCAGCCGAAGGATGGGTCAGTCTATCACCGGGGCCCAAATCCTCCCCCTTAGCTGTGGGATTGACGGGATGGAGGTTTTTTCCAGCACAGGAGGCAGGAGAGGAGCCGGAGAAAACACCAGCATAAGTTTAACTCCTTGCAAAGCTCCTGGCCTCAGCTTGCTCCTACCTGCATGTCCCCCGGGACTGCCCGGTGTGGAAGGACACAGGCAGGGAGCGTGCCGGAGCCAGTTCCTCCCCAGCGCTCGCTGTCCTTGCAGCTCCCTGAACATGCACATTTCTGAGACAACCACTTCACCCATGCTAATCGCCGGCTTTTTTCACGGCTAGGTAATGTCTGCGCTTATCAAATCTGGATGCGTTAAAAGTTAATGAGGGCTTTTAACTTTCCGTGTCTGCCCCGCGCGCCTGGGAGGCTGCGGCGGACGAGGGCGGCAGCCTGGGCTGGTGACATGGGTACAGGGCTTGCTGCATCTTCGTGGCTCCTCCGGCACCGCGGCTCCCTGCCACGACCGGGAGGCGAAGGATGGGGGCCCAAAGGCAGGACCAGAAAAGCAGCAGCGGGAACCCCCTGAAGCAGCTGGGCCAGGAAGGTTTTCGGTTGGGTGACCTGTGGGGACACCTGGGATGAAGTCCCTTGGACCAAGATCGGGAGCAGGGAAGGTCTTGGGGAATCTCAGCTAAAATTTGCCAGGGTTCAAGTGTGGAGGGCTCAGCACCACCCCAGCCCAGGAAGAAACAGAGACCTGACCGCAGCCCCAGGCAGCTCTCAGGGACAGACCCTCCCTCCATCCATCCCTCCATCCATCCCTCTCTGGGGCTGCCCAAATCCCCTTGTCCCATGAGCCTGCCTTTGGGAACCACCGCAGGAACCCCGCAGAGCCTGGTGCCAGGCAGTCCCTTTTCTCGGTGATTTGGAGCCATGTAAGAGGAGGAATTGCCCCTTGTTTTTGGCATCATTGCAGAGAAAACCACAGCATCACTGCGTCCCTTCCCTGGGCAGAAATCGCAGTGCCCTTGGGCCTGATCCAGGAAAAATTAACCCTTTCATGGGTTGTTCAGGGGTTTTTTTAACCCCTTTTCTGAAGCAGCCAGCCCTGTTTTGATGCTCGCCCCCAGGACAGAGCCCATCCCTAACCGCTGCCCTTGCGTTTCAGAGGAGCGAGGCTCGCTCCCAGCAAACCGCCTCCTTCGCCGTGGTGGTGGCCATCGACTTCGGCACCACATCCAGCGGCTACGCCTTCAGCTTCTCCAGCGACCCCGAGGCCATCCACATGATGAGGTGAGGAGCAGCCGGAGCCCGGAGCGCTGCTCCCAGGGCTGTTAAAGGACTTTTTGCCCGAAGGGGCTGGAAGCCGGCTTGCCGGGAGGCAGGGATGGAGCCGGGCTGGGCAACGAACACCCACACCATCACGGGTGAGGGATGCTGCCTGGCAGCGGCGGGTGGAAGGAGCCCGTGAAATGGGTCTCGCACTGAGCGGGAGGATGGGGTGAGAGCACCTCTTCGTTAGCGCTCTATTCTAACGACCTGCGTGGGTGCAGAGGAGCCCTGCAGGCGTTGCACAGGGAGCAAAGCACTCTTCCCGATGGCCTTCCCAGGGATGTTGGTCCCTTCTTTGTCCCTCTTTAAGGCGCTTGAGGTTGGGCCCATATAAATAAATGAAATGGGGCAGGATCCGTTCTCTGGCCTTGATGTTCACGGGCTGCTGCTGGCTTCTGCTTGCAGGAAATGGGAAGGAGGGGACCCGGGGGTGGCCAACCAGAAGACCCCCACCAGCCTCCTGCTGACACCGGAGGGCATCTTCCACAGCTTTGGCTACACTGCCAGGGACTACTACCACGACCTGGACCCCGAGGAAGCCCGCGACTGGCTGTACTTTGAGAAATTTAAGATGAAGATTCACAGCACCAGCGTGAGTCCCTGCTCCTGCCCCGACCTCCCCAGGGGATCCACGGGGACCCTGGCCGGGCTGGATGCGAGCTGAGCTGGCCCCAGGGATTTATCCCACTTTGCAGAAAGCAAAGAGAGGGGCTCACTGGGGGGAGCAGAAATCCAGGAGGGCTGGAGAGGGGCTACAAGCAAAACCTCTGATCACCAGCATCCCGACTGAGCACACCCAGCTCCCTGTTTGCTTTACACGCATTTTGCAATGTTTTAGCCCTTTGCAGGGGGGTGAATTTTTTTGTTCCCCCCATCCGAGCCTCTTCAGGGCAGATGGATGTGGCTGCAGAGTGGTGCTTCCAGTGCCCGTGCCCCAGCTGGTCTGTTTGGCATGATGGGGGACGAGCACCCTGCCCAAGGCTCACCAACAGAGCCGGGATGGGATGCCGGCCACGTCCCAGCAGCCTGCGTGATCTGTTTGCTGTTACTGCTCTTCCTGGCAGGACCTCACCATGAAAACTGAACTAGAAGCTGTCAACGGGAAGAAAATGCAAGCAC
The DNA here is from genome assembly GCF_026419915.1 of Harpia harpyja. NCBI lineage: Eukaryota > Metazoa > Chordata > Aves > Accipitriformes > Accipitridae > Harpia > Harpia harpyja. The sequence continues at coordinate 90,154,168 of NC_068941.1, forward strand.
TGGAGGTGTTTGCCCACGCACTCCGCTTCTTCAAGCAGCACGCCGTGCAGGTAGGGCACCCCGGCACCCAAGCCGGGTCTCCCTGCACCGTCACATGAGCACAGCCCTTCTCTCCCTCCCCAAATGGAGCACCATCATGCGTGTCATCCTCTCCACGTGTTGCTTCCTCACCCTTCACCGAGAGCTCCGATGCCCCAACCGGGGGGGTCACCTGCTGCTTCTTGCCCGGCAGGAGCTGAAGGACCAGTGCCCGTCCCTGCCCGAGAGAGATGCCATCCGCTGGGTGATCACCGTGCCCGCCATCTGGAAGCAGCCGGCCAAGCAGTTCATGCGAGAGGCTGCCTACAAGGTGAGGGGGACCCCCGGGGGAGGCTGTTCTGCACGGTGACCCTCGCAGGAGGCTGTGCTTTCGGGGGGGTATCTCTTTCCCCCGCTCCCCTGTGGGTGCTGCCTCCATAACGAAGGGTCTCTGGCATGTCCTGGCAGCCTAAAGAACAAAAGCTGGACTCTGGCTGTTGGGCATGGGCCGGCTTTGAAACCCAGCGTTGGTGGGGTGGGAGGATTTCAGAGCTGGGCGTGCAGCAAGGCGGGGGGCTGAGGATGGGGACGTGCGCTCCCCCAGGGATGGAGGGTCCCCCTTGGGTGCTTGGTGCCACCGCTGGGTCCCTGGGACGGGCAGGAGCTAACCCACCCCTACTGAACGGGTGATGCCCGGTGCACAGCCCTAACACGTAGGATTGCTGTGCAACGTATAGTACCTATACAGGCAAAAGCGATGCACGAAGGCCAGGGCCAGGAAAGCCCTGCCCGAGCACAGCCGTAAGGCTGCGGCGTGCAGGGACGTGCCGGTGCACCGGCACCTTCTCTGCCCTGACACCCCGTCATCTCCGCAGGCCGGTCTGGTGTCCCCGGAGAATCCGGAGCAGCTGCTGATCGCGCTGGAGCCCGAAGCCGCTTCCATTTATTGCAGGAAACTTCGCCTCCACCAGCTGATCGACCTGAGCTGCAAACCCCCGGCCAACGGGCTGGCGCCGGACCACTCCATCGACTCCAGTTTTCGGCAGGGTGAGCGGGACCGGGAGCTGGCAGAGGGTCCTGGCAGGGTGGGAGGCTGGAATAGCAGGAGATGGAGCAGGCAGGGATCCGGCCCCGCGTGCCAGGTCTTGAGGGTCTGTCGGCAGCCGTGGCTGGGGAAGGGGTTTGAGGCAACCGTGGGGCACAGCTCAGCCCGGGCTGCAGCACTGGGGTCCCTGGGCTGAGCACCACGGATAACCCTGGATTTCCCAGCTCTTTTCCGCTTTCCCATCCCCTTCCCTATAATTTTCCCTTCTCCGGTACTTTAGCAAACGAGACCGATTCTGGCAAAAGGCGTTTGGGTTTCTGCGCAGCACTGACGTGTGCCGGAGCAAGTCCTCGGCGGGTGCTCCGCAGCCAGAAAGGGAGCGCAGCAATCCTGCACCCCCGTGCGAGGGCAGGGCTGGTTCCACCGCCACAGGGACCCCCAGCCTGCAGCATCTTCTGGTGATGGGGGGAAACTGAGGCAGGGATGAACGGGGCACTGTGCCAAGGGAGGTGAGCAGAAGGCTGTGGCTGCTCCCCTCTCTGGCAGCCCCGGGGAGCCCTGCTCCCCCCTTTGCCCCCCTCCCCAAGCCCACATGGCCGGGGCAGGCGATGGCTGCTTTCCCAGGTGTGTCCCCCATGGTCGTGGCCCCTTTCATCCGCCCAACCTGCCCTTGACCTCCACCCGCACCACCCCAGCTCCCCGGGCCGCCTCTTCCCTTCCCTCTCCCCACATTTCCATCCGGAGCCATTTCTGCTGGCTCAGCCGGAGCCGCCCTGGATTCCTCCCAGCAGCTCGCTCCGCTCAGCCTCCACCACCCTGGCTCCTTGCTTCCCTTCTCCTCCATACGGGCCAAGCCCTCGGGCTTCCTAATCCCATGCCGACCTCCCCTGTCAATGCCGTAACCGTGGGACAGGGAAAGGATCTACCCGCTGCTCCGGGGGCTGTCCAAAACCCTCTGCTGAGCTGCCTGCGAGGATGCTCCCCCCGCGCATGGGGAGCCTGGGGGTCCCCTCCGCTCCAGCCACGGAGCTGGGGCTTTACCGGGACAGAGCTGGTTTGCCCAGCCGGGACCAAGCCCCGGAGCTGGGACCTGCCGGTGGCCACAGCCCTTGTCTTGTGTTTGGCCGGAGAACCGGGGTTGCATCTGGATTTACGGAGGGGCTTGAGCTGCATCCCAGGGCTGAAGCTAATTAAATTAGTGTGCCATGTCCATCTCGAACCGGGGTTGCACCTGGATTTACGGAGGGGCTTGAGCTGCATCCCAGGGCTGAAGCTAATTAAATTAGTGTGCCGTGTCCATCTCGGCATGCCGAAAATAGGCCAGGATAACCCCACCTTCTCCAAACAGCTCCCTGCCCTTCCGGGCTGCTTTGATGTCCCCTGTCCCGGGATGGGGGGAGCAGAGGAAACCCCACCCGAGCTGGGGAGAACAGGGGAAGAGGCGGCATCGCCCAGGGACACCTCTGGCGAGGTGGGATCCTGTGGGATCCCAGGCAGAACAGTGGGATGGCTGGACCAGCTCCTCCGCGCTGCAGCCAGGGCCATGTCAGGTGTCCCGGCTGGAGGGGAGTGGGCAACCAGTGCTCCCAGTGCAGCCACCCACTGCGGGGGCTGGGATCCCAGGGATGCTCCTGGCCCCGGTGCCCCCCTCCCCAGTCTGACACCAGCCCCTCTGCTCTGTCCCTCAGCCCGAGAGCAGCTCCGGCGGTCCCGGCACAGCCGTACCTTCCTGGTGGAGTCGGGAGTGGGGGAGCTCTGGTCGGAAATGCAGGCAGGTAGGAGGGGTGACGGGCAGTGCACCCCCCCGCAGCAGACCCCATCCCGGGGAAGATTCACTGGTGGGGGGGGACAGGACAAGCAGGAGTCCCCACTGGTGCTGCCTGGCCCCCAGGGTCACCCTGGGCGAGAGGATGGGGGGCCGGATGTACCCACTGTGGCTGAGCCCCCCAGGGACCCCCAGCGTGGCCCTGCCAGCGCCAGGGAAGGGTCCTGCCATGGGGGTGACACGGCTCCGGTCTGTCACTCAGTCCCGATGCCCCAGAGGATGCCGGTGAGGGCAGGGGGGGTCTGTCTGCCACCTTCCCGTCCCACTGTTCCAAGCAAACACCACAATGTCCCCCTCCTGCCCTCCAAAACTTCTTCGGCTGTTTTTTGGGTGGGGGGGGAAAAAACAAACAAACAAACAAAAAAACCCCGTATTTTGGTTAAAGCAGCTTTTTTTTCCCTGGGGAAAGCACAGCCTTGCGACCCACGGCCGTGTCCTAGCGGCTGCTCCCAACCCACGGGATGGGTGTCCCAGGGGGCCAGCCCTGCTGCGGTGCTGGGGGACACCCCACAGGGGCTGGGGGGGGACCCGGGACCCCCACTCGGCCCTCGTCCTTGCCCGCAGGTGACCGCTACATCGTGGCGGACTGCGGCGGCGGGACGGTGGACCTCACCGTGCACCAGATCGAGAAGCCGCAGGGGACGCTGAAGGAGCTGTACAAAGCCTCAGGTGGGCTGTGGCCCCCAGACCCATTCTGTGTCGTCCCCCCCCCGCCACCAGCGACCCCCTCCTGGGCCGGGGTCCCCTCTCAGTCCCCGGCAGGGTCGTGGCTGGGTCTGTGGCACCACCTGGTGTCAGGAGGGAGCAAGGCAGGGGAGGGCTGGGGGGGCGAAGTGGGGTGGGGGTGATGGGCTGGGGGTGTCGGTGGGACAGGGATGCTGGGCTGGGGGGGGGTCAGGTGGGAGAGGGGCTCAGGTGGGACCGGGGTGCTGGGTTGTGGGGTGATAGAGGGACCGGGGTGCTGGGATTGGGGGGGGGAAAGGTGGGACAGGGGTGCTGGGCTGGGGGGGGGGGGGGGACAGGGATGGGGTGCTGGATTGGGGGTGCTGGTGGGACAGGGGTGCGGGGTTAGAGGGGGACAAGGTGGGACTGGGGTGCTGGGCTGGGGGGGCTCAGCTGGGACAGGGGGCCAGGTGGGACAGGGATGGGGTGCTGGTGGGACAGGGGTGCTGGGCTGGGGGGGCTCAGGTGGGACAGATGTGCCAGTGGGACAGGAGTTTTGGGCTGGAGGGGTGCTGGGTTGGAGGGGCTCGGGTGGGACGGGGGTGCTGGGTTGGGGGATACCAGTTGGACAGGGATGTGGGTGGGAGAGGGTGGGGGTGCAGGGTGGGATGGGGGCAGAAGCCAAGGCTGAGGCCGAGAGCACACTGGTTTGGGGACATGAAACCCCACGGGTGTCCCCGTGTGCTGGGGATCGCAGCCCCCAGTGCCACCCGGGCACGCAGGGAAGGCGCAGGGTGACTTAGGGCTGTGAAGTGTCCTGGCCCGTGCCCACGGGCTTCCCACCCTGCTCCCGGGGGGCACGCGAAGCCCCCCCGGCCTCAGCCCATCCCGGGGGTGAGATTTGGGCACACGATGGCCGTGCACCCCCAGACAAATAGCGGCTCGCGAGTGACAGCCACCAGCCTGAGCTTCCCTGCAGAGCTGGGTATGGGGCTGGAAAGCCCCCGGCACTGCCTGGCAGAGCCATGCCGTGGGGGGAGGCACTGAGCCCCCCGAGCATCACCCAGGGACCCCCCGACAGGGTGCCCTTTGGTCCAGGGGACCGCTGTCCCCGCAGCCACGCTGCCTGCCTTCTCCCTGCTCCCGGGGGACGTTTCCATGCCCCCCTGCTAATGCAGGTACCTGTCCCTGTCCCCTGGTCCAGCCCTGGGTGGGGGGCTCCCCTCCACGTCCCCCCACCCTGATCCCCCTGCAGAAGAGCCACAGTGGGGCTGGGGGCCGTGGTCTTGCACTGAAAGTGTCCCAGGCTTTGCTAGGTGATGCTGGGGGGGGGCTGGGGACATGGTGATGGGGGACACGGGGATGTGTGTGCCATGGGGACGTTGCCTGACCTAGCCCACCCCCCCATGCCCTCCCCAGGGGGTCCCTACGGGGCCGTGGGGGTAGACCTGGCTTTCGAGAAGCTGCTGTGCCACATTTTCGGGGAGGATTTCATCGCCACCTTCAAGGCCAAGCGTCCCGCCGCCTGGGTGGACCTGACCATCGCCTTCGAGGCCCGCAAGCGGGCGGCAGCCCCCTCCCGCGCCAGCCCCCTCAACGTCTCCCTGCCCTTCTCCTTCATCGACTTCTACCGCAAGCACCGGGGCCAGAACGTGGAGACGGCGCTCAAGAAGAGCAAGTGAGAAGCCGGCTGGGGAGAGGGGGGGGAATAACAGGGCTTGGGGACCCCTGGGGAGCATGTGGCCCCAGAGGGACCTAAATTTGGGGGGGGGGGACAAGGATAGGTGGGGTGCTCTGCTCCTGGGTCTGCCGGGCTGGGGGATCCCCAGGGGGGAGCCTTTGGTGAGGGGCAACCCCGGACCCTCTCTCCCTCCCCAGCGTCAACTTTGTGAAGTGGTCGTCCCAAGGGATGCTGCGGATGTCCTCGGAGGCCATGAGCGAGCTCTTCCAGCCCACCATCAGCCAGATCATCAAACACATCGGTAGGTCCTGGGGGTGTGGGAGCAGCCCGGTTGCCAGACCCCCTGCCACCCTGCAAGGGGTGTGTGGGGGGTGTCCCCTCTCCCCAGGGCCCTGGCACCCTGCAGTGGCACCCCCCCAGCCATGCCCGGTGCCTGTTCTCAGCGGGGCAGGGGTAGAGGACCACAGGCAGCCCCCAGCCCTGCCCAACGGCCCCCTCTCTCCCCCCCCAGACGACCTCCTGAAGAAGCCGGAGGTCCAAGGCATCAAGTTCCTCTTCCTGGTGGGGGGCTTCGCGGAGTCGGCCATGCTGCAGCACGCCGTCCAGGCAGCCTTCGGCCCCACCTGCCGCGTCATCATCCCCCAAGACGTGGGGCTGACCATCCTCAAAGGGGCCGTGCTCTTCGGCCTCGACCCCACCATCGTCCGCGTCCGCCGCTCGCCCCTGACCTACGGCGTGGGGGTGCTCAACAAGTTCGTGGAGGGGAAGCACCCGCGGGAGAAGCTGTTGGTGAAGGAGGGCAAGAACTGGTGCACCGACATCTTTGAGAAGTTCGTCTCCGTCGACCAGTCCGTGGCACTGGGGGAGGTGGTCCAGCGCAGCTACTGCCCGGCCCGGCCGGGCCAGCGCAAGACCATCATCAACATCTACTGCTGTGCCACCGACGACGTGGTCTACATCACCGACCCCGGCGTGCGCAAGTGCGGCACCATCAGCCTGGAGCTGGAGGCGCTGGGCGACGCCGGCAGCCCGGCCCGCGGCCGACGCGAGATCCGTGCCAGCATGCAGTTCGGGGACACGGAGATCAAGGTCACCGCCATGGACATCCGCACCTCCAAGACGGTCCGAGCCACCATTGATTTCCTCTCCAACTGAGCCCCTCCTGCCCACGGGGCCGTGCGGGGAGGGATGGGGACCCCCACCAGCACCTCCTTTGGGCTCTGGCCCCACGGGACCCCCACGTGCACGAGCGGCTCGTGGCCCTGGTTTTGAGCCGCAAGGCTGCCACCGGCCCCCATGCTGATGGTCATCCCCCCCCCGCGCATGGGGCACCCCAAAGATGCTCCCCATGTGCTGCCGGGCAGTGCTGCACCGGGGCCCGCGCCTCCCATGGAAATGGGTGGGGGTCCGACTCTCAGAAAGGGTGACTGCACCCCTGGCATGGTCGAGTGGGGCAGGGGCACTGCTGCTGCCTGGCCAAGACAGGGCTGGGGGCTCAGGCTGCCCCCCCCAAGTGTGGGTAGGGGCTACTGCCGGCTCCTGAATACCAGCACACACACTTTCTGTAACCCCACATTTCTATTTTTTATATATATATATATAAAAATATATATATAAATATTTTTATATATATCATGTTGCCCTCACAGCTGCCACCCCCCACGTGACAGAGCTTGATGGGGCCAGCACAGCCCAGCGAGGACAGGGACAGCGGCACAGGAGGGGGACAGTGCCAGTAGTAGTGGCACACCTTCACCCTCTCCCAGCCCCCCTTTTAACTGGAAGCCCGAGCAATTTGCAGCATGAAGCCCCTCACTCTATTTAGGGCCACTCGGGATGATCTGTGTCCACCCCCGCAACACCCATCCCCACGCAGGGATGGGCTCATGCAGCCCCTCACGCCCCGGGGTGCACAAATAAATGGATGTGACACCCCAGCCCTGGGGGTGTCCCCTGTTCCCCACTCTCCTCTGGGGGTTTTAGTCAGGTTGCAGCCACCAGCTCCAATGCTCCTGGGGGGGTTGAATGGTGGCAAACTGAGCTCCAGCCCCTTCTCAGCTGAAGTTTATTATTTACCTCTACAGATTTTTGTACGTCAAAAAAACCCCACACATACACATAGATGTGTATATATATATCTATATATTTATATATATATATAGGCACATAAAGCCTCCTGTTGCTTTCAAAACTGAGCCACTTCTCCTGGTCCTTGTACCATGGGTCTTACCAGGGGAAAAAAAAAAAAAAAAAAAAGAGGAGAGAAAAAAGCAAAATGGAAGGAGACCAAGGCAATGGCTGCGACGTGAGGACAGGGACAGGCTCTGCCACAGGGACACAGGCACCAGTGCCGGAGCTGCTGGGGACCCAGCTTCCCTCCTGCTGCCAGATCCTCCCTTGGCCCATCTCAGCTCCACACCCCAAGAGGCAAAATTCCACCCCGGGGGGCTCAGCTGAGGCTCCGCCACCCCCCAACCGTCCCCTCTCCTGGGGATAAAAGCAAGGGGAAAGCAGCAAGAGCAGCTGGAGGCAGCAAGCAGGATCCCTCCCCAAGGTTCCAGCAAGAGATGCTCCAGCATTCGTGGAGTCCCTCCTGCGCTTCAGGGACCCCCCCGACCCTACAGCAGGGAGGGTGGGCACGCTGTGTGCATGGCAGCAGTGGTGGCCGCAGCTGGGGAAGCAGCAGCTTGCCCCCCCAGCTCCATGGTGTCCACAGAGCTGCAGCCCCCAGGACCTGCCGACATGGGGTGAGGGGGTTTGGGGTTTGTTTTTTTTCTTTTTTAAATTTGAGCTTCGTCCTCAGGAGCCACGCAGGCAGCGGGAGGGGCGGGGGGGGGGGCTAGTCAAAGCCATGCCAGTCGCTCTGCTCCGAGTCGTACTCCAGCTCTGCGCCGATGCAGCGCACCCCGTCCAGGAGCATCGGCGTGCCGTGGTGCCGGTCTGTGGGACAGGAGGGGACAGTGGAGATGGGGACAGAGCTGGGGAGCAGCCACATATGGCCTCAGCCTGGCTGTGGGGGGGCTTCGTTTCACCTTTTTGAAAGCCCTTTTGGGGAGTTTTCAGGCTCACAGGTGCTTATCCTCCCTCCCGTGGTCCCCACGCAAGGGATGCTGGCACCCAGGGGACTGGGAGATGCAGGGATGCTGCACCAGGATGGTGCTCAGCCCCTGGTGTGCCAAGGCTCGGGCGCTGCAGTGCCGGGGGTGCTGGGGGCCAGGCTGGGACGTGGGGTGGGGACACAGTGAGATATAGCAGGGGGGTGCTGGGGAGTGAACTGCCAGCCCTGCCAGGCCCAGGGACCCCGGGACCAGCTGTGTGGAAGATGCTGGTGAAAGCAGTCACACGTCACACAAAGCAGAGGAAGCCGAGCTACAAAACGCTGCTCTAATTAACAAACCCAAATTAGGCAGCAAGGTGGGGGAGGAAAAAGAATAAAGACAAGCAGCTGCAGCTAGAGGAGAGGGGGACCCCAGTGGGCTTGGGCACAGCCCCCCAGCTGGGCTGGGGATGAGGACGGGGGGCAACGGGGTGCCCCCTAACCCACTCCATGTACCCCTTCACTGGGGAGGTCCCACAGCTTCATCCCCCAGGCTGGGGATTTTTGGGGTGGAAGTCGGCTGGTTTAGACAATTTCCCAGAAACGTCCACCAGGTGGGGAAAGCCTACAGTGGTGGAACTGGGCGAGCTGGAAGGAGATGGGTTGGGGATGCAGGGAGCATCCCTGGCTCCCCAGACACAGGCACAGCAGAAATCAGGGGGTCTCCAGCCAGACCTGCCAGCGCTCCCCGTCACCGGCTGTGCCGGGGAGGAATCACGGCTCCGAAACCCAAAGAACCGCGCCAGGTCCCCGCACCGCTGCCCGCCGGTGCTGCCAGACCCTTACCCATGACACGGGCTTGGACCACCACCTTGATGCAGGCGCCTTCGCCGGCCTCGCTGGCCAGGACCATCTCTTCCTTCAGGACCCCCTCCTTGTGCGCCGTGTACTCGCACTTCACGCTGTAGCCTGGGGACAGAGACACCCTGGGAGCTGGGCTCCGGCTGCGAGAGCTGCCTGCACCTTTCCTACCCCATCCCGAAGTCCCTGCTCACCGCAGGCACCCAGAGGCAGCAGAGCCTGGGGCACGGCTGATTTAGTCCCATGCCCACCACCGAAGTGCTGAGCAACACAGCACAAATCTTGCTGGGCTCCCTCCCCATCCCGTGCCTCGGTTTCCCTGCCCGTGAGGCAGAGAAAAGCATGCTGAGCCTTGCTGAAATGCAAAAAGCTCCGCAGAGATGCAGACGAGGTGTCGGGAGAAGCTGCTCTTCCCAGCGCCAGGCTCGGGGCACTGCTGTGACGGTGCTGAGCATCCCCCAGCACCCTGAGCCGATGGCATCTCTGAGACCCACTTGTCCCATCACCCTACCCCAGGGGCTTTGCAGAGCCCCACAGGGAGGGAGCAGCAGAGCAGGACACCAGCAGACACCTGGGGGGAGCTGGGGGAGAGGGGGTCCCACCACAGCCGGGAACACCTGTGCCAAAATTGCTATGTCTTCCTCCTTGCAGAGCAGAGGGAACATGGAAACACCCCTTGGAGCCCCCAGCTTGGATGGGGCAAAGGCTGGCCCCCGGCCACGTGCCCCCCCAGCGCAGGGACAGAGCTGGCAGGGCCGAAGGAGGCAGTTGTTTTTGATCCAGAGGAAAAAAAGCACAATGTAAAAATAAAAGAAGAGGCAGAAAATTAAACCAGCTGCAGAAAGGCATTAGTCAAACCCCAGTGCGGGGGGCACAAGCAAGCTGTGAGCACGCGGCTGGGCAGCCCCCGCAGAGCTCACAGGGAGGCACCCCAACATGGCTGGCACAGGGCGATGCTGCAACGGCACAAAAAAAGAAATAAAAACGCGCTGAGCATCCTCCAGGCTCCAGAGCACATGCAGCAGTCAGCTCCATAAGCTCAGTCCCAGAGCTCGGAAACAGCAGCCCTGCATGGGGAGTGCAGTGGGACAGAGGAGAGCAAAACACCTATGGGCACAAGGAATTTTCCCTGCCTGCTCCTCTGAGTCCCCAACCCAGCACAGGAGCCAGAGGGGGAGCTCGGAGTAGGGAAGCGCTTTCTCTGCTTGGATCAGGCAGCTTCCACCTTAAATGAGGATGAAAGGTTGTACCTGGAAGCAGGAGGGAGAAGTGGTGGCAAAACCTCTTTCTTCCCAACTCCGGGAGCCCCCTTGTCTCCAGCCCACGCTCCAGATCACAGCCCTGCTCACCAGCCCCGCCGTGGCTGTCACCGCAGCCGAGAGCCAGGCACCACGTTCTGCCCAGGCTGAGCGGCCTCAGGACCGCCAGCAGCACAGGGACTGGATTTGGCTGATGACTGGACAAATCTGGCAAGCTCCATCCCTGCCCGCAGCCGAGGACGTGGGAAGCAGAGCCTCGAGGGGAGCCCCGGCTGTCACCAGGACCCCAAGGACCACAGGGACAGATGCCACTGAACCACTGCGAGGCACCGGACTCCTCCGGGTCCCACCGGAGCTGCTTGCGGTCCCCGAAGGGCTCCTTTCCCCAAAGCCTTGGGAGCCCTGGCCCTGGGCCCAGGCCGGGTGTGCCAGCCGGAGGTGGGAAGCTTTAAGCAAACAAAGCTTAAGTGCTTTGCTGGGCCAGAGCCAGCAGCAGCACGGGAAGAGCCACAGCTTGTCCCTGCCAGCCACAGCCCCGCTTCCCAACCCTCGGCTGCCGGGAGGCAGCACAGGGAGAGGTGGCAAACTGCGGCCCCAGGGAGCCGGAGGGGACGGGGATGCGGGAAAGAGCATCCACCGGCTGCTTGTCAACCACAGCAGCTGGCACAGGACCAGCCGAAGTGCCCCAAGGCACTTTGCAGCCCGCTGCATTCTCAGAGCAGTTCCCGTGTCCCTAGGACGGCTGTCACCGAGCCCAGGGTGACGCTCAGCTGTCTCAGCCACTGCGCCGGGGCCACCGTGCACAGCCCTGTTCCCTTCTCCCACGGATGTGCCAGCAGCAAACTGACCCCAGATCAGAGCCGGGCTGGTGCCTGAGCCTGGTGCATCTTGGAGCAAACCCTGTCTCTGTCCTTGTCCCCGTTCGCACCAGCCTGTGGGCTCTGCTCCACAAACCCATGGCCACTCTTCACCTCCCGCCTCCCAGACTGATCTGAACCCACAAGAAACAGCAGCTGATTGATGCACATTTGGGATAAAAGAGCATTTAACCGCCCAACTGCAGATGGTAAGTTATGGAGAGATGCAGTTCTGCAGGGGACGGAGCCACAGCCGTGGGGCCGGGTGCCTGCTGCGGCCAAACCTGCACTGCCGGAGGGGATGAGGCAGAACGAGCAGGACCGAGGGCTGGGGGAGCCAGGAAGGGGATGGAGAAGGATGGGGCAGAGCAGCCAGCAGGACCCCCAGCCCTGCAGCTGGGATCCCGGGGGGCTGCCATGTGCCCAGCCCCTGGCATGGACTCAGACAGCACTGAGCTGCCACAGACACGGCACAAAGCAAAGCCCAGGTATCTCCTCTGCGCAGACCCATGCCAAGCGCTTACGTTTCAGGACATTATTCTCCTTTCCTCTACAACAAGAGAATTAGCAAGAAGCCTGGAGACAGACAGAGAGACGACCCCCCCTTGGCTCCAGCCTGTTCTTTAGGCAGACCCTTGGTGCAGGCAAAGAGCAGACAGAGCAAGTGCTAAAAATACCAGCACGTCTGGACTCTGTTCAGCAGGTTTCTGGATTAAAACGCCACAAAAGCCGCTCTTCAAGCACGCAGGTCGGGGTCGGGCGTCTCCCGGGAGGCACAGTGGAAACACGGATTCCTTCTCCATGGGGTAAAGCTCTCCAGTGCAGCGCTGCAGGGATGGGCGCTGGGATGCCGCCCCGGCAGAGGTACGACCACCCTGGGCAGAGCCAGGACCAAATGCCACCCTCATTGCTAGCAGCTGCGGTGGGACTTGTCCCCAAAGCCACACAGGTCAGGGACAGCCCGATCAGCCTGCCACCCCCCCCGCCGTGCTCAGGGGAAGGACGAGGCTCGGGGTTTGGAAAGTGCTTTGGAGGACGCTCACCCATCGAGTTCCCACAAGGCAGGAAACCCCACGGCAATAGAAGTTGCCCCACAGGATCCCAGGGGGTCCTCTGGGCTCCCCAGGTGAGAGGAATCATCCCCCACACCTGGCGAGGGCTCAATCCGGACAGCCACGGGTGCACCCGGGACCAGGGGGCTGCCAGCTGCCTCCTGCCCCACGGGAGCGCTTGGTTCATGCTCCCCACGGGGCTCCAGCATGAGGCAGACACCCCTGCCACCCCCACGGGCACTATAGGGGTACGTCTGGGTCTGGCAGCCCCCCCCGGCCCAGGCAGTGCCCCTGTCGCTGCTCACCCCTCGATGTGTTGAAGCAAGGGCAGGATCCGGGAGCCGGCACAGCAGCTCCCGGGGGGACAAAGGGGGGACAAAGGGGGGACAAAGGGGGGACAAAGGGGGGACAAAGGGGGGACAAAGGGGGGACAAAGGGGGGACCTTACCTTCTGGCAGGGAGGTGATGCTGATGACTCGGAGGTTGATGTTGGGGAGGGGAACGGCACAGACATCCTTCCCCAGCCTCTGCACCGGGGGCAGGAGGAACGTGATCTCGTACTTGTGGAGGATCTTCAGGAATCCCACCTGCAAGGAAGGGGGGGGACACGGTGGGGGTCACACCATGCCTCGGGCAGGCAGAGTCGCATGGGAGGTGGTCCTATGCTGCTATCATCCTGTCTCATCCCGTCCTCCTCGGCAGCCCACCCTGGGGACAGGGACACACCAGGCACCAGGCACCCAAAAGCCCACGGGAAGGTGGGGGGCAGCAGCTGGAGGGGCTATTTCCTAAACAATTGGGAAAAATGTAACAAACACGTCTATTTTGGCAGCACAAAGCAAGCAGCAAAAATAACCAGATCTGAGCAAAGCCCTGGGAACAACCACCCTTTGGTGTCATGGGAGCAGCGACCAATTTTCCCAGCGTAAGCCAAACGTGTTCGGCTGCCGTTTCTTGTCTCTAAAAGCCAAGATGTTTCCAAGAGCACGCCTTCAAATGTCATTTATCCACTGCCACGATGAAAACCAGAGCACTTTCAGAGCCGGCCGCCTCCAGAGCGGTGTCTGTCTCCATTGCACTCAGAAAAAGCCATTTTGGGAAGGGAGCGGTGGGCTCCCCGCCTGCTGCAAAGCTCCGGACGCGCCTGCAAACCCTCCTTGCAGCAGAGCGCGGAGCACAGCCAGGATCCAACCCGGCCGAGGGGGCAATCCCTTCCCAGGGACACAGGGTACCCATTGCTCACCGACTGCCGCAAACCCTGCCGGCAGCAGCGGGCAAGCCCTGCTGCGGGCACAACTCAGCCGGGCACCCTCGGTCTTCCACACAGACATGTACAGCCTGCTCCAAGCTGCACCTCAACCGCCACATAAATACATATTAATACACGCACGCATACATATCTATCTATACGCACACAGATATAAAATGCACACCATATGCTTGCACATTCCTGGCTACGAGCAGCTCCGAAGCATCACTGCAACGCAGAAACCAACGGAAACAACAACGTGCAGCTTCAGGGATTTAAGGCCATAGAAAGACATTTGGTGACCAGCCCTAAAGAGCCTTTTCTCCATAGGGGAGAGGATGAGGGTGGTCTCCTGCCGCCGAGACACATGCCAGGTTGCAGGGTGCACCCCAAACCTGCTCAGAAGGAAGAGCTGCGTGGTTAAATGCGGCCCCAGCATGCTGAGCTGGGCACGGTGGCTGCCAGCGCCGGGCTGGTCCCACTCTGCCGTCAGGGCTGGCAGCACCGAGGGCAGCAGGCAGCTGCCCCCCTTCCCCAGAGAGGCACGTGCAGTGCCGGTGCGCCCATGGCACGCTGCACGGCACGGGTGGGAAAAAATAATAACAACCACCTACAGATTGGCAATTGCTAAGCAATTCACTGCCATTTTTAGGGCAATAACCCATCATCCGCCCGATACAAATAACTGACTCAGAGCTGAAAGGGAGTTTCAGATTGCTCTGCTGCACGCAATGCTGGAGCAACCCCAACGCTCTCCGAGGGGTTTATTTCTTGGGAGAAAAAGGCCTCCAAAGGAGAGGCTGGGACAGAGGGGCCGGCTTCGCGCCAGGTGAAAGCGGCCACAAGAAAGCGGCTCTGGGCAGAGGACTGGTGACCTGCACCTCCAAGTCACTGCCAAGGTGCCCACCTCACACCCAGACCCCGCTGCCACCAAAGCCCACGGCGTGCCAGCACCAAAGCCTCCGCTCCCAGCACTCAGCCCTGCTGTGTGGGGTGAGGAGCTGTGGGACGGGGCAGGTAGCGAATGCTCAGGTCTGCAAACCTGCCAGGATGAAATACAAGGTGTCATTAAAGATGGCTTGCTATCCCCACTGCCATGACTGGCCCCCGGCATGGTTTGGGAGCCACTGTCAAACCTGAACCCACGCCAACACCCACCCACGGCCACAGCCACGGGGCCGGAGGGAAGTGAGAAGCCACAGCACTGCTGGCACACAGGGCGAGACCCAGCTCAGCCCCGTCCCCCCCAAACAGGGGCAGAGGAGACAGTGCCATGTCCGTCCCGTGTGTCCCCCCCCCAGCGCCAATATCCAGGGCGCAGCAGGGTCCCCCAGCCCACCCTGCCAGGACTGGGCTCCACTGCTCATGATGCCACCAGACCCTGATTTCCAGAGGGGGCCTGCATCCCACCCCTAGCCTGTCAGATCTGGTCTGACAACCCCACAAACACTGTCCAGATCGGGCAGCAGCAACACAGGCTGGGGGCCGTCCCCAGCCAGCCCCAAACCTGCCCCCGTCTCTGCCAGAGGCTGGATGCAGCCACAGGAATTGGGTGCTAAATGGGTGAATACGGAGCAAAGCACCCACGTTTATACCTGTGCCCTCAGGAGCATCACAGCCCCCCCGTGGGGAAGGACCTGGGTTCTCAGGGTGCTCCCAGGCCCCCCCCCAGGTACACCAGGGAGCTAACGGGGCCAGAAACACCCCCAAATCTGAGAACTGTAACAGAGACGGAGCAATGTCCAGAAGTGCAGCGATGGAAAACTCCCCGGAGCAGTTCAGACAGCTACAATGGGCAGCACTGGGGGGTACAACCACCCCACAGGGCCCCCAGGATGGACCCAGCCCCGCTGCCACGTGAAGGGACAGGCCAGGGTGGTACCAGGACCCCCCCTCCCCACCGCCATCCCCCAGGTCACAGCTCCCACCTTGACGAGGAAGCTGCCGTCCTTCTCCTGCGTCACCATCACCGCCGAGTCGTGGAGCTTCTCATCGAAGTGCACGTGGCCGTGGGCCCCCTCAGCGAGCTGGCTGGGGGCGAAGCGCACGCCCCCCCCCTTCACCTTGCTGCCTGCACAGGGAGGAGAGGACAGAGCCCAGGCGTCACTCCCTGCCCACCTGGGATGCACCCACTCCGTCCCCAGCTCCGCGTCCCCCCGCAGCCCCTGGGGACAGATCGAGGCTGGAGCATCGTCAGACACAGAGGGGCTTCCCCAGTGTCCCCGCTCTCCCATTTTAGAAATGCCCCGTGCCACAGGCTAGGGAGGTGGCACACGGACACCGGTGACCAGCAGCCACAGAGAGGTCACCGTCCGAGCAGGGGGGAGCGCATGGACCTGCCACCAGCCAATGTCCAGAGGCTGTGAGGGTCCCGTCTGTCCCCTGGGCTCAGCAGCATTTGCTTACTCCCGTGATTTTCTCGGCGCAGAGGAACGTGATGAGCAGGGACACGTGCTGTGCCGGGAAGGGGACACAGGTGGGACAAGGACAGGGAAGGAAGGACAGCTTCCCTCGGGAAGGGCTCCCACACATCCCAGGGTGTTGGGCAGGGCTCTCCAAGGCTGCAAAGCTGGCCAGCATGTTGGGGAGCAAACCCCACGGTGCCCTGGGGAAACCCAAAAAGGCACCTGCCCTGTGAGGACAGGCACCTGCCTGGGGACACCGAGGTCCCCACAGCGGGCAGGAGCCCGCAGAGGCACAGACACCGCAGCCCTTTCACTTGCACCTTTGCAATAGGCTCTCTGTGAGCTTCCAAGAAAAAACACTCTCTCCTCTTCCTCCTCCTCCCCAGTACACCCCAAGAAACCCCCCAGTCCGGCCACCGATTGCATCCATCTGGCAGCGGCCGGGAGCAGATTGCCGCCTCCTTAAAGAAAAGGCTCTTTGTGCCTCGGCAGGCTGGAAACGCCGGAGATTTAATAACTCAGCATTGTTCAGCCGGAACAGCTCGGCAGAAATCCCTTCCCTGCACGCAGGGGAAAACAAGAGACTCAGCCGCTTGCAGAGCAATGCAGCTGCATGTGGCTGCGGTGGGGAAAGGGACGCAGACGGGATCCTCCCTGCCAAAATGCAGGCAGCCCCTGGCCCACCGTGACAGGGCACAGCAACCCTCTGCCCCGCAGAGCCCTTATGGGTGCCATAGGGCAGGACGAGCCCTGGGACCTGCATGGAACCCACGCACCAGCCAGAAGCTGCGGTGACGGGCAAGGTCTCAGCCCGTGGTTGCCATAAGGAATCCCGATGCCAGCTCCGGGCTCAGAGGAGCTGAGCTCTGATGCCTGCCAGGAGACCAGCAGGGAAAATCCCAAATATGCGTCTCCGTCACACGGCACTTGGAGGCAGCACAGCCGATGCCCGGCACGGAGCCCGGGAAGCCAAGTGGCCCCCAGGGACGAACGTGTCCAGAGGGCACTTAGCCATCATCGGCCCGGACAGCCACGGTGCTCAGCTAGCCCCCTGACACGGTGTGTCTGAAGACCCTCTGGAGAGAGGGAGGTTGGAGGAAGGCGAAGATGGCAGCCGGGCACCGCGGGCAGCTGTCCCAGGAACTGGCTGTCCCGGGAACCAGGTCACCCGCCGGCACGCACCCCAGTGACCTTGAGAGGCTGCACCGCATGGTGCCCCTGTCCCGGCTCAGGAGGGGCTGACGGGGACTGCCCTCGCCCTGGCAGGAGGGGACAGCCCCCAGCAGAGCCTGGACGGGTGACAGTGGCACCTCGACAGCCCCGGGCACGTGGGGTAGGGTGGAAGGAGCAGGGGCACCCACCCACGCAGGACCTGCTGTGAGTCAGCCAGCATGGAAATCTCATTAGGGGCAAAATGCAGTTGTGCATCCTGCACCCACCCGGCAGCGAGGGGAAGTAGAGGCAGAGGTACAGGCAGAGGCTCCATCAGGCAGGGGCTGGGCAGAAAAATCACCTGGAGCTGGTGTGTTTTATCGTGAGTCCCGCCGCAGTCACGGCAGGAGGGCCACCGGGACCTGCCGGACCCTGCACGGTCGGTGTGCCGGCAGCCGGTCTGGTGCCACGCTCCTCAGGCACCCGGGGGGGGGTTTGGGGGTCCGACCCACACCCTATGGTGGGGGGATGGCCCACGGTGGGGGACGCCTGCCTCGCACGTGTCGGCAGCAATTGTAAGCCCTGGAAGCAGATGCCAGCTTCGAAGTCACTGCGTCCCTCCCAAAACAAGGGTGTCCGGGCCCCAGAATCCCTGGGGAGGCAGGGCTGGCAGCGGGGAAGCACGGGGGGCTCAGGGCTCCCCCAGCACACTGTTCCCCCCAGCAGGGACCCCCAGCCCCTATCCCCCACGCTGCCAGGAACAAGACAGCCCAGAGCAGGCAACCTGCCTGTCCTTTGGCATCACCACCGACAGACCGCTCGCCTGGCCCTTGTCCTGCCGGGAAGCCAAAGGAGGCTTCACCGCCGGCGGGAGGAAAGCCCCCGGGATGGAGCCGTCCCGCAGCCCCGCTCGCCGGCAGTGGGGAAGGAGCCGCGGAGGCCGGAGCCGTGACCAGGCACACAAAGGAAGACGAAATCACGCCCAGCAGCGGCACAAAGAGCCTCTTCGGTCTTTGTCTCGGCACGGCAGAGAGCCGGGTGCTGCCGCCATAGGGCGTCTCATGCCAGCGACCTTTTGGGGTCCCCCTCCCGGCACCGACAAAGCGCCCAGCTCCCCAAGCCCGGCACTGCCAGAGCTTTTCAGGGAGGCAGCCGGGGTCTGGGAGAGGCCGGGAGCACCCATCTGGCACCCATTGCCTCCTGCACCAGCCCTGCCTGGGGCGGGGGGTGCCGAGGGTTGTGCCGATCACTAGAGGGGGACTGCAGCTGAGTGGTGCCGGCAGCACACCACTGTGGAGCCCCCACCCCGCCGCAAGCCCCCTCAGTGGGTGCTCGCTCGCAACTCACGGCAGAAAAACAGCAGTAATGTTCCCCCAGTCCCCCGTAGCCTCTGACTTGCTCAGCTGCTCCCCGGGCATGGAGAGGGCAGCTCCAGGCAGCCCTTGCATCCCTGGCTGCAGGCAGAGGGACCCCCCCAGCAGGGTCGTGGGCAGAGGGACCCCCCGGCAGGGCCACAGGCAGAGGGGCTTCGCTGGGAAGGAGCATCAAACTTGGAGACTGGCCCCGTATCAGGGCAAGGAGCCCGGGAGGGGGCAAGGGGCAGGCAGGCAGGAGGGGGACACCGGGGACTCACCCTTGCTAGCCGTAGCCATGTGTCCCCGCAGCAGTCGTCCTTGTGCAAAACTTCAAAGGCACAGGCAGGAGGCCATCCTCCGGGGCCACTGCCGCTGCTCCCGAGTGCCGGAGCTGGGGAAGGAACAGGCAGGGTTAGGCAGGGGCAGGCAGAGCCGGGGAGGGCAGCTGCTGCCTCCGGCCGGGTGCCAGAGCCAGCCAAGCACCACGGACACGACGGCAACGCACGGCTGCGACTCCGGCACTGCTCCGGCACAGACCTGCCGGGGAGGAGTCTGCCTGCAGCTCAGGGGCGTCAGGCAGCCCGGCTTTGGGCAGCAGCAGGCAGCGTGCCAGGGCCTGCACCCAGCCCTACCCCAAGGCGTGATGGGCACAGGCAGGGCAGGAGCAGCGGCAGGACGGGCAGCTCCTCTGCCCCGCTCCACCATGAGTCTGCGGCGTGACCCAGCCAGCCCGGGCTCCTGCTCTGCCGGCTCTCAGGGATGACCCCCCCCAGCACCCTCAGCCCCAGGGTGGGTACTGTCCCTGCATTAAGGCAGGAAGAGCCACCGGAGACAGGCTGGGGGTGACAGGGCTCATGCCCCCCACCTCCCACCCAGGGGTTCGGGATCTGACACCCCAAAGACCCCTTTGATGGAAGCTCAGGCTGAAACCTCCTCCCTGGGGCTCACCCAGCCCCGCTGCCCCACGGGAGGCTGTGGGAGCCCAAACACGGGCTGGTAACATCACCGGGCACCTGGTCCCACCACTGGGCACCGGAGGAATCCGGCAGTAGGAGGCAGGTGCCTGAAACGGTGCTGTCAGCAGCCGGGCCTGCTGAGCACAGGGACATTCACAGAAAAAGCTTTAACAGCGTCAGCCCTGGAAAAAAATAAGATTAAAAAAAAAAGCAGAGCTGAAAGGGCAGGAAGCCTCTCCAGGGGCTGAGGGGGGTGGCAGACCCTCACCGTAGCCCCCGCGCCCCGCAGTGCTGCTGCCCGAAGATGAGATGATCCAGCCTGGAAAAGAGCTGGGAGGGAAAAGCCCAGGATTTGGGGTTGCCTAGAGAGATGCACTGGGGGACACTGAAATGCATCCACGGGCAGCACAGGGTGGGAGGAGACCCCAGGACTGGACACAGGGAGGGGGGGACACAGGGCAAGTGGACCCCAAGCAGGGGCGAAGCGTGGAGCTCGGCGACCAGGGTGGGCACCGCACCTGGGCTCGCAGCAGGGGCAAACGCGGGGCCCACGGGCTCCCCGTGCCCTTGAGGGGGTCAAGACTCGCCCCCCCCCCCCCCCGCGGCTGCAGTCCCGGGGTAGTCGGCACTCCACAGACCCCACCGGCAGTCCCACGCCGTTGCCCCCCCAGCAGCCCGGGCAGTGGGTTCCCAGCGCTCAGCCCCTTCCCGGGGCTCCCCGGCCCCCCCAGGCCGGGGGTGAGCGGCAGTAAGGAGGCGGCGGAGCTGACGCACGCCTCCCCGCCCGAGCCACGCCGGGTGGCCCCAATCTGCCTCCGCCATCACCGGCGCGGCCCCGGTCCCCGTCACGCGTGGGTGTGGGTATCCCCCCCCGCCACACCGCGTTTTCACCCCCCGCCGGCTCAGCCCCAGTGCTGCAAAGAGGGTCCCGGGGATGCGCCCCCGGCCTCGGTGCTCCCCTCTGCAGCACAACGGGCCAGCGACCGGCCCGGGCGAGCATCCTACTCCAGCCCACCGGGACCGGCAAAGCGAGGACCCCACCGGAGCGGTCGTGCCGAGAGGGAACAACGGGGAGGGGGAAGCTCGGGGGTCCCTCCCCGTCCCCACCGTCCCTTCCTCACTCACCCCCGGCCGGTGCGTCCCGGACGCCGCCGTGCTCCCCGCTCCCCGCTTCCCACTACCGGGACACGCCCCCCTCCCTCCCATTGGTCCCGACACACCCTCCGCCGTTCCTATTGGTCGAACCCCTCGGCGGTCACGCCTCCCCGCCACGCCCATCGGCTGCCGTTCCGACGGCGCCGCTTCCCGAGGAGCGGTCCGGCGGGGGTAGGGTCGTCTCCAAGGGGCGGGACTGTCGCTAGGGGGCGTGGCGAAGGGGCTGGGGCAGCCAATAGGGGGCGGGAGCGCACGGCCGTAGGGCGCCACATGTGGGCGGCGGGGTGCGCGGCGGCGCGGAGGGGAGGGGGGGCACCCCTCCGGTGTGTCCCCCCCCCCATCCCCGGGCGATACGGTTGCCACGGCAACCTATCATCGCCTGGCAATTTTTATTGCTCAGACCCCCATGTCCGAGCCCGGGCCCCTTCGGTGGTGGGAGGGAGCACGGGGGAAAAGGGCCACGGCTCGGCTCACCGGCGGGAGCCGGCCGTCAGGGGCGTCGAGGGTGGGAACGGCAACCGGGACACGTCCCTGGCCGGGAAAAGGCAGCCGGTTCCCTTCCAAAAAGCACGTCCGCCCTCCTGGGAATGAGCGGGGGGGAGGCAGCGGCCCCCCCGCCACATACACACACACACACCGTGCAGGCAAGAGCCGTCCCCCCGGGGCGGGGGGCAGCGGGGTCAGGGCTCGCAGGCAGGGCTGGATCTCACAGGCAGGGACAGGGGACACGGCACACCCCAGGGGCTAATCTGCCCCCCCCCCCAAAAAAACCCTCTTCCTGTGGCCTCCAGATGCCAGAACGCTTAAAAAGCCGGGGGCTTCGTTCCCAGGGAGCTGCTGGAGCCCCAGCCGCGTCCTCGCCTCCGGAACGCGTGACACCGCGCATGGCTCGGCCTTGCGTTGGAAAAAACAACCGTGTTTGACCCTAAAAAAGGCCGCAGGTGACTCCAGTTCAGTGAAGGCTGCGGCCAGAGCCACCCCCAGGCATCTCCCCACCGGTGGGGACGGCCCCAGGACCAGCCAAGGGCAGGTGGAGGAGCGGGGCGTACTACCAGGTACCCCCACCCCACGCTGGGTTGCCCACGTGGTCAGTGCCAGACCCATGAGCAGGTCTGTGTGCCGAAGCACGGATTTTCTCAGAGATTACAAAAACAAACAGCTTTGGGTAAGGGATTAAATCTCAGCCTCCGCCAGCGCACGTCTCCCCAGCCCGGGGCAGCCAAGTGGCGTCCCCACGCTGCTGACAGCCCCTCAATGCTGGATCAGCTGGGAAATAAATAAATACCCCCAGGCTGGGGCAGGCGGGACCCCGGCAGCGACTCAGCCTCGAAGGGAGGTCTCCGAGTGATGACCCCGCTTTTTAATTACCCACGTGCAAGACAAAGGAAGGAGGAACCGCTGCTGTCGGCGGGCGATGGCTGGAGGGCTGAGCGAAACCCATGTGGTAGCGATGCCGCTACCTTGCTGCCTGCCGGCAGGCATGGCGGGGGGACCAGGAGGTGGGCACGGAGGTCCCTGCTTCTGCATCTGCCTTTGCCACCTCTGGCTTTTGTCCTTGAGAGTCTGTCCTGGGAACTGGGGCAACTGGGAGGCACTGGGATGGCTCTTCCAGGTCAGCAGGAGATCCCACGGGTGGGAGAGGTGGGGCAGGCAGCGGGGGGGGCGGCCCCGGGCAAGGGGCTGCCAGGTGGGCGAGGGTCCGCTCACCGCTGTTGGCACTGGGCTTCCTGCAGACGCCGGCTGAGGTCGTCTATCCTCACATTCTTGAGGTGCAGCAGCTGCTCCAGCCTCCCCACCTTCAGCTGCAGGATCTGAGCAGAGACCCCAACACCCCCTCAGTTTGGTTTCGGGGAGCGGGAAGCACATCCATCCACCCCAGACAGGCTCCATGGGGGGGGGGGGCCGGGGCTTGCCTGACAGCCATCAGCGAGGACGAGGGGGACGGGGGGACAGGGAACTCGGGGCCGGGCTGATGTGGCTGCTGGGGTCACTGAGCGGCATCAGCCACCTTTAACCACAAGGGAAGCTGAGGCAGGTGAGCACCACTGCCAGATTTGGGGTCCCAATTCCAGCTCCTACAACAACCCGCCTCAAGTTCACACTCCCGCAAAACATGACCCAGGAGTCCCAGCTCCCCACCAGGACCTGGTGACAGCTCTTCCCATCTAAGATGCCCCACAGCATTCCTTCCCCTCTTTCAAAATTTTATGTCTTAGGAGATGTTTTCCAGTGGAAAAGCCCTGGTTTTAGACAAGACAGAGCCACTGCCCTGGCTCAGTGCTGAATGAAGCTCCGTTTCAAAAATCACCCACTGCCCAGGGGCGAATAAGGGATGTCCGGAGCCTGGTCTGCAGCCCCGAGGGTGGTCCAGGGGCCACAGCAAGCCACGAGCAGAGGGTCTGTGCAGCTGCCATGCCCGTTCTGCATCACCCTCATTACTGCGGGCTGGAAGACAGACCAGAAAGGATGAGGAACGGGAACATTTTGGGAATCACGGATTGATGTGACTGATGTGGGTGCGTGCCACAGAGATTGAGGGCACGCCCAGGCAGGAAGGATTGAAAGAGAAAGCTGTTCACCCCGCAGGGAGATCTGCAGGCTGAGGCTTTACAAGGGCTTTTACCCAATAAATGCCAGAAAAACACCTGCTGCTGCAGGGACAGAACCGCGTCTCCAGGCCAGGCTGAGGCATTGCTGCCTTTCTAGCCTGGTTTGACCAGACCTTTTAGAAGCCCGGCCCTGTCCGGGAGCAGCCAGAGGAGCGTCCAAGCCAGACGTTGGCCAGCTGGACCACGGCAAAGCCAGTGCCAGGCTGGCCCATGCCCGAGGGTGCCACCAGAGCCTGGGTACAGTGACAGGAGCAGCCCAGGAGGTTGATGGCACCGAGCAAATGCCCGTTTGGGCTGTCGTGTACACCACTGTCGCAGGACAGTTGGGGAGGCAAAGGGAGGCTGTCCCTGCCTCGGTGCCGCCACAGGGACAGCGCTTGGCTGGGGTGATGGAGGGTGGGCTCACCTGGATGGTCTCCTGCGCCAGGAGCAGGGCCTGCTCCCTCTCTGCCAGCTGCAGGCGGATGGCGGCGTCCCCCGGGGGAGCCTGGGCACAGCCATGGCAGCTCTTCTTCACCCTGGACCAGGAAAGGAAATGCCGGGACAATAACTGACCCCTCCTGGAGCAATGCTCACAGCCCATGGAGCCGTACAGGCCACGGGGCTCAAGCACATGCCCAGCTCCTCCACATCCTGCCCCACACACCACTGCCTCTGCGGCACTGGGCTCGCCTGACCCCCGTGGGGACCCCCAAAGCCTCTTCCCTCGAGAAGCCCCCAGGAGGGGCACCTCACCAGCACCCAGCACATGCCTGCGGTGTCCCTGCACAGCACCAGCAGCCCTTACCCCGCAGCTCTGGGAGACTCCTGGGCATAGCCTCCTCCCACACTGCTCTTTGCCTTTGAGTAGCCTGCAAAACACAGCAGTTAGCACATGATCTGCCCAAACAGCTCTGTTGCCCCACCACCACCACCACCACCACCATGGGGACGCACCCTTCCAGCAGTGTCTCCTATCCCCCCAGGGCTGGCCAGGCTCGTTATTTGGGTGCCCCAGCACGAGGCAGGGCTGTGTATGCCCCCCCTCCAAGGTCACAGTTTGGGGTCTGGACCCGGGTAGCCCATAGCACGGCCAGGATGGGACCCTCCTTCCCAATGTCCCACGCACCGGCCCTACCCGTCTCCAGGTAGCTGATATCTTCTAGCGCTGCCCGTACGCCCGGCTCCTGCACGGAGAGGCAGGAAAACACCCGTCACGCCTGGCTGTGAGCAGTGGGTTGCCCTGTGGGTGAGCCCACAAACAGCCCCTGTGCAGGCAGGGGGCCTGGCCAGGCCCCAGTGTCAGGAGAAGGGGGGATAGGTACCCCAGCCTGCCCCGCTGCTCGTGCCACCCCTCTCTGAGCGGTGCTGGGGCTCGAGGCCCTGGGGAACACTGGGGTGGGGGGTTTGCTCCCACAGCAGTGGGAGAGACCAGTTCAGAGCAGGGTGTTCCCAGCGTGGCTGCGGTGCCTACTGTGCCGGCGTTACAGCCCGAAGGCAGGGCTGGGATCCATCTGCCTGAATTCCTGTCTGCTTCAGGGCCACAGCCCTTCCCCTAGCGAATTCCTCCTCTGACCTGAGCACCAGAGTCACTGGCAGAGACAGCCCGGGCCAAGTCAAGGCTGCAGAGTGAGCAGGACCGCAGCACTTCCCATGACAGCGCACGGCTGCCATCTGCGGCCGTGCCGCCTGCATCGCTCCCGGTGGGGCGCTCCTACCCCGGCTCTGCCCACGCGAGGGGCTCCCCTGCCTGTGAACACCCCACCGCACTTCCCCATGGAGCTGCAGACAGGGAGATGGCAGCGGAATCCTTGTGATGAGATGGGATAGTGACACCCACAAGGATGTCTAGAGCTCAGCCCGGCTCCCCTGGCTGTGCCCTGATTACACTGACCTCTCTGTGGGGTGGCCACTCGCCCTCATTGCCCTCCAGCCCGTGGCACATGGCACCTACAAGCAAGACACGGCACACCGGGTGCCCCCCTTCCCCCAGGCCCCGCTGACCTGGCCTGGGCCAGACACCGCCTTGCTCTGTTGCTGCTTCTCCTCGATCTTTTGCTGCAGCACGAGCAGCACCTGCTCCACCGTGCCCGGCCGGCACTGCACGACCTGCCGGATCATGTCACCCGGGATGGAGAAGTTCAGCTTACTCAGCACTTTCCTAAAAGAGGAGTCAAATGAGCACCCAGGAGGGCAGGCAGGCAGGCACCCCCGCTGCCTGCAGCACCCTTAGCTGTGTCCCAGCTGGCCAGGTCCCCAGCCAGGACAAACAGGGACACTCTGTACAGCGGGGGGGGGGGGGGAACAGGAGGGAGGGAACAGGGGGGCCGCTCGCCCCGCTACCTATTGAGATGGCCCCAGTTGGCGAGCTTCTGCGGCGTGGAGCTGGCGGGCACGTAGCTGTGCAGCTGCACCATGGCGGGAAAGAAGAACTTCACCACCTCGGCTGCCAGCACTGGGGAAGGAGAGGTGGAGAGGGGCTGGGGGCGGCGGGCACCCCGGGACCCCCTGCCCCGGGCCCGCAAGGCCCGGTGGCCACTCCGGCCTAGGCCCAGCCGCAGGCCCGGCCCCCCCCGTCCCCGTCCCCCCGGGCCCCCCCGTCCCACCCCCGTCGCTGAAATCCCGGGCGATGTTCCTGCGTGGCCGGGAGAGCGGCACGGCGTCCAACCAGCGGTAAAGACCCCGCAGATCGCCCGCCGCTCCGCCGCCCGCCATGCGGCCTCCCGCCCTCCCCGGGCCGCGCCGCGTCCCGCCGCCATGGCAACGGCCCCGCGGGGCATGCCGGGAGCGCGCGGCCGTCGCCTAGCAACGGGCGGCCGGGGGGCGGCCGCTGTGGGCAATGGCGGAGGACCGGGGGTCCTGGGCAAGGGGGGACGGGGGGTCTGGGGGGGCTCTGAAGAAGGGAGAGGGCTGGGGGTTCTAGGCAAGGGGGGTCTGGGGGGGGTCTGAGCTGGAGGGGAGGGGGTCTAGGGGGTGCAGGAGCGGGTTGAGGGATCCTGTGAGCAATGGGGGGCCCAGGAACACGGGGGGGGGGGGCCTTGAGCAAGGGGGGAGGCTCTGGGGGGGCCAGGACCAGGTCAAGGGGGGGCAACAAGCAGTGGGGGAGGCTGGGGGGGGGGCGCCTGGCACCCAGGAGGTGCCAGGTCCCCAGCAAGGGGGGGTCCCCGCTCTGGGAAGGTGCGGGGAGGGGGAGCCCAAGATGGGCCGTGGTGGACCCCGATGTGGCGGGCGGCTCCGGCTCCCAGTGATCCCGGGCTAAAACCGGCTCGGGATGTTGCTCTTGGCAATGGGCACCCCGAGCCTGGGCCCGAGGCCTGCCGCCCCACCTGGGGGGCAGCTGCCGGGGGGGCACGTCCCGGGGGTGGACACCATGGCTGGGATGGACACCACAGCTGGGACGGACATCTTACTGGGATGGACACCACAGCTGGGATGGACATCTTAGCTGGGACGGACATCTTACTGGGATGGACACCACAGCTGGGATGGACATCTTAGCTGGGACGGACACCTTACTGGGATGGACACCACAGCTGGGATGGACATCTTAGCTGGGACAGACATCTTACTGGGATGGACACCACAGCTGGGATGGACATCTTAGCTGGGATGGACATCTTACTGGGATGGACACCACAGCTGGGACAGACACCTTACTGGGATGGACACCACAGCTGGGATGGACATCTTAGCTGGGACAGACATCTTACTGGGATGGACACCACAGCTGGGATGGACATCTTAGCTGGGATGGACATCTTACTGGGATGGACACCACAGCTGGGACAGACACCTTACTGGGATGGACACCACAGCTGGGATGGACATCTTAGCTGGGACAGATACCTTAGCTGGGATGGACACCACAGCTGGGATGGACATCTTAGCTGGGACGGACATCTTAGCTGGGACGGACATCTTACTGGGATGGACACCACAGCTGGGATGGACATCTTAGCTGGGACAGATACCTTAGCTGGGATGGACACCATAACTGGGATGGACACTGTTACCAAAATCCGGAATAAAACTCCTTAACAGCAATGAGAATTTAAGAAGCAGGCACTCCTTTATTGCAGCGCTGGGCACGCGGGGGATCGCTCCACCTATCGTGTGCACCTGTCTAGTCTAACTGTGCAGGTTAAATACACACCTGTTATACATATTCACTAAATTTCTAGAAAATGTTATACATAATCATTAACTTTCCGATAAATCATTAGCATATGTAAATGTCTCTTCACGCAGGCGCAGTGAAGGTCTCTGGTGGTCTTCAGAAGCCCTCTGGTGGTCTTCCATAGTCTTCCTCACTTGTCCGCTTCTTGACCTCTCTTAGGTGATTCTGCGCAGTACGATTCTCCCCATCATCTATATTAATTTACATAAAAATGCATACTATGTCTATTCTTAAATGTAACCTTTCTAATAATTGGTCCTTCAGTCACACCATCTTATTAATATTCTTATGTTAAAACAATCATTAATTAATCTCACTTAACTCTACTGATTAGAATCCTCGATAATTAGATTGAGGTGGGAAGGGTAAGGGGTTTCCAAGCAGCAAACTGGTGTCCGTAATGGTTTCCTTAGTTTCCTAAAACAAAACACTACAAATCAACAAATCTTTGTCAAAGTTTCTGTGGTTAACTGATTTTAGACAATACTTGAATTCTTATGGTTACACATAG
This sequence comes from Harpia harpyja, assembly GCF_026419915.1. Lineage (NCBI taxonomy): Eukaryota > Metazoa > Chordata > Aves > Accipitriformes > Accipitridae > Harpia > Harpia harpyja. The sequence continues at coordinate 90,182,014 of NC_068941.1, forward strand.
TACATTTTCTAAAGTTCCTAAGTTCCTATGACTACATTTCAAACTTAACACTGCCATACCTATGCTTCACAATTTTCTACTTCTTAATCAAACCAAACTCTTTTATGTGATTAAATTTTGATTTCTTTACCAGAATATTTGCAACACCACCATGGCTGGGATGGACATCTTAGCTGGGATGGACACTTCTCTGGGATGGACACCTCAGCTGGGACAGACACTTCCCCCAAATACCGTTGGCACAGCCACGTCTCCCTGGCTGGTACAGGGGTACCAGTAGAACCAGCCACGTTTGTGGGTGGGCAGCGAGGACTCCCCGGGACACCGGCATCACAGTCGCCCTGGCAGTAGCCCATGAGCCTGGCTGCCTCCCAGGCGACCACGCTGCGGGCTCCCGCCTGACGAAGCCAAGCAGCGCTGCCGGCTGAAAGCGCGGCACGAGCCAAGCCGGGAGGTGCAGGGTCGGTGCCGCGGCTCGGGCACCCCGTGGGGCTGCTCCGCCGCCCGGGCACACAGGCAGGAATGGGCAGATTACGGCGCTGGGGGCAGCGATACTGGGGCTGAGCGAGACGCTGGGGATGCCGATAAGCCCCATCTGTGGCTCGGTCCCCAGCGAGGTGGGACGAGGACAGCACGGGGACGGCTCTCATCGGTGGGGTGGTTTATCTGCCGCTGACGCCTGCTCGGTCCCTGCTGCTCCCTCACCACGGCAGGGCCTGGACCCAGGAGCCCCGGCTCTGCCGCCAGCAGTCCTGCAGGATGCGTGCCTCAGTTTCCCCACCCTGTCCCTCTTCTGGCCACAGCAGCTGCAAAAGGGGGGGGGGGCCAACAGGGTTTCACTCCTGGTTTGCTTCTCGCTGCAGACAAAAGCAGACTAAAAGGGTTTATTTTTGGCCAAATCAGAACCAAATTCAGCGTGTTGAACCAGAAACCCCCTCGACGTGGCAGGGCAGGGCTCATCGCAGCAGCCGCCGTCCCCGGGGCCCCGAGTCGCAGGAGTGGGTGGCAGCCGCAGCCTCCCCTGGGTGCACGGAGCAAAAAGCAGCAAAACAGGAAGGGGGGGACGGAGACGCCCTTTTGCCGCCCCCCCCCACAACTTCCTCCCCGCCACCGTCAAGGATGCTTCGAGGTGGGGAGGTTTTGCTCCAGGAGCCCCAGGAACCTCTGGCCACAGCTCCCAAAATTGCAGCCTCGCCCAGAGCCTCCACCACGGCCACGGGTCCCGGCTGTGCCGGCAGAGCCATGTCGCGTGTCACCGTCACTGCCGGCCCCTCGGCATCTCGCTGCCACCCTCCTCCTCCTGTGTTCCTCCCGCTCGCCAACATCTGCAGTCTTTAAAATCCCTCAAATCCTGTATTTTGGTGCTAAGGTGCTCCAGAGCCCCACACACTCCGTGGCTTGGGAGGAGGGTCACCACCCCCCCCCGCTCACCACCTGCACTGTTGTGTGGCCACGGTCCCCACCAAGAGATGCCACATTTCCAAGCCGGTGGCTTCGCAGTGCCCGCGGTGACACCGGCCATGTCGGTGTGTGTGCTGCCCATGAGCTGGACCCCGGGGACCCCTCCATCCCTCAACCGCCGGGCACCGGCAGGGACGGAGCCAGACGCTGGTCCCGTCCTCCTGCATCCCCTGCCGCCACGCCACGCCACGCCACGTGTGGGGCTGAGGCCAGCCCTGCCCCACAGATCCCCTGGGGCCAGTGCCGAGCACCCAGCACCCATAAAAGGCTCCTGCTTCCCGCTTCCCTGCATCATCCCATTCCCGGTGCCAGCACCGAGAGCACCGGGGTCCTGCCGCAGCCACCCCGTGCACAGCAGTAAGCTCCCCCTGCGAACAACCAGCCACGGCTATAAAGAATTTGGAAAAAACCAGCTGGATGGGCATGCTTTGCCATGAAAGCCTCTTGGAGCAGAAAACAGGTTTTCCGTGGCCAGGCGAAAGCTCTTGTGGAAGATGTCGGCATTTTTGGTGCAAATCCCTGCCCAGAACACCCAGGCTGGGAGGGAAACCAGAGGGAAAAGGGGATGCTGTGGGATTATTTCCTGAACGGTGGGGGGGAGCTCGTCCCCCAGGTGAGGGTCCCCTCCTGGGGCAGCCCAGACTGGGTGAGGGGCTCAGCGAGGTGGTGGGACACCCACAGCCATCCAGTGGGGTGGGACATCATGGGGCTGTGGGGCAGGGGGACACCCCCCACCACCACCACCAACCCAGCCCTGGCACTGCAAACAGCCCCTCACCCCGTCCTCGTTAATTAGAGTAATCTTTATGGCAGCTCTTGCTGTGCGGCCATTAAAGCGAGCCAGCCTCCTCCAGCCCCTGAAGCCCCCCCACACTGAGCCCCGGCTCCAGCCCGGAGCCCCTGCACCGGGGCAGGCAGCAGCACCCTGCGGAGGTGGGGGGCTCTGGGGGGGCCTGCATCCCACCACGGAGAGGAGCAGACAGGGCTTTGTGGGGGTCCTGCTGTGGGCAAGGGGCTCTGCAGCCCCCCCTGGGAGGCCCCCATTCCCCTCTCCTGCTTGCAGCCCCGCTCCCCAAAACTCCCTGTTTGGGGGTGGGGGGGGGAGAGCTAAGCATGTGGCCCCTTCCCCGACAGCGCAGCCGCTTGCAGAGCCCCATAAGCTGGCCGGAGACCCCCCCCCCTTCCCTCCCCGAGGCCCCCCAGCGCGGGCTCGGGGCAGCCACCGCAGCTGGGTCCCCCCTCGGCCCCCCGGCTCAGCCACGTGTGGCTGGAAGCAATTAAAGCCCTTGGTGGCCAGGGATAATGTCCCGCAGCCACCCAGGAGTGCTGGGGGCCAGGGAGCCCCCCACCACCACCGCGGGGCCACCTCTCCTCCTCCCTGGGGCACCCTGGGGTGCTGCAGCCCTGCTCCCCACACCCCGGGGACCCCCAGCCCCGCTGCTGCGCTGGGACCTGCCTGGCATCCCTGGGGAGGGGGGGCTGCGGGACCCCCATGCCTCGCACGGGCTCCGGGAGAGCAGGATCTGGCCGTTATGGGGGTGTCGGTTGGGCCGAACACCCCCCAGCCGGGAGAGCTGCCCCCTCGCCTGCCCCTGCCCCGGCTGGAGAGGGGGTCTCCACCCCGGCCACCCCCTCCTCTTTTCTTTCCCCCTCTGAAAGGAAAGAATGGGGCCGGGGACAATGGATGACAGACCGGGACGGCCACCCAGGCCGCCGCCGTCCAGCGCATTCCTGCCCGGTTTGCCATCAGAAAGCCCCCGGCCGCCGCGCTGGAGACCCCCTCCCCGGGCGGGGGTCTGGCCGGCCGCCCTCCCCAGACAGACAGGCGGGCAGGGTGGGGGGGCGGGCTGGGGGGACAGGGCAGCAGGTTTGGGTTTTGGGCAGCACCGTGGCCCGGTGGCACGTGGCTTTGGCACCGGTGGATGTCTAAGCCGGGAGGAGCCGGGGGGGGGGGCACCCGGGTGGGACCCCCAGGGGGACAGCGGGGCGAGGGGCAGCCGTGCGGGGGGGGGGGCAGCGGTGGTCCCTGCGGGCTGGGGAGCCGGTCTGGGTGGGATGGGGGTGTTCTGACTTTCCGGCTTGTTCCCTGGGGCTGGGGGGCAGCGTGGCCCCCTTCCCTTCCCAACGTGGGGCTGGCCCCCAGTCTGACCCCAGCTCGCACTGTGGCTGAGCCCAGCACCCTCCAGCACCCCCCCCAGCACCCGCTCCGGGCCTGGGAGCTGGCCTGCGGTTGGGGGCTGGGGGGGGGGGGGCCAGGAGGGGCCCGTGTCCGAACACTGGGACCCCCCCAGGGCTGCACCATCGCTCACAGACACCCATCCGTGTCCGCCCTCGTACACCCACCGCTCACCCGCCCCAGCTGTGCGCCCCACCATGCACCCCCCCGTATCCCCCCCCGCACATGCCCCTCTCCATGTCACTCCCAGCTATGTCCCCCCAGCCATGTCCCCCCCAGCCATGCACCCTTCTGTGTGTCCCCCCAGCCATGTCCCCCCCAGCCATGCACCCTTCTGTGTGTCCCCCCAGCCATGTCCCCCCCAGCCATGCACCCCTCCATGTGTCCCCCCAGCCATGTCCCCCCCAGCCATGCACCCTTCTGTGTGTCCCCCCAGCCATGTCCCCCCCAGCCATGCACCCCTCCGTGTGTCCCCCCAGCCATGTCCCCCCCAGCCATGCACCCTTCTGTGTGTGTCCCCAGCCATGTCCCCCCCAGCCATGCACCCTTCTGTGTGTCCCCCCAGCCATGTCCCCCCCAGCCACGCACCCCTCCGTGTGTCCCCCCAGCCATGTCCCCCCCAGCCATGCACCCCTCCGTGTGTCCCCCCAGCCATGTCCCCCCCAGCCATGCACCCCTCCATGCGCCCCCCCATCCATGGCCCCCCCGCTCCGCCCACGCCGTGGCCCCGCCCCCCGGCGCCGTGGCCCCGCCCCCTGGCCGTCCCGGCCCCGCCCCTCCCCGCCCCATTGGCTGCCGCCCCGCCGCTCCCCTGTTATTTTTCGAATATAAATAGGGGCGGTGGCAGGCGCGCGCCTGGCTGGTTCCCTTCGAGCGGACCCCGGCGCGGCTCGGCTCGGCTCCGCGGAGGAAAGCCGGGACGAAGGGGGGGGGAAGGTCCCCGCAAGGATTTAATACTTTAATATTGCGCTCTGATTTGCTTTCCTCTACCCGCATGGCGGCGCGGGGCCGTGGGCTGCCCGGGTTGGCGGCGGGGCGGGCGGGCATGTCCCCGGTCACCACCCTGGCGCTGGATATGGACAACCTGGTGGGGCTGGGCAGGTGAGAGGGGCCGGGGGTGTGGGGTGGGACCCTGCCTGGGGAAGGGAAGGGGGGGTTAGGTGGGTTTGCCCCCCCCCCCCCATTAACCACTGCTCCCGGGGGAGGGGGCGAGGGGCAACCCGCGGGCTGACCCCCCCCCCCCGCTTTCACCCTGCCTGCAGCTACTGCGACACCCCGAAGCGGAGGGTGGCGGAGCTGTCCTTCCAGAGCCAGCGGTCCAGTCTGTCCCCGGAGTCGGTGGCCTCGGTCTCCTCCCGGGACTCCGTCTCTTCCGAGTCCTCGGACATGGGTGAGTGATGGGTGCTGCTGCGGGGCCCCCCACCCCTCCCCATCCCGGACTGGGGCTGTGCAGAGGGAGCTCTGGCGTGGGGGGGCTGGACGAGCGGCTGGGGAGGCAAGGAAGGGAGGTTGAGGCGGGGGGCTTCTTGGGGTACATGTGGGTGCCGGGGCTCTGCTCCCAGCTCCTGGCCCCGCTCTGAGTCAGTCCCGCCGGGTGCTCAGCCCGCGCCTGCTTCAAACTGGGACTTCCTCCCCGGCGCTTCCGACTGCGGCCCCTTCCCTGGGGGGGACGATGGGTGAGAGCCCCCAGCCCCGCTCCCCAGGGGCTTGGCCATGGACCACCCCAGTGGGGTCCCTGGCTGGGGTGACGTGGGGTGACATCCTGGCTGGGATGGGTGCTCCAGGGTCAGTGCCATCCCCCTTGCCACGCTGGGGGGGGGGGGCTGGGTGAGGGCCCCCCGTGAGCACCCAGCAGGTACCACCATCCATGGCCTCCTCCCCGGTGCTGGCTGGCACAGTGGGGAAGCACAGCTGGGACGTGGGGGGCTCCTTGGCCGGGCCACATCCTGCAAAGGACCCTGCAGGAGCGGGTCCCAGAGCAGAACATGGCTCTGTCCCCAGTGGGCCCCGATTCCCCCCACACTGTGCTACCCTGCCCCTTGTTTCCCCAGGAGTGGGGCTGGACTCCCCCACGCAGGAGGACCCTGCAGCGCTGGAGGAAGTGTGAGTGCCCCTTGCCCCATCGTCCCCCCTCCGGGGGCTCCCCCACTTGCCCTCCCCTGCCTCCCGCAGGCAGCATGGGCCCTGCCTGCCCTGGTCTGCCTGCAGTGCCCGTCTCGGCCTTGCTGGGGGGCTGTGCCCCGTCCCCCCCCCAAATCTGCTTCTGGGGAGGTGAGAAACCACCCCGCACCGGGGAGAGCGGGGGGTGTCAGCGCCGGGGATCAGCACAGCCCCGCTGCGGGCAGGGGTCTGGCAGCGGGTGCAGGCAGGAAGCCTTCACGGTGCTGCCTTGCCGCGGCTGGGCCAAATCATCTTCCGGGCTTTGCCGGCAGGGACGGCTGGCTGCCGGCTCGCCACGCAGCGGGGCAAGGGTGCTGAGCACCCCCCTGGGCTCCCAACACCTCCGGCATCCCCGGAGAGCCTTGGGGTGCTGCTGCGTGGGCCCCACGGGGTGGGGGGGTGCAGGGTGGGGGTGTAGGCTTCAGCTGAGAGCGAAGGTCTGCGGTGCTGCCCTGTGCAGGGGTGAGGGGCTCTGCCTGCTGTGCCCACTGCCTGCCCCCCCCCACCCCTGGAGAGCTGCAGTCGAGGCCCCCCATGCCGGTGCCATGCCAGTGTCTTCGCCGTCCCCCTCCCCTGCCGCTTGCCCGGCCGTTGGCAGAGCCTGGCCCTGGCAGATGTGCCGGGTGAATGAGTAACTAACTGGGGGCAGATGGTGGGGCTGGGGTAGCCGTGGGGCTGGGTGTGCTCGGCCGCAGGGGACACGTCGGTCCCCGTCCTGCCGCGGCGTGCCGCCGGCATGGCCATATGGCTGCCGGCCAACATCCCCGGCATCCCCACTGCGGATGGATTTACATACAGGTGGAGAGCGGGCGCTGCTGCCGCCCCGTGCGGGGCCCTGCCGCCGGCTTTGTCTGGGCACGGAGCGAGGTCAGCGGGGTGCTCCGGACCACCCCGGCGTGCCGCTGCCCCACCCCAGCCAGGGATTGGGGTCCCCCAGCCTGAAACCAGTGGTGTCCAGATGGGGCTTTAACCCTTCATGGGGCTGAAAGCCCTGGCTGCTCGGCTGCTTTCCCCCCACTGGGGGGCTGCCAGCCTCTGTGTGGGGTGGGAGCACTGTAAGGGCTGGGGCTGCCCATCCCTGGGGCTCCGGGGCTGCCCGGGCTGGGGTGCGGGGTGCCATCCCCCCTAACCGTGGCTGTCCTCTCCCCACAGCTTCGAGAAAGCGATCCCGGAGTCCGGGAGGGTTCTCAAGGAGTAAGTGAAGGGCCTCTGTCCCTGTGGCGAGACCTGGCAAGCCTGGCTGTCCCCGTGCCCAGGATGTCCCCGTGCCAGGGGATGGGGGGGGCCATGCCAGCCTCTGGGGGGGGTGTTGTGGGACACTGCCGGTCCAGGGCACCTGCTCTTATTCCATCCTTTTCTTTCCCTGCTTCTTGCAGCAATAAGCTCCTTATCCGGAGGATCCACTCGCTGCCAGTAAGTCCCGGGGGCTCTGCAGGTCTGAGCCGGGGGGGAGGCCGGATCCTGCTGGGCCCCTGACTGAGCTGGGAGGAAGATGGAGCTGGGGAGAGCAGGGACCGTGCAGCACCTCTGACCCCTCTACCTGCCCCACAGCCGCGGCTCCTGGGGGCCAGCCCGGTCCTGAAGAACATCTCCCACTCCCGGGAGTTCAATGACCGCAGGGCCAGTGAGCAGAGGGGCTGGAGGGAGCCCGAGGACAAGGTGAGGGGGGCAGCGAGGCCGGGGAGGGGGCTGGGAAAGGGGCAGGGGGGTGCTAATGCCGTGCGTCCCCCCTGCCACAGGAGGGGTTTGTCTTCAAGAAGCCGCAGAGGCCGGGTCAGCGCAGCCAGCTGCCCACTGGCGATGGAGCTGTGGGAAGGGACCCCTTCGCCCAGAGACCCGGCTCTGCGCCTGACCTGCTGGTGAGAGGGGCTGGGGGGGGGGTCCGGGGAGGGGGGTGGCACCGGGGATGGATGGTCCCCTGGCAGGGGTTGCTGAGCTGGGACCTGCTGCTCCAACCTCCACGTTTGCCCTGGAGACCTGTGGATGTGGGAGCTGAAGGGGCTGTGGGGTCACAGCCTGGGGGGGTGCGGGGACACCCTGTCTCCAAACAGGCCTGGCGTGGGGCTGGCCCCACTCCTGAGCCGTGGGCTGTGTCCTCCCCAGTTTGACACCCCCGAGAAGGAAAATGTCCCCAAAGGCCAGAGCCCCATCATACTGTGCCGGTGCTCCTTGACCTCGTCCATGTCTGAGGAGGAAGACGATGGCTTCATGGAGATCCTGGATGAGGAGGAGATGAAGGTAGGGAGGGCTCCTCCACCTGTGGAGTCCACGGGGTCCATCCCTGCCTGGGGGGGTGGGAAGCAGCTGGTGGGACTTGTCACCTTCACGTTCTCCTCTGCCTCTCCCCCGTGGCCCTCCCGGCCGCTGCCCTGGCAGAGCGATGCCGATGTGCCGCAGGGGATGGAGAACCTGCTGACCGCGCCGCTGGTGAGGAAGGAGGAGGCAGAGCTGGTACGTGGGAGCCTTGAGGGGTGGAGGGGTCTCGAAGTGGGGGTCTGGGGGTGAGGGTGAAAGGGCTGGTTGGTGAGCAGCACCAGCCCCAGGGGCTGTGGGCTCATCCTGGGTGCTGTGTGGCTACTGGAATGGGACCATTGTCTCCCCCCCTCATGGTGCTGGGGGGGATGCAGGGGGATGCCAGACCCCCAGGCAGCAGCACAGGCTCTCCCCGCACAGCGTCCCGTGAAGCGCAGCAAGCGCCAGCAGCTTTTCCGCTCGCCCTCGATGCCCACCAGTGTCATCAGACCCATCCTGAAGCGGATAGACCGGCCCCAGGACAGGGACACCCCTGTCAAAACCAAGCGGCGGAGGAGTGTGGCTGGTACCCCCGGCGAGGAGGCGGCGGCGGCAGAGCCGGTGGGTGATGGGGAAACCTCTGGGTGAGGCGTCCTTGCTGGGGTCCAGCCTGTCCCTGATGGGACTGACCTGGCTCTGCTGGAGCCCTTGCTAACACCGGGGGAGATGTCTCCGCAGAAACCGTGGCTGCTGCGCTCCAGGTCCTTCTGCCGTGAGGAGATTGAGAACCTGCTGGCCAACGACCACCGGGAACTCATCGGGGACTACTCCAAGGTAGGGCCACGGGGGTGCTGCCCCCCCCCCCCACACACACACTTCCCCTGAAACAGAGGGACCATCAGCAGAGCCCTGCACTGGTACAAGAGCCCAAACCCAGCTGGTGGCCCTTGCTTGGGGATGAGGGGACTTGGGGCTGTGACTTTCCAGCCTGCAGCCCCCATAGGACATGAAGAGCCTGACCGCTGCTCCTCCAGTGCCAGCACCGTGCAGCAGTCATATCTCTCCTGGGCAGACTGCCCACCCCCCCCTGCAGGGAGCAGATGTTGCAGAGGGGGGGTCTTCTGGGCTGGGGGAGCGGGGTGACAGCCCCTGCTCCGGGAGGTCTCCCCAGGACAGATCCTGACCCAGCACCTCGCCTCTCCTCCAGGCTTACCTCCTGCAGACAGTGGAGGGGAAGCACCAGGACCTGAAGTACATTTCCCCCGAAATGGTAAGGGAGCAGCAGCCTCTCCCCAAAAAGCCCCCGTGGGGCTGCCTGCCTGGCTCCCCCCCCCCCCCCGTGTCTCCCCCCCTCCCCGCCTTGGTGACGGGCTCCCCCCGCAGATGGCAGCAGTGCTGACGGGGCAGTTCAGCAGCCTCATCGAGAGCTGCGTGATCGTGGACTGCAGGTACCCCTACGAGTACGAGGGAGGCCACATCAAGGTCAGAACCGCTGCTGTGCCCCTCGGGGCTGGGGCTTGGAGGGTCCTGTGAGGTGGGGGGGTCTCAAACCCATCAAACCTCAGAGGGGCTGAGCCCCCTTCCCCCCCCCTCCCGAGGAGTTGAGCAGCCTCCAAACTGCAGAGCCCCAACTGGAAGGAGGAAAGGTGGTGGTGCCCCAGTAGATGGGGTGATGCTGGGCAGGGGGGGAGGCTGGGGGCAGCGTACTGACACCCCCCCCTCCCTCGCATGAAACGGGAGGCAGCAGCGGGGATGAAAGCTGCCTCTTCTTCCTCCCCAGGGCGCCGTCAACCTGCCGATGGAGCAGGACATGGAGGAGTTCCTGCTGAAGAAGCCCATCGTGCCCTTTGACGCCAGCAAGAGGGTGATCGTCATCTTCCACTGCGAGTTCTCCTCTGAGAGGGGGCCCAGGATGTGAGTTGGCGGGGGGGTGGGAGGGTGGATGCTGGGGTCTGCTGGACCCCCCGGGCATGGCTGGATCCTGACTCCGTGACAAACCCTGCCGCAGCCCCTTCCCATCACCTTCCCCTATTCCGCAGGTGCCGGTTCCTCAGGGAGAAGGACCGAGCCTGTAACGAGTACCCCCACCTCCACTACCCTGAGCTCTACGTCTTGAAGGGGGGGGTACCGGGAGTTCTTCCCCCAGTACCAGGTGAGCCCCCCACCTTTGCCCCCTGTGTGGGAGGGGGATCCCTGGCAGGAGGTCAAGGGCTGGGGGGGGGAAACACCTTCTCCCCTCCCCAAACCCGGCTCTGCGGGGTGGAAGGAGGGGTCAGGCTCTGAGCATCCTCCATGAGGATGGTACCTCCAGGGGCAGGGGGCTGCGCCGGGGGCCCTGGGGCGCTGGGTTTGCCCCTGGGTGGGTGGGTGGGGGCTGGGGGCTGCGCTGTGGGTGCTGACGGGGCTGCGGGGTGCCCAGACACACTGCGAGCCCCAGGACTATCGCCCCATGCACCACGAGGACTTCAAAGAGGACCTGCGCAAGTTCCGCCTGAAGAGCCGTACCTGGGCGGGCGAGCGCAGCAAGCGGGAGCTCTACAGCCGCCTCAAGAACTTCTGATGGCTCCGGGGGACCCCCGCAGCCCCCCACCCACCCCGGGGCTGCCATCAGGCAACATCTCCCGGCCCAAAACCTGTGGTCCCCCCCCCAGCCCTGCTCTGCTGGGTACCCTGCACAGCATCGCTGACTGTCAGCAGCAGGGTGGCAGGCATGGTTGTGGTTTTACACCTTTTTACCCTCAAAAGGGTTTAGGGTAAAAGCTAAAGGGTGGTTGGGGGCTCTAGTGGGGTGGGGGGGGGATGCCTGGGCCTGTTCCCTCCACCCCAGGCTATAAGTCACTGCCAGATTCAACCTTCCTCTGGGGCTTGGGGCAGGGGGGAGGGCAGAGCTGTGGTAAGTACAGGCTGCCCCCCCCCCCCCCCCCCCAGCTCTGTGGGGCAGCCCCCCAAGCCATTGCTCCAGCCCCTTCCCCTTGCACCCTGGGCTTGGAGGGTGCCAGCCCTGGGAAAGCCACTGGGCTGCAGGAGATGTCCCCTGAGCCCGGGGGGGGGGGGGGCATGGAGCTGAGCAGCCCCTCTCTGGGGCTGGGTGCCCCCAGGGAGGGTGGGGAGCCCCCCAGGAGGGCTGGAAGCCCCTGGCAGAGCTTAATTGGCAGAACTGTTGCAGAAAAGCACTTAAACCCCCTTTGCAGCTGGTGGGTGCTGCAGGGCCCCAGCCCTGGCCCTTCTCCAGGGGTGGAGGGGGGGGCAGATGGCTGGGGGTGGGTGAGCACCCTGGGGGTGCCCCCTGTAATAGTCACTGACCGCATCAGCCTGGGTTTGTTCCGTGTTTTGGTTTTTTGTCTGTCTGTCTGTGGGGTTTTTTACACACACCCCCCATCTTATTTAAAGTTTGTTCTCCACTTCCAAGCCAGCTGTGGTGAACTTCAAGGGGTAGGAGGGGCTTCACCACCCACCCCCCCCCCCCGGATCGGGGCAGCACTTGCCTATGAACCGGCTGCCAAAGCACCATGAACTGGGGAGGGCAAGAAGCGTTTCCTCGGCCGGGAGCTGCCCCTGTTGGGCTGTACCCTTGTGTCTTGTTTACTTTTATGTTTTGTTTTGTTTTTTAAAAAAATTCATTAACAATTCAGTCAGGAGGCAGAACAAACCCTGGGCGTGTGTCTGTGGCTGCGCCGCAAAGCAAAGGGGGGCTGTGTGGGGTGGGTGCTCCCCAACCCTGGGGTGACTGGGCTGGGCTGGAGGGGCTTGGGAGAGCTGTTTGAAGGGGAGAGGGTGGGGGTGACAGCATCCCCGTGGGGCTGGGGGCTTCCCCAGGGGGCTGGGGCAGGGACAAATATCCCATTTAATGCTGTTCCTGCGTCGGGGGGGGGCCAGCTGGGGCAGGGGACCCTAAAACTTCTGTCCCACTCCTGCCGGCCCCCCCCCCACCCGGTGGTGGCCCTGTGCCCGTGTGGGGCAGCCTGGCCCCACTCCCAGGGCCACCACGGGGGGGGGGCACATGGGGCAGGGGCTGCGGGGCTGCAGGTCACGGATGGACCCCCCCACACACTCCCAATCCCCAGGGCTGTGCATGGGGCGGGAGGAGGGATGGGGCCAGAGGGGTGACTGGGGGGGGTCCCACGGCCAGGACACGGCTGCCTGGGGGGGGGGCACCCCCACTCTGGCCCTGTCACACACCCCCCCCCCCTCCCCGGGTGATCCTGTGTCCCCCAGGCCCTGTCACCCTCCCCGGTGATCCTGCCCCCCGGCCGGCCATGCCATCCCTCTCAGGGCCGTACTTCCTATCCCGCCCACTAGCCCCTCTCCGCCAATCGGCGCGCCGCCCACCTAGCCTTGGCCAATCGTGACCCGGCAGAAGGGTGGGCGCTAAGCTCCCCTCGCTCCCCGCCCCACACTTCCCGGTTTCCACCAATCCCCGCCGCCGTTCCCTTCCTTGCCCTTTCCCGCGCTACGCCAATCCGAACAAGGTTCCCGCCGGCCAATAGGAACCGGCGGAGTGGAGGAAGAGGGATCGACTCCGCCTTTACCCCCGCCACGTGACCTGGGCGGCGGGCCGGGGGTCGCGAGCGGCGTTGCCATGGTGCGGGCGTTCGTCCTGCTGGCGCTGGGCGGGGCGGATCCCCCCGCCACGCCCGGCCACGCCCCGTCTAGCCCCGCCCCTTGCCGCCTCCTCTACGCTCGGACTTTCGGGACCCCCCCCCGACCTGGGGGACCCCCCCGGCAGCGCCTCCGCCGCAAGGAGGAGTTGCTGGCCGTGGCCAGGTACCCGGGACCCCCCCAGCCACCCCCCCCACCCTACCCCGCGGGGGTGGGCTTGGGTTCGGTGGGACCCCCGGGGTTGGTGACCCCCCCCTCTATGGGACCCCCCGCCCTCTCCTTTTAAGGGGTCTGGGCTCAACGGGACCCCTGGGGCTGCGACACCCCCTCTCTGTGGGTGTCTGTGTATCCCTCCCCTCCTTCTTTGGGGGGGGGTCTGGGCGCAGTGGGACTCCCAGAATTGTGACAGCCCCCCAATAGAGGGGGTCACCCTATCCCTGGATTGTGGGGGGGGGTCTTAACACGAGGGTGTCCCCCCCTTCTTCTCTCCCAGGCAAGTGGCCTCCCAGTGCCAGCTGCTTCAATCGTCTTTGGGGCGTCCGTCTTCCCCCCAGCTCTCCCAGCTCCCCGACGAACCGATCTCGCTCCAAGACGCCCCGGGGGGACTTTTCCAGCTGCCCCCCGGGGACCCCTTCCCCGAACGAACGACGGTAGCCTGGCTGTCGGTTTTGGCCCTCGCCTTCGCCTTGGTTTGTGACCCCCAGGAGAATCTATCGTTGGCCGAAATCACCCTACGCCGCCTGGCCCCCCGCCTGCTCGTCTCCCTCCGACTCCTCGGCCCCGGCGCCGACGTCCTGCTCCGACCCGAGACCGCCGACCTCCTCCTCGATCGTCTCCTGCCCCACGGGCAGATGCTTTTCCTCAACGAACGTTTCCTTCAGGCGATGGACCGGGAGATGGGCATCAAAGCATCCCGCTGAGCTACGGGCGGTACCCCCCTCCGATATTTCGGAGGTGAGGGGAGAGAGAAGGGAGGGATCCGAGGTGGTCGCCAAGCCCCGGCGGGATGGACAGGAAAAGCGGCTCAGGAATAAAGAGCAAGGAGCCAGGAAAGAGCAGGTTTTTAATCCGTTTATTTCCCCCCGATGCTGTTGCGGGAGGGTTGGGTAGCGCTAATAGCCGTCCCCATAAAAATCCATCCGGAGCTGCGATGGCGCCGCGTTCCTGAACCACTTCATCCACACAGGACAGCGGGGTGGTGGCTCTGCGGGGCCGTAAATGGACGTTAAAAAAGAGGTGGTTCTCCCACGGGGGCTTCTGCAAACCTCTCACCCGCCAGCCCGAAGGACGGATGGGTGCTGGGCACCTCCGTCCCCTCCGCACGAGGGACCCCGGGTTGGGGTTTCCCCGTCTGGGTGCTATGGGGAAGGTGGGGGGTCCCCAGTGGGGGAGCAGCGGCCAAGGGCAGCGCAGGTCCCCTCTGCTGTGGGACGGGAAGGCCGGAGACGGGGGTCCGTCACCTCGCGACGGGAGGGAACCCGGCGGGGGACAGGACAGCCAGGGTGGGTACAACCGGCCCTGGTGCATCGGGGTCACCGGGGTGGAGGATTAAATAAATGGGTAGCGGGGCAGGACGTGGCCGTGTGCCCGGCACGGGGTTTGGTTGTCCCCAAATGATGCTGCTCGGGGCCAGGGGACGCGCGTGACACCCTGGGAGGTGGCAGGAGCTGGCACGCACCTGCCCAGCTCCGCAGGGCGCAGCGGTGAGCAGGATCCTGCCCCGGCAGTTTCTGGGTGCCGGAAGAGCCGGGAAGCCAGGAGACATCATGCCCAGTTCTCCTGCCACCGCTGGCATGCCGGCGTGCCGGGGACGTCCCTGACACTGTGGAGGGGCTGCTGGGGGGGGACAGACCCCAAAATGTTTCCCCCCACAACCACACCGGTAAAGCTGAAGTGCCCAGGGAGCGGTGCTGGGCATCGGCAGTGCTAGGCTTTGGCTCTGGTGGGTCTCTCTGTCCGTGATGCTGAGTGGGATCTGGCCAGGCACACCGGTGGGGGCTGCAGGCGCGGAGGGGTCCCGGTACCCCCTCCCACCGCGCTCGCAGGGCAAGGGGATGGATCTGTCCCTCCCGTGGCACTCGTGGGACCCCCACAACGTGAGCGCTGTGGCACCGTGGTTGATGCCAGCAAAGGTCCCCAAGGTGAGCAGGGCAGAGGGGCTGGGGGGGACCTCACCGCGTGCTGGGGGCTGTAGGGGCGATGGAGCCAACCCCCCCTCGATGGGGAAGGCGAGAGGCAGCCGGAGGAGGTGCAGCAGGAGCAGTTTAATCAGAGCTGAGCAAAGTGGTCTCGGTGCGGCGGGGGGCAGCACCGGGATGGCACCGGCATCAGCGTCGTGGCACGGGCGCTCGCTTGGGAGCTGCCCTGCTTCAGGGAGGAGCGGAGGTCCCTGGGGGGCTCATCCCGGCACGCGTGCCATGGGGCTGGCAGCACGCCGGCAGCGTGGCCGGTGGTGGATCCGGCAGCGTGGCATCAGGGCCCGCTGAGGTCCCTCTTGCAGATCCAGGGGAAGGTGAAGTTGCAGTTATGGTCGTTCCAGAGACCGTTGCCCACGGGGTGGATCTGGGCACAGTTCTCCCGGCCCCAGGGCCCATAATCGGTGCTGTCCGGCTGCCCCGGTGCCCAGAAACTGCTGGGGCAGAGTGGGATCAGCGGGGGAGGATGGGTGCCGGGGCTGCTGGTCTTCCCCCCCCACCACCCCCAAGCTCACCTCTGGGCCTGGGAATAGGCAGCCCCATCCACCCAGCGCCAGGAGCCCCCCGGGCCCGTGGCCGCCAGTCCGATCCAGTAAGATTTTCCCCTCGTCTCCTGCGCCAGGTAGTCCTGTGGGACAGGGCAGGGGTGCGGGCAGAGGGGGCATGGGTGGGGGGGGGGCATGGGCAGGGGGCACAGGCGGGGGGGGCACGGGTAGGAGAGGGGGTGGGCAGGAGGGTGCATGTGCAGGAGGGGGTGCAGGCAGGAGGGAGTGTGGGCAGGGGGATGCACGGGCAGGAGGATGCACAGGCAGGAGGGAATGGGGGCAGGAGGGAATGCGGGCAGGAGGGAATGCGGGCAGGAGGATGCACGGGCAGGAGGGAATGTGGGCAGGAGGGATTGTGGGCAGGAGGAGGCACAGGCAGGAGGGAGTGTTGGCCAAAAAGGTGCGCGGGAGCAGGCAGCGGCGGTGCAGGCAGGAGAAGGCGGCGATGGGTGCTGCAGCCCCGAGTACCCACCTGCTCCTCGGGGCTGGTGACGGAGGTGAGGTGGGAGTGCGTGGAGCGGCAGGCGGCCTCCGCGTCGCCCCACGGCTTCTGCTCCCCCGAGAAGTAGTAGATGTTCCCCCGGTGGTACCGCCAGCCCAGGGACAGTCCCTGCAGCCACCGCCCTGGGGATCGGGCAGCCGTGGGGACGGGGGTGCCAGCTGCCGGGGCCAGGGCGGCCCAGGGATGGGTGTCATCCCAGACATCCCAGACATGATCCCCCCCCCCCCCCCCAGACCAGGGACATTACCGAGCTGCTCCTTCCGCCTCTGCGCCACTGCCGGGCTCTCACTGGGGCTCCGAGGACCTGCCGGGGGGTCAGGGAGAGGAGCCAGCAGTGGCCTGCCCACCACCCCAGGCAGGGGATGCGGGCAGGGGCTGGGGACAGGGGCTGGGGACAGGGGCTGGGGACAGGGGCTGGGGACAGGGGCTGCGGGCAGGGGCTGGGGACAGGGGCTGGGGACAGGGGCTGTGGGCAGGGGCTGGGGACAGGGGCTGCGGGCAGGGGCTGGGGACAGGGGCTGGGGACAGGGGCTGGGGACAGGGGCTGGGGACAGGGGCTGCGGGTAGGGGCTGGGGACAGGGGCTGGGGACAGGGGCTGCAGGCAGGGGCTGGGGACGGGCTGGGGACAGGGGCTGGGGACAGGGGCTGGGGACAGGGGCTGCGGGCAGGGGCTGGGGACAGGGGCTGCAGGCAGGGGCTGGAGACAGGGGCTGCGGGCAGGGGCTGGGGACAGGGGCTGCAGGCAGGGGCTGCAGGCAGGGGCTGGGGACAGGGGCTGTGGTAGCAGGCAGGGGCTGGAGGGCAGGGGCTGCGGGCAGGGGCCGGGGTACTGAGGGCAGCCCCAGGGTCCCACTCACCATCAGGGTCAGGCAGCAGAGGGGCCCTGGCTGCCGCCAGCTCTGCCTGTGCTGCCCACAGCTCCGCCTGGCCCTGCACGTCTGGGAAGGGAAGGGCAGCGGGTCAGTGTCCTGCCCGGGCTGCCTGCGGGCTCCTGCCTGCTCCCAGCCCCTGCCAGGCATCACCGGTCCCCCCCCCGGCCCCGGCGGCACTTACACAGGGTGATGAGGACTGCCAGGGCAGCCCCCAGCACCAGGACCACCCCCGTGCCCATGGCCAGGATGGTGCCCAGCGTCCAGCGGGATGCGGCCAGAGGGGACCCAAACGCCGGCGCTGCGGGAGAGAAGCCGGAGGTGCCCTGAGCCGGGGCTGAGCCACCCCGGGGACCCCGGCACTGCTGGGAGAGGGCTGGGGAAGGAAGGGGATCAGCCAGCTGCCTGCTCCTGCCCGCAGCATCCCAGCAAGGCTGGGCTCACCTCGAGCGGGGCTGGGTGGGTAGTGGATCTGCAGGCTCTCGTACAGGTCCGGTCCTGCCGCGGCCATCCCCGGTGGCCGGCACGGCACGGGGAGCTGCTTCCTGACGAAGCCTTGGCGCACGCCGGCGAGGGCAGCCCAAAGTGCCGGGAAAGGGAACCTGGCAGCCAGGCACCCGCAGCAGCTTGTGGGTGCTGGTTCCTGCCGCTGGCCGGAGCGTCACACGTGTCCCCCCGCCCCGAGCGGCATCGTCTGCTGACGAGCGGCACTCGACCCTGACCCTGTGGTTTTTGTCCCAAAGCACGACTCGATTGCAGTTTGTGTTTCCCACCCTCAGGGGCAGAAATGTTGGGGGAACCCCTGAATCCCGGGAGGGAACTGGCTCCCCGGTCCCGGTGAGCGGTGGCAGAGAACGGGGGGATGCACCCAGCCCGGCGTGCCCGGCGCGGTGCCGGACTCTGAGCCATCGTCCTTATCTGCCAGCAGGGCAGGCAGGCTTCAAACAGGGCTGGCAGCGCGCTGTTATCAACAAGGAGAAGGGCTGGTGGTGGTTGTATTATCATCATCATCATCCTCATATTCATCACTGTTACACTGGCGATGTGTGCGGGCCGTGCTCTGCCCGGCTGGGAAGCCACGCGGAGGGCATGGGGAGGGATGCCCAGGACAGGCGCTATCCTGGCCGGATCCGTGCCATGTCGGGAGTGGGGAGCTGCCGTCTGGCACCGGGGGAAGCCGCCTGTCACAGGACCGTGCTGGGGGCTGCGGCGGGCACTTGCCGGCAGCACCGGGCTGGAGATCCCTGCCGGCGGTGAACCCCAAAGCGGGGGTCTGTGCCCGCTGCCACGGGGTCTGCTCGGGGACACCCAGCACCGACCCTGGGCGCTGTGGCGGGACAGCCGGCACCACCACCCATGGCACAGACCTCGCCGGTGCCGGCACCACGCTCTCCCCAGGCCCCCAGCTGCCCACGCTCTGCTCTGGTAACACCAGGATGTGGTATTTCAGGACTTCTGGTTTTTGGTTTTTTTTCCTCATTTCGTCCCAAACCACCATCGTGTTTGACACAGGCACTGGAAATATCTTCAAATGTGCAGAAACTGCTTTTTTGACAAATGGACAAATAGCTAATAAGCCTGGAGGCACGTTTCCCCCCCAGCCCCCCTTGGCATGGGCCAGTGGCCCTGCGGTGGGCAGACCTTCATCCTCCTCCTCCCCTGCTCTTCTCCTTCCCTGCTCCCCCTCCCCAGGGCATGGACCCCCCCATCCTGGCCACCACCAGCTGCGGTGACGGTGCTGTCCCCATCCCCAGCACCCCCTGAGCTCCAGCCGAGTTGCTGGCCGGCTCGGAGCCAGCCGCCAGCACCGAATTGGAGGCAGCCCTGGGTGCACTGGGACAGCGAGGGGCCACCACCGAGGGTCCCTGCAGGCCCACACAGCACTTCTCCAAGTTCTCCACCTCACCTGCAAGCCCTCCCCTTTTAGCTGCTCCATTTAACTTCCTTTTAACGTGGGGTTTTTTTTTCCCATTTAAAGACCTTTTTCTCTAGTTCATTGTTAGCATAATGGACATTTTTTGTGGGGCTTTTGTGTTCGGAAGTCTCTTGGTTTTGGCTGCAGGGTGGGCTCTACAGCAGAGCTGGGTTTTGCTGGTTATCTCTTGAGCCACATCTACATGGCCAGCCCCAGAAGGGAGAGGAACAGCAGGGCTGAGCGCGGTTGAGGGGCTCCGCAGAGCCCAGACCCCCATCCCCGGCAATCCCCAGTTTCCTCCTGCTTGTGCCGAGGCTCGTTGTCCGGGAACGGCGGAGCAGGACTCACGGATAGCCGCGTTTCCTGGCTGAGGACACGGCACAGGGAGAGGTCCTACATGGGACCTCGAGCATCATTTCTGCATCGAACCTGGTTTCACATTGGCGAGTCTCTGGGGGATTGACTGAATTCTCCTGTTACTGCGATTGTATTTGCTGCCCTGGCAGAGACCTGCGGCCTCTTGGGTTTTCCTTAGCATTTTGTAGATGCTGTCAGCATCCTTCTCCACTCACCGGTGCTGTACCTCCACTCTGCCTTTCTCAGTTGGGCTTCCCAGCCATAAAGGTTCTCTGCTTAGATTGAACATTAGGAAAAGGCTCTTCACTGAGAGGGTGGTCGGACACTGGAACAGGCTGCTCCGGGAAGTGATCACGGCACCAAACCAGTCAGCGTTCAAGGAGCATCTAGAGGACGCTCTGAGTCATATGGTTTAGTTTTTACGTAGTCCTGCGAGGAGCAGGGAGTTGGACTCGATGATCCTGATGGGTCCCTTCCAACTCACAATATTCTATGATTCTACATATTGGCATAATAATAACATTTAATTTATTGGGCTGCGCTTTGCTTTTCTGTCAACACAACTCCATCATTCCTACATAATGTGGATATGGACTATAATGCCTGGAGTCTTTTGTTTCCTACCTGAATTTTTATAAAGTTTTCCAGGGATACAGCACCACCAAATCCGTGAGCGGCATCAGACAGAGGTGCTCACCCATTTGGAGCCGCCAGGACTTTGAGGGGTGAGAGGATGCTGCCGGGGTTTTCAGCGTTGTGAAACGGGGTGAGTCAGGGCTGATGTTCCCCAACATCCGTCAACAAGAGGATGGATGATGCTGGAGGAAGACAAAACAGCCGAGGAGGAGGAAGGAAGCTGGCTTGGCTGCGAGTTGCACAAGCAGTGAATCATAGAGTCATAGAATATCTCGAGTCGGAAGGGACCCATCTGGAACATCAAGTCCATCGCACTGCAAGGAGCAGGGAGTTGGACTTGATGATCCTGATGGGTCCCTTCCAACTCGAGATATTCTATGATCAACTACCTAAAACTAAACCAGATGTAGTCATGATGTAGCATCATCCAGATGCTCCTCGAAATCTGTCAGGCTTGGTGTCGTGACCACTTCCCTGGGGAGCCTGTTCAACTCTAACAGTTTGATGTCCTTCTTCTATTGAGGTGCTCCAAACTGCACCCAGTACTTGAGGTGGGGCCGCACCACTGCGGTGTAGAGTGGGACAATCACCCCCTTAACGGGCTAGCCATGCTGTGCTGGATGCACCCCAGGACCCAGTTGGCCCTTTGGGCTGCCAGGGCACGCTGTTGACTCCTATTCAACTTGCTATAAACCCAAACCCCCAGATCTCTTTCCGCGGGGCTGCTCTCCAGCCTCTTGTCCCCCAGTCTGTATGTATAACCAGGATTGCCCTGTCCCAGGTGGAGAATCTGGCAATTGCTCTTGATAAATCATTTACATCATTTAGAAAAACATTAAAGAGCAACGGCCCTAAAATTGAGCCCTGGGGAAGCCCACTGGTGACCGGCCGCCAGCCTGATGTCACCCCATTTACTATAACCCTTTGGGCCCGACCCATCAGCCAGTTGCTGACCCAACGTATTATGGTCTTGTCTAGCTGTGTGCTGGACATTCTGTCCAGAAGGATACTGTGAGAGACGTATCAAAAGCTTTGCTAAAATCCCCAAACCCCACATCTACTGCCTGCCTTTGGTCAACTCGATAGGCGACCTTGTCGTAAAAGGAAATTAAGTTGGTTAAGCGGGACTTGCCTCTTGTGCTGCAGTGCTGGCTATGGCCAGTGACTGCATTGTCTCTCAGGTGGTTTTCAAGCACTCCCAGAATAACTTTCTCCATCATTTTACCAGGCACTGAAGTGAGACCGACAGGCTGTAATTACCAGGGTCTTCCTCCTTACTCTTCTTGAAAACTGGGACAACATTTGCCAGCTTCCAGCCAACCAGGACCTCTCCAGACTCCCAAGACTGTTGAAAAATAATGGGAGAGAGGTCCTGCAGTAACGCCAAGAGATGTCGTCATGATACCATGACGTTATATGATAACATCAGGGAGCGGGGACTGTCGCGCTGGAGTCTGTCCCCATCCCTTATCCATCGGTGACAGCAGCAGGCAGCTCCAGGCAGGCTTGAAGGCAGGGAGAAGCCCCGGGTTGATAACCGAGGGGCAGCCTCTCCCTCTGAGGTCCCTGGCAGAGTCACGGCATTTCACGGTCAGGAAGAGGATGAGGCCGGCACGAGGACCTGCACGCGCATCCCCACCAAACACTCCGGCTCTGCCGGCAGATGTGGGAGTTACGGCCAGAGACGGCTCCTGTCAGCAGGAGATCCCCAGGGCTTTTCCCAGACTGGGCACAGCTCCTGTTCGGGCAATGTCCCTCTGCCCGTCGGGGAGCAGAAAACCCCCAAGTCATTCACGATCAGCTTTGCAGCAGCAGGCAGGAGCCCGGGCTCCAGGCAGGAGCTCTCGCTCCAGGCTACGGACCCAAACCAGGGCACAAAACAGAGAACAAATGATGTCAAATAGCGGACAATTCCTTCAAAACCGGGTGGTGCCACATGAGAGGATGCTCCAGGGACACCCATCGCCCCGTGCTTCTCTCTGCATGAGGGCTTTGCCTAAACCTTCCCGGCACCCACCTCTGGCCCAGCCAGTCCAGCTTGACTCAGCCCGCTTTCTGACGAGGAGCTGGAGGGGAAAACCTTGTTCTGGGGCTCTGCCGGGAAGATCACCTGCACCCCACTGCACCCCTGCACTCAGCCATCCATCCGTCTGTCTGTCCGTCCATCCATCCACCCACCTGTCCATCCTCTCCTTCCCTCCACCTGGTATGTTTCCAGTTCCAATCTAATCTAATCCAACCTAGTCCCGTCTAATCTAACCCAGCCGAGTCTCGGGCAGGTGTCTCACCCTGCTCCCCAAGGCCAAAGCCAAGCAGCAGCACCTTCTCGCCCAGGGGACCCTGCACCCCAAGGCAGGGTGCCGTGGCCTGGGGGTGCCTCCGTGCCACCCCGGTTGTTGTAAGTTGGGGCTGGGGAGGCGATTTCATGCTGCTCTGAGCAGGGATGCTCCCGCCTGGTGCCCAGGGCTGGCACGGGGCTGCCCGGTGCTGCTCCTCCTCTTTCACCCTCTCTCGGCCAGCTGCCCCCCCCCATGAGCACCCCATCACCCCGGCTTGGCATAGGGGGTCCCATCTGCACGCTGACCGCAGGCACCGAGGAAATGCCTCAAGAGCAGGATATGTCCCCCCTTCCAGCCTGCCACAGCTGGACCCAGGACAGCTCGGGGGGTCCCACGGATGCAAGGTCACTCCACCGGTGCTGACAGCCCCAGCTGCTCCCTGGAGCCCCGGCACCAAAAGCCGGTCCTTCCCGCCTGCGGGATGCGGGAGCCGTGCGCTCCCTGCTGCCCCATGGGGAAACTGAGGCACGGGCCGAGTATCTGCAGATCACCAAGGGAGGGTACAAGAGTGACAGGGACTGAGGGCAGCTCTTGCTGGTCCCCTCTGTCACCCACCGCTCTGGTCCCCAGGAGGTTTCCCACTAAATCTCTCTGCCCACCCTTGCTGGGACCTTTCTCCCCATCCCTACGGGGTCACGGGTGCCCGGGCGGAAAGCCCGGGACCACGTGTGCTGTCCCAGGGTCTGTGCTGCACGGGGTCCGGCGATGGCGATGCTGCTGTCCCCGTGCGTTTACGTCCCCCTCCCCGCTGATGAGCTGTGTCCCAGTACAGCAGCAGGGTGTCCCCAGCCTGGCTCACCACATCCCCGGGACCCCCCCCGTCCCCTGCCCTGACTGGCGGCAGGAATCGGTGCTCAGCCCGGGGCTCAGTCAGGAACCATCCTCAGCGATGAACTGACACAGAACGAGGCTTTGCAGACCGTTCGGGCTGTTTTGGCCGTGGGTGCTGTGGCAGGAGCACGAAGATGCTCCTGGTCGGCACGTTTAAACGCTCCCAGTTGCACGGGCGGTAAAATTCGGCACCAGCCTCTCCTCTCGGCATCTCGGAGGAGAGCGAGTGCCACCGGCCACGCCAACGGCAGCAGGTTTGGGGCTGGGAGAGGGGGACATCCCCACCATTGGTACTGGGGCTTTGCAGCTGTGCCAGCTGCGTGCCCCCCTCTCGCTTTGGCATCTCTCCAGCGAGGGATTTGGCTGGATCCTCTCCCGGAGTCTCCTGGGTTCCTCGCTCTGCTCCTGCCAATGCACCGTGGCAAGTCCCACGCCGAGGACGTGCAGACCCCGCAGACGCGCTGCCTGCAGGCAGAGGGGGGGGCAGGGGGAGCAGGCAGGAGCTGGATGCCGAGCGGATGGATGCCTACGGTGGGGGGGGGACTGGTCTTCCAGCCCCCCTGTGCCACCCAACCAGGGGGAGGGCAAAATGGGGCTGTCCCCTGTCACCCCACCAGGATGGCTGGGACCCCTGTGGAGCCCCTGTGGGGGCTCTTGGGGGTCCCTCTGCAAACCCCCCCTGGGCTACGGCATGACCGGCACATCTGCAGCCCTCCAGCTGCATCCAACTCCCTCCTCTTGCCCCCCAGCCGGGGGTGCTGCCAGCCCGGCTCCACAGACACAGGGATGGGGAGCTGAGAGCCCGGCCCGGCCCGGCCCCGGCCCCAGCCCAGTGCCCAGTTTTGGGGTGCCTGCGCCCTCTTTTTCAGCAGGACCGGGAACCTCGGCCCCCCTGATGCTGGCGGAGCGGAGCATCCCACCGGAGGCTGCTTTCCGACCAGCTCCCAGGGGGACCGGGCTGTCTCGCAAGCACCGTCTGCGGGATCCACCACCTCGGCAAACTCAGCCCCAAGTGAAACCAGGGGAGAAGTCCCTCTCCTCCAGAGCCACCAGCCCCATTAAACGAGCAATTAGCGCCGCTCAGGATGTCACCACGCGGGTGACAGGCAATTCCCAGAGACAAGCGGGCTCCGCCGACTGTCCCCGAGGAGCCGTACGGATGCATATGCAGGGGAAGAAGTAATTTAGGAAACGGCCTTGTGATTATTACTCGAGCTGATTTATTAACTCCGAGGTCTGACTTCTTGCTCAGGTCCCCCGGGGACACACAGTGCACAGAGAAGCCCAGGCTGCATGCCTGCCGAGCGAGCGGCTCCCTTCGCCCCAGGCCGGGGTAGAGCAAAACCCGGGAGAAACGGGACAGGTTTGAGGTGGAAACCCAGCAGAAAGCGGGACTTGGGGTGCTGCTGCTGGGAAGGTCTGTCCCAGTCCCATCCTTTTCCCCAGGGAGAAAGGGAAGGAGGGGGAAGAGATGAAGCCGAAGTGGGGGGTGCCCTGTTGCTGCCTCTAACGGCAAAATTCAAGCTAGAAAAGGCCCAGCCTGACCCAGCAGGGAAGCGCCAGACTGGGTGTTGCACCTCAAACCATCCTGCACCGAACTGGGAGGAGAAGAGCCCCGTGACGGGGCACGCAGCCCCTCTGGCAGCATGGGCTGTGCCCGCAGCTCTGCTTCCCGGTATAGCAGGGGGAAAAATCAGCTTCACCCGTAGGAGATGTACCGATAACAGGGTTTGGGGGGGACGGGCTGCAGGGTTTGGAGGGTGTCCTCCCTGGGATACCAGACGCCCGCAGCAGCATTGGCAAGGGGAAGCCAGGAGAGGACGATGGCAGGACCGGCCCGGCTCATGCCTGGTACGTCCCCGTGCCATGGCAGCAGCTCCACGCCGGGACCCTGTGCGCCTTCAGCTCCCGCCCTGCTTTCTCAACTTATGATTAAAGATCAGCTCCGAGTTTTCAAAGCACTCGCAGTACCCAGCCATGGGCACCCACATGCAGAAGCAGCCTGGGGTCTCTGGGGTCTCCCTGTGGCAGCTTGAGGTCTCTGGGGTCCCCTGTGCATGGGGACAGCCAAGGACAGCCTGCCCACCCCTTCCCAGCTGCAGCCTGCTGCTCAGCCCGGGGGCCTGGGGGAACCTTCCCCCCCCCAGGAACAGCCGGGATGCCCCCGGCAGTGGGGCTTTGCCATCCCTGACCTCTCCAGTGCACCCCAAGGCCAGAGGAGCATCCATCCCCCACAATTTGGCAGCCCTGGCCCCACACTGCCCCGGGGAGGGGGAGGGGGAGGAGGGGGCTGTGCCAAACCAGCCACAACCTCTCTGTGCGGAGGGGACCTGCCATGGGACCCCCCCCAGTTCGTCCCCCCCACAGCGGCGATGGCCCCTGAGACCCCGGAGGGATGGGGCTCACAGGGACCCCATCCTCGAGGTCCCCACTGATCCCAGCCAATGCTGGGGGGTCCCCCCCAGCCCCAGCCGACCCCCAGAACTCCAGATATTCCCATGGGGTCCCCCCCATTCCCAGAGGACCCCCGCTTGAGCCCACACTACCTCAGCCAACCCCAAAGGACCCCACCTCACCCCAGAGGGCCCCATCTGGTCCCAGGTGACCCCGGAGGACCCCAACTGATCCCAAGGGACCTCAGGCGACCCCCTGACAGTCCTTGAGGCCCCCACTGGACCCCTCTGGGGGCAGGGGACCCCATCCTTCCCCGGGGACCCCAGGCCCCCCCACTCCCCGACTCCCCTACCAAAATGGCGGCCAGAGCCTACCCTCAGCGCCTGCCCTCACCCAAGATGGCTGACGCGGGGCTGGGCGGGGCGGGGCGGCGGGAGCGACGTCACCGCAGAGCACCGCCCCCCTCCCCAAGATGGCCGCGCGCACTCCCCGCCGCCGGCGCGCTGCCCTTATCCAAGATGGCGGGAGGCCTAGTGGAGGAAACGGCGCCGCGCCCTCTTCTAAGATGGCGGGCGCAGCGTCAGCGCACCGCCCCGGCGCGTGGCCTCGCCGCTGCGCGCTGGGCGTAGGGGCGGGGCGGGAGAAAGCGAAAGTGGCGGAGGGACCGGATCGGCCGCGGCCGCGGCGGCGCGAGAAGCGGGAGAAGCGGGAGGGGGGAGAAGCGGGAGAGGGAGCTCCCGGCGGGAGGCGGCCGGGCCCCGGCGAGAGGCAGACGGGCCCCTGCCGGGCGCGGGACGCGCGCCCCCTGCCGGGCCGGAGGAGCCGGCCGGGGCAGCGTCGGGGGTCCCCCCTGTCCCCCCGGGCGGGGCTGCGGGACGCGGGGACCCCCCCCCCCCAACCCCGGACCCCCTTCCCCGGCCCCCCCCGGCCATGGCGCGGCTGGAGGCGGTGGCCAACGTGGCGCTGCGGGTGCCGGGGCTGGCGCTGCTGGACCTGCTGTACCGCTGGGACGCGGCGGCCCTCGGCGACCTGCTGCGGCCCCGCCGCGGGGACCCCCCCCTGCTCCGGCCCCCCGCCCTACGGGGCGCCTACTGCCTGGGTGAGGGCTGCGGCGGGACTGGGGGGAGAGGGGGGGGCGGCCACCCTGGGGACACGGGGGGGGCAGCCCGAGGATGGACAGGCTGGGGGCAGGGGGGGGGGACATCGTGGGGACACCCCAAGGGGTGGACAGGCTGGGGACACAAGGGGACACCCCAGGAATGACCAGGCTGGGGACACGGGGGGACACCCCGGGGGACAGACAGGCTGGGGACACGGGGGACAGCCCAGGGGTAGACAGGCTGGGGACACAAGGGGACACCCCAAGGGATGGACAGGCTGGGGACAGGGGGGGACACCCCAGGAATGACCAGGCTGGGGACACAGGGGGACACCCCAGGGGACAGACAGGCTGGGGACACGGGGGACACCCCAGGGGTAGACAGGCTGGGGACACAAGGGGACACCCCAAGGGATGACCAAGCTGCGGACATGCAGAGGCTGGACAGGCTGGGGACGTGGTGGAGACACCCCGAGGGATGGAGAGGTTGGGGACACCCCGAGGGATGGACAGGCTGGGGACACAAGGGGACACCCAGGCCCTGGCCAGGCTGGGGGCACGGGGGGACACCCCAGGGGACAGACAGGCTGGGGGCACAAGGGGACACCCCAAGGGATGACCAG
The DNA here is from genome assembly GCF_026419915.1 of Harpia harpyja. NCBI lineage: Eukaryota > Metazoa > Chordata > Aves > Accipitriformes > Accipitridae > Harpia > Harpia harpyja. The sequence goes on from NC_068941.1 coordinate 90,208,948, forward strand.
GCTGGGGACAGGGGGGGACACCCCAGGAATGACCAGGCTGGGGACACAGGGGGACACCCTGGGGTGGCCAGGCTGGGGACACGGGGGGACATCCCAGAGGATGGCCACGTTTGGGGACAACCCAAGGGCTGGCCGTGCCTGGGATCTCGCCGCAGCAGCCCCTGCGGACACCCGCTGGGTGTGGGGCTGTCCCCAGGGCCGGCGGACGCTGCGTCCCCAACGTTGTGCCCCCCCGGCACCGTGTGTCCCCTGGCAGCGGGGACAGCTGTGGACCCCGGAGGTGTCCCTCTCCCAGTCCCATCCTGCCCGCGCCACCCCGGCGCTGCGCGCGGTGACGGCCGTGTCACCGGCAGGGGCTGCCTGGCTGGAGGGGGGGCTCAGCCAGGCAGGGGGGCTCAGTGGGTCCGTCTCACCCCCCTGTCCCCCCCATCTCCGCAGGCCACTTGCTGTGCCTGGTGGTGCTGATGCTGCCGGTGCGGTCCCTGGTGAAGCTCTACCTCCACCTCCTCACCGCGCTGCTGCTCGGCGCGGGGCACACGGTGGCCAGGTGAGTCCGGGGGGCTCGGGGGGTTGCCGTGCCGGGGCACGGCGGAGGGGGGGCCGGGGGCTGAGCCTCTCTCCCTGCAGGGACTACGTCCGCCGCGAGCTGGAGTATGGCTTCCAGGGCGCCGTGTACAGCGACCCCGCGGCGCTCGGCCGCTTCGCCACCGCCCTCGCAGGTGAGCCGGGGGGGTCCCAGCCCCCCGAGACGTCCCCTGTCAGGGGACGGGAGGTGGCACTGGGCAGGGTGAGGGTCTCCTGCGCTGACCCGGCCGCAGGAGCCGTCACCTGAGGGACGGCGTGGTGGGTGACGATGGCACGGCTGAGCCGGATGGTCCGCGCCGCTTGGCATGGAGCAGGGGGGATAGACATGAGCCCTGGGGGGTTTCCGCTGCCACCACCACCCCCGGGGCTCGCAGGGGAAGGGGCTGGGTGGTCTCGGGGTGCTGCTTGTGGCGGGGCGAGGGCAGCAGCAGGGTTTGCCGTGGGGCAGGGCTGCCTGCCAGGCGTCCCCCCCCGGCCAGCGCCTGCCCCCAGCCCCCCATCTCCCGCGGCGGGTGCCGGCGCAAAGTGGCTGTGCCGGGGGAGCCAGGGAGGGGGCACGGGGGTCCCGCATCCTCCCGCATGCCCAGGCGTCCCCGTCCCCTCCGCAGGCCAGCTCTGCCTGTGCGTCCTCTGCTCCCTCCTGATGAGGAGCAGGCAGCCCTGGCTGTTCGGTGCCCCGCTGCTGCCGGTGCTGGCTCGCCTCTGCGGCCTCCCCCTCCACGCCCTGCCCGTCCTCGACACCTTTGCCGCCATCCTCACCGCCCTGGAGGTGCTTTACGTCCTCGGCTCCCACGTCCTCGTCCCCTTCCAGCTGGCTGCCGCCGCCTGCCGGGAGGTTGTGCAGGTGAGCGGGGCGGGGGGCTGCGGGATGGAGGGTCCCATGCTGAGCCCGGCTTGATGCTGGGTCGGCTGCAGGGCTGTCCCCTCGCACCGCCGGGCCCCACCCGTACGCTCCTTGCCCCCAACGTGTGGGGCGGGATGGGGGGCAGCTCCGCTGAGCATCCCGTCCCCGCAGGCGCTGGAGGTGTACCGGCTGGTCGCGCTGGGGGTGTCCCTCTGGAGCCAGCTGGCCATCCCGCTCCTCTTCCTCGTCTTCTGGCTGGTGCTCTTCTCCCTCCGGCTCTCCTCCTTCCTCACCTCCTCCAGCAGTCCCCTGGCCCAGCAGGGCCTCCTCTTCCTCCTCCTCAGCAGGTAGGGACCAGGGCAGGCAGGAGCTGGGGGGAGGTCAGCCTTCCTCTGGCGCGGCTGCGGGAGGAGGGTGAGGAGGGGCTGGGGCTCTGTTTTGTGCTGCCTGGCCCCTGCCAGCATCCGCGCTCACGCCGGGCTGCGTTGCAGCGCGGCCGAGTGCTGCAGCACGCCGTACTCCCTCATCGGCCTCACCTTCACCGTCTCCTACCTCGCCCTGGGCGTCCTCAGCCTCTGCAAGTTTTACCTGCTGGGCTTCGGCGCCTTCCAGAACGGCAACGTCATGCACAGGTGAGCCCGCGGCGGCGGGGGGCACGGGCAGGCGGGGGGCACCGGCAGGCATCCCTCCTCCCAGCCCAGTTTGCATGCGGGAGCCCAGCACAGGGTGGGGAGGACGGGGGTGTCACAAGGGATCTGGGGACCGGGGTGCGTCCCCGAGGGGTGACCGGGGCACGGCACACGCGGTGCCACGTGGCACGTGCCTGCGGCCGCCGGCCTCACGCCCCGCTCCTGGCAGGGGGGTGACGGAGGGTGTGACGCTGCTGCTGCTGGCGCTGCAGACGGGGCTGCTCGACCTGCAGATCCTCCAGCGGACCTTCCTCCTCAGCATCATCCTCTTCATCGTGGTGACCTCCACGCTGCAGTCCATGATCGAGATAGCTGATCCCATCGTGCTGGCGTTGGGGGCCTCCCGCAACAGGTACTGGGGGAAGGAAGAGCAGCAGGATCTGGTCCCCTGTGCTGGGGGGCAGTGGGGAGGAGCGGTGGGGTTCCTCCCGCCCTGCGTCGGGGAAGAGCCAGGCTGGGTCCCGTGCCCTCCACGTGCTCCCTCCGCCTCGGGTCCTCACTGCCTGTTTTTGGGCAGAATCGGTGCCAGAGGAGGAGGCTGGAGCGTGGGGTCCCAGGGCGGTGGGTGTTGCTCCCGGGGTGGGCACGGCCCCGCTGAGCCGTGCCTCCCCTAGGAGCCCCTGGAAGCATTTCCGCGGCGTCAGCACGTGCCTCTTCTTGCTGGTTTTCCCTTGCTTCATGGCCTACAAGATCGCCCACTTCTTCCACCTGGATTTCTGGCTGCTGATCCTGGTCTCCAGCTGCATGCTCACCTCTCTGCAGGTACAGCAGCTCCCGCTCCCCCCGACTGGGGTCTCACTGGGCCCCCCGGGGTGGGCATCCCTGCCCGTCCCGTGCCCACAACCCTGCCCCAGTCACCCTCCCCCAGCCCCGACTGGGAACATTGGGTGGGGATGTGCGATCTGGCATCCGGCCACCGTCAACGAGGTGCTGTCCCGCCACCCCCCAGGTGATGGGCACCCTCTTCATCTACGCCCTCTTCATGGTGGAGCTGCTCCAGGACACGCCGCTGGAGCGGATGGACGAGATCATCTACTGCGTGAACGCGGTGAGCCGGGTGCTGGAGTTCCTGGTGGCCGTCTGCGTGGTGGGCTACGGCACCTGGGAGTCCCTCTTCGGGGAGTGGAGCTGGATGGGCGCCTCCGTCATCATCATCCACTCCTACTTCAATGTCTGGCTGCGCGCTCAGTCGGGCTGGAGGAGCTTTCTGCTGCGCCGCGAGGCTGCCAAGAAGATCAACTCCCTGCCCCGGGCCACTGGCGGGCAGCTGCAGGACCACAACGATGTCTGTGCCATCTGCTTCCAGGTCAGCCCCCTCCCCTCGCCAGCAGCCCTGCGGTGTCGGGGGGACCCCGCTCTGGGCAGCCCAGGGGGGTCTCCTGCCCACCGGGTGATGTCCTCTCCCTGCCCGCAGGACATGCAGGTGGCCGTCATCACCCCCTGCAGTCACTTCTTCCACGCCGCCTGCCTCCGCAAGTGGCTCTACGTGCAGGACACGTGCCCCATGTGCCACCAGCAAGTCACGCCGGTGGCCGCCGAGGAGGATCACGGCATTGGGAGGGCGGCTCGCCCGGCACCGGCCGGTGGGGACGAGGTGCCGGAGGACGGAGGAGCCGCCGCGAACCCAGCCCCGGCTCGGCCCCGGGAGGACAGGCTGCCCGGCGTAGACAGCGTGGTCTCAGGCCAGGGGGACAGTGGGGCTTCCCAGGACCATGGGGCTGGGGACCGCAGCCCCCACCACCCTGCTCATCCCGACACCTCTGCCCCGCAGGAACGAGAAGCGGGTGCCGTCCCGCAGCCCGCCGGGGACCCTCACCCCGGCGTCCCGGACACGCAGCATCTGTCCCCCTCGCCCACCAGCCCGGAGGCTTTTGCCAGCCCTGAGCTCGGCGCAAGGGACAGCGGGGATTCCCACAGCAGTGACCGTACCTCCTAGTACCGCGGGCTGCCGCCCCCGATGCCGGGGTCCCTCCGCGGGGGCCATGCCGGCAGCAAGCGGGGCCGGGACCCCGCATGGCACCAGCGTCCCCGAGTGCCCGCATCCCCACGGACTCTTTTTGCAATAAAACCGGAGCTGAAGCGGCTGCGCCCAAGGGCTGGGGCTGCTCATCTTGCCCACCCCGTGCTGGGACGGTGCCCTGTGCCAGGATGGTGTCCCTGGGGGGGGGACACAGGGCTCTGCTTCAGGCGTGGGAGGGGTGGGCACCCAACGGGTGCCCGGTGGGTGCCCGGCTGCCTTCTGGCCTTACCCCACTAGATGGCACGGGTGACATGCACCGGGGGGGCTTGGCATGGGCGGTGGGGGGCTTGGGGGGGCTTTGGGGTGGTCCTGGCTGGGGGGGGGGGATGGCCTGCGCTCGGCATGGATCTGGTGTGGGGTGGCATGGGTCTGGCGTGGGCTTGGTGTGGGTCGCCTTTCCCAGCTCTGCTGCCAAACCCCTTTCCCTGTGCCCATCCCCGTGCCAGGACGGGACTGGGGGGCCCCTCGCCAGCCCAGGTGAGACTGGGGCCAAGGGCTGAGGCCGAGCCCTGCCCAGGGTCCCCATCCTCTCCCCCCTCATCCCCAGCCCCCCCCAGGAGGGGCAGTTTGGGGGCAGGATCCCGGTTGCGTGGGGGTCCCCATCTGCCCACTGCGGGAGGGACCCAGCCCTCCTGGCAGCACCAGTGCTGCCCGCAGGGGAAGGGGGGGGGGTCTCAGTGCTGGGGGTCCCTGGGGAGGCAATAAATGGGCTCCCCCCTTCCAGCTCAGCCCCACCCTGCACTTACCCTAACACGGCGGCTCCCATGGGCCCCGCAGCCCATTAGCTGGAAGGAGGGAGAAGCCTGTCCGTAAAACCCATCTGGGAGGAGGCGAGCAGGGGTGAGACCCTCTGTGTCCCCCCCTGGACCCCCCCTGGAGCCCGACTGCCCTGGGGTCCCGGCCCCCTCCCCAGTGTCCCTCTATTCACAGCAAGCAGGTGTGGGGGGGGGGCGGGGGTCCCTGTGGGTGCCCCTGGGCGGTGGGTGCAGCAGCCCCCACCCCACTGCTTGGCCCCACGGGGTTTTACTGTGGGGGTGGCTGGAGCGAGGGGCCCCGAACATCCCCCCTCACCCCCAGCCATGAGCGGGGGCAGCCCCCACAGTGCTGCCGCCCCCCCCCCAGCGCTTGGCCGCGCTGCTTCCATTAGGGCCCATTACCGGAGCCGTGCCAGGGAACATGTCTCCCCAGGGGGCCAGTCCCAGCGGAGGGACCCACATTCCCCGGCACGGCTCAGCCCAGCACTACCTGGAATTGGGAGATTGGGGGGGGTAGGGAGCAGGTCCTCCACTGCCCCCCCGCTCTACCCGCAGCGGGAGCTGGGGTCCCTTTGGTGGTGCCCATCCCTGGGGTAGCTGGGCAGGATGGGGACATGAAGGAATGGATGCTGGGATGGATGGGGGCATGGAGGAATGGATGCTGGGATGGATGGGGGCATGGACGGATGGAGGCTGGGATGGAGAGGGGCATGGACGGGTGGACACTGGGAAGGATGGGAGTATGGATGGATGGACGCTGGGATGGACATGGGCAGGGACAGATGGATGCTGGGATGGACGGGCACATGGATAAACGCACACCCGATTTCTGCAGGACACGTCCTGGCCCCGCCAGCCCTCAGGAGGCTCCGGGTGACAGCCGGGGGTGCTGGGGGGGGGCTCGGCCCCTGCTGCTGAGCTCCGCGGCGGGGGAGTCTGCAGAGCCCCTTGCAGGTGCTGCAGCAGCCCCAGGGCTGCGTGGCTGGAGGGAAAAGGGCGCAGCGTGGAGCTGCATCGGGGGACAGGCTGCAGAGCCCCTGCACGGCGTGCGAGCGAGAGGGCAGCGCGCGAGGGATGCTGCTCGCGGTGAGGGGCTGCCCGGGGGTCCCTGCCTGCCACCCTCGCCGGCTCTGCCCGCAGCCTGGCTGCCTGGGCACGGACATGCCCTCCTGCAGCAAGGGAGAGCCGGAGCCGGTCAGGGTTTGGGATTCCCAGCCCCTTTGGCTGTTGGAGGCCTCTGCTCCCCCAGGACCCCCCCTCGCCTCCCCCGGGCTGGCAGCGCTGGCTCCCCAGTGGAGGATCAAGCAAAGCCCCGACTCCTCAGCATCCTTCGGGGCCTTTCCCCACGGGCGAGGGACCGCTGGGGAATGTCCACCCCCCCCCGGGGCACCCAGCCAGCCTCACTGGGTCCTGGGGACACCCCAGGAGGAGCTGGGATGGGTGCTGCCCGCTGCCCCCCCAGGCCAGCAGCGATGCAGGGACTGGAGGCAGCCGTACAGGGCTGGCACCCCCTTCCCTGCCTGTACCCTGCCTGTACCCTGCCTGTACCCTGCCTGGCAGGGCTGCACAGCAGGGAGGGGATGGGGACGTGTCCCCTTCGCCGTGACGCTGCTGTGGGGACGGTGATGTGGGGGGCTGAGACCCCACCGGCCGTGCCCCAGAGAGGGTCAGTGGGGTTTAAGTGGGGCACTGGGGGCGATTTTGGGGGTCACCCTGGGGCGTCTCCGGAGCGCAGGGGGTCCCGTGTGGGGCGTCTCAAGGGGCCTGGTTAGTCACGCTGGGGTTTGGGGGGCACTTGGTGGCTCTTTGGGGTCACTCCGAGGTGCCTGAGGGGCTCGGCGGGGGTCAGTGCGGGGGACCCTGGAGGTGCAGGGACCCCCGGCCCCCCCCCGGCGCCCGCCTGGGGGTCTCTCCCGAGCATCTCGGGGGACGCGGCGGGGTCTTCTCCGGGGTCCCCCCCCGGGGTCTCTCGGGCCGGGAGGCGCGGCAGTCGCCCCGGCGGGTGGGGGGGGGGACCGCAGGGGCTCTCCTGTCCGGCCCCGGGGGGGGTGGGGGGGGGGGGTGGCCCGCTCCCCGCCGCCCCCCCCCCCCCCATCCCTCCCTCCCCCGGCGCGGCCGGTGCGGCGCTGGCCGCGGAGCCCCTCCGCCGGCGCGGGGAGGGACCGCTCCTCCCCGGAATGATGTCAGCCTGCCCGGCCACGGCCCCCGCCTCCCCCGGCGGCTCCGGCCCTGCCTCCCCGGGGAGGCGGCGGCGGCATGGCCCGGGCCGGCGGGGCGGCGGCGGGGCCGCGGCGGCGGGTGCTGGTGCTGATGGTGCTGGTGGCCGCGGCGGGGCGGCGGGGCCGGGGAACGGGGAGGCGGCGGGGAGGCGGCCCCCCCGGCCCCCCGACGCCCCCCGGCCCCCCCGCCCGCCCGCTCCTGCTGCTGCTGCCGCTGCCGCCGCTGCCGCCGCCGCCGCCGCCGCCGCCGCCGCCCCCCCGCGCCGCGCCCGCCGCCGCCGCCGCCGCCGCCGCTGCCGCCCGCCCGGTAACGAGCCGCCGCCGCCCGCCCCCGCCCCATCCCGGGCCGAGCCTGCCCCCTCCCGCGCCCCTCTCCGGCCTCCTCCCCCCTCCATCCCTCCACTCCTCCTCCCAGCCTTCCTCCATCCCTCCCTCCACTCCTCCTCTGCCTCCCTCCACCCCTCCCTCCGGTCGTCTCAGCCTTCCTCCATCCCTCCCTCCAGGGCTCCTCTGCCTCCCTCCATCCCTCCCTCCAGTCCTCCGAGCCTTCCTCCACCCCTGCCTCCACTCCTGCTCTGCCTCCATCCCTCCCTCCAGTCCTCTAAGCCTTCCTCCACCCCTCCCTCCACTCCTCCTCTGCCTCCCTCTATCCCTCCCTCCTTTCACTCCTCCTCTGCCTTCCCCATCCCTCCCTCCGCTCCTCTAAGCCTTCCCCATCCCTCCCTCCACTCCTCCTCTGCCTCCCTCCATCCCTCCCTCCACTCCCCTAAGCCTTCCTCCATCCCTCCCTCCACTCCTCCCCTGCCTTCCCCATCCCTCCCTCCCCCCCCCCCGCCGCCCCCCGCCCCTTCCCCTCCCGGTCCCCGCACTTGCCTGCTGGTCGCCTCCGTCTCCAACTTCTCCGGCCCTGCCTCCGCCTGCCTCCGCCTCCCGCCTCCCCCCGAGCCTCCCCCCGAGCCTCCCCCCGGCTCCCGCCCGGCCACCCGCCGCAGATGCCGCTTCCCCGGCGGCCGGGACGGCGGCCCCCGGCACCTGCCCGGCTCTGAGCTCCGCTGCCGGGCCCGGGGCAGGAAAGTTGGGGGGCTGCCGTTGAGCCCCTGCCATGTTCTCCGTGCAGGAGGCGCTGCCCCGGGGGGGGCTGCCCATGAAGGAAGAGCCGCTGACCGCCGGGCTGCCCTCCGTCCGCTGGCTGCAGGGCACCAGCATCCTGGACGCCAGCACGGCGGCACAGAGGTAAGGGGCTCCGCGGGTATCCCGGGCTCCACGGGCATCCCGGGTGCAGTGGGCATCTCGGGTGCTGTGGGTATGCTGGGCTCCGTGGGTATCTCGGGCTCTAGGAGCATCCCAGGCGCTGCGGGCATCCCGGGCACTGCAGGCATCCCGGGCACTGCAGGCATCCCAGGCTGCATGGGCATCCCGGGCTCCGCAGGCATCCCAGGTGCTGCAGGCATCCCGGGTGCTGCAGGCATCCCAGGCTCCATGGGCATCCCGGACTCCGTGGGCATCCCAGGTGCTGCAGGCATCCCGGGCACCATGGGCATCCTGGGCACCGCAGGCGTCCCAGGCACTGTGGGCATCCTGGGTGCCGCAAGCACCCTAGGTACCACGGGCTCCACAGGCATCCTGCGTGCTGTGAGCATCCCAGGTGCTGTGGGCATCCTGGGCACGATGGGCATCCTGGGTGTCGTGGGCATCCCAGGCGCCCTGCACACCCTGGGCACGCTGGGCACCCCACATCCTCAGCACCCTGGGATCCCTGGGCAGCCTGGATGCCTTGGGCATCCCAGGTGCCTCGTGCCCACCGGGTACTTCAGGCGCTCCAGGTGCCCCACATGCCCTGGGCTCCTTGGGCCTCCGGGTAACCCCTACGCCTGGGTACCTTGGGTGTCCCGGGGGCCCCCGCAGACTTCAGCACCCCCGGGTTCCTGGGGCATCCCGAGCCCCCTGGCATCCCACACGTGCCAGGCCTGTTGCCCTGTGTTGGGAGGGCCAGTGGGTGCTGGCAGCAGGGCAAGAGCAACTGCTGGAGCTGCAAGGGGCTTGTGCCATGCCGTGCATCCACCGGCGCCGGGACCTGCACCCTGAGCCGCGGCTCTGCTGGGAAAAGCCGCTGAGAGCGAGGGCAGGGCTGGCAGCGGTGCCATCCCTGTCTCCCGGGCAGGGCTGGCAGCATCAGCTGGGGCGAGGGACCGCTGCAGCCGCTCAGGCAGCCTGCATCGCCGGGCTTGCCGTGCCGCAGCCCGATGCCCTCCCGTGTCCCGGCTGGCCCCATCCCCTGCCCTCGCCGGGGGGCTCAGGGCTCCGCGTACCCCATCCCATGCCCTCCCGGGGGACTCTGTGCACCCTGGTCCCCTGCTCTCTCTGCACCTTGTGCCCAGAGGGGTCCCAGCGGCTGCTGGGGGACACCTTCACCCCTGTCCCCAGCACCCCAGCTCCTGCTGTACCCCCTGTGTGCGCCATGGGGTTCGGGGGGTTGGTAAAGGGGGGGCTGTGCTTGGAGCGTGCTGCGGCTTTGTCCAGGGGTGACAGGAGATGCCCCACGGCATGGAGGAGCGAGGGGACCCGGGCCAGCTTGCCCACTGCCTCCCTGGGGTGCCCCACGCCCTCGGCCAGGGACAAGGGGCTTGAGAGTCTAGGGGGGGATGTCTCCCCTTTGCATGGGGCCCCAGCAAAGCAGGACATCCCCAGCACTTCCAGCACCGACCCGCTCCGTGGACGACATCACCCGGTTGTGTGCGCCGACCCCGAGCTCGGGGTCCCCAGCTGCGGTGTCAGCCCTGCCGCTGGCTCTCCGCCGGGGACCGTGATTGCGCCGGAGGCTGCGCCCTGCGGCTGAAGCCCTGGGGGCTCCCCGGGGTCCCCCCCAAAGCCACCGCGTTTGCAGATACTCTGAGGATGCTTGAAAACTGCAGCGATCCCCCCCGGCAAAGCCACCCCAGCCCCATCCCAGCGCAGCCACCGTCGGGGGGGACAGCCACCACCGTGGCCCAGCCTGGAGCCCCCAGAGAGCGGCTGGACCAAGGGTCCCACCCGGCCCCAGGGAGCTGGGGGGGTCAGTGCCAGGGCAGGGGCTGCGGTGTCCGAGCCGGGGCGCAGGGAGGTGCTGGCCTTGCTGCTGCGCACCCAGAAACTTCCCTGTGTCCCAGAGCGGGGCTGCGAGAAAGAGGGGTGAAATCCGTCCCCCTCACCCCCAGCCCCGGCTCTGGCAGTGCAGGGGGACGCACAGGGCTGGGACCACCGCTGCGGCTCCGGCAGCGATGCTGCCCGGTGGCAGGGACGTGGCTGGCCGTGTGCCGATGGGGTCCTGCGTGCCACGTGCCCGGTGCATGAGGATGGGGTTCACAGACCCCCTGCCCACCCCTGCCCCTGCCGAGCCGGGTGCTGGGCAGCCTGTGGTGCCCTCCATGTCCCCCTCTCCTCCCCGTCCCACCGTGGTGCCCGGCAGCTGAGCATGTGCCACACATGCCGGCAGTGTCATGCGTGTGGACACGCTCCTGGGGTGCCCGTCACCTCCAGACCCAGCCTGCCTCCACCCCATGTCCCTCTCAGACCCCTGGCTGGGGGGCTCACACCAGCACCCACAAAGACCCCCCCCACTCCCGTGGGACCCCGTGGCCACCGCAGGGTCCCCGGGCGATGCCAGCTGCACCCACGGCTGCAGCCCCTGCGGGCAGAGGGGCTGCCCCAGGCGTGCCGAGGGGAGGGCAGGGGGGCCAGGGCCACGGGGCAAGGCAGAGAGGGGCTGTGGGCCGTGGGGTGAGCCCACCCGGGGTCTCGGCTTCCTGGGTGGGGTCCGGCGCTCCCCCCTCTGCCCCCCATTTGGCGGAGCCGCCCGGGGAGCCGTGACTGCGTAATTGCGTGGTGCCCCGGGTGCCTGGCGGCTCCGCCAAGGGAAGATGCTGCTTTACTGTAAGAGACGTTCGCTGGGCTCCTCTGCTAGGAAATGCTCTGATTGCCTTTAATAATTAATGGCAACCAGGCTCGGCTCTCGGAACGCCGGGGTCTCGGCAGCGCTGGGAGCGGAGATGCAGCCATTACCCGCCCGGGCTGGCGGCTCCATCACCCCCCCCACCCCCCCAGCACTTTAGGGCCAAAGCTTTGGGGGGGGCGGAGGGGAATGGGGGAGCCGGGCGGGCGCTGGCTCGCTGCGGCCGCCCTGCCGGCACCGTGCCACCTTCCCATCAGCTGGCAGCCCCGTGGCCGGGTTCCAGCGTGGCAGGGCCGGGGATGCTGCTGGGGGGACGGAGGGGTCCCCGCGGCACCGGGGGTCCCCGTCCCTCGGGGAGCTGAGTGGCGTGCCGACTGGGCGCACTGGGTTGGGGTCCCGGGTGGGGTCAGCACCCCACGCTGCAGGGCCAGATGCCGTGGGGATGGGCCCTGTGAGCAAACCCATCGGCACTGGTTGCAGCCTTGGGTAGGGGACGAGGGCCACCCACGGGGTGTGCCAGGACACGGCCACCAGCAGTGCCCGGGGACACGAGTGTGCACATGTTTGTCCGCACATGTGTGCCCAGACACGCGTGTTGGCCGTGCACACAGGCACCCGTGTGCCAGGCACATGCCCCGGTGTTTGCTGACTGGGGACGTTTTGGCTCCCCGGCGATCAGCTTAACGAGCTTTCTCCTCCGTCACGGAGACTTGTCTCCAGAGAAGCGTCCCTGAGGTTTTCAGGGTCTGGGCTTCACACTTGGCCTCAGCTGGTGCCTGCAGCTGGGGTCGGGGCTGGGGCTGAGGGCGATGCCAGGGGTTAATTAAAGCTCAAGGACCATGATTAAAGGAGGGGAGGGTGCCTGGGGGGTCTCCCCCCCACCCTGTGCTGGTTCTGCCCCAGGGTCCTGGGACCGGCCACAGGAGCAGGTCACTGGTAAAAGAGCTGAACCCCATTTTCTTCTCTTGTTTGGAGAGGATGCTGGTGGCTGTGGCTTGTGTGGGACTCTGGGAGATGTCCCCGTGTCCCCACGTCCCTGAGCATCCAGCGATGCCCCTGGGAGCAGAGATTGGCCCTGGGCAGTGCCAGCCCATGGGAGCAGCATTGGGGGGGAGCGGAGGGGGGGGGGGCTCGGCTGTGCAGGAGCGAAGGACCCCCACGGCTGGGACAGCCCCCCCGGCGGGGTGTAAGCAAGGGGTCCCGTGGGGCTGGGGGCTCTGCAGGGACAGGGCTCAGGGACCCACTCCATCCTCCAGCTGTGGGTGGAGGGGTGCCCCCATCCTGGCCCCCCCCTCCATGTGCCCTGTCCCCGGCTAAATTGGGGCCCAGTGGGGGTCAGGGTTCTGGGGGTCCTGCTGCTCACCTATGCATTGTGTCTCTGCACCCCAGGGCTCCTCTCCTCGACAGCCCCCCCGCCGGGGTACTGCGGGCAGGGGGCTGGGTGTGACCCCCCCATTCCTGCAGTGGCCGTGTCCCTCCGTGGCCGGGGATGGTGGCGGAGGGACCCCTGCACTGGGCACCCCCTCGGGCTGGCAGCGGGGGGGGAGTTGCACCCAGCCCATCACCCCCCAAACTGTGTCCCCAGGTGGGCTCCTGGGAGCAGGGCTGGGGGTGCTGGGTCACCCCCCTGCGTGTTTGTGCATGTCCCCCCCCTTTATTTGCACCCCAGTGCTGACCCCTGCCCCGGGCTCTGGCCAGTGGGGTCCGCAGGGTGCTGTTGGCATGGTGGGGGTGGGATCTGGGGGCTGTGGGGTCCTGCTCCATGCTGGGGGGGACTGGAAGGTCCATGGGGTCCTGCCCCACACGGGGGAGTGGGGGGCTGCAAGGTCCCTGCGGTCCCCGTGGGGTGCAAGGGCTGTCCCCAGCGCAGCGTGGGAACTGGCTCCAGCAGCTGAAGCCCCCCCCGAGGTTGGCGCGGGGGGGAGCCAAACCCGCCCCCCCGCCTCCCTCGTCGCCCGATGTGTTTTTAATCATGAAAGGGGGGAACTTTTTACATCCGCGTGTTTATCTTGGCCCCCTCGCCTCGCTGGCTGCCGCGCTGGGGGCTGGTCCGGCTCCCGCGGCCCCCCACGCCGCCGCCACCGCGCCGGCTCCCGCAGCACCGACGGTGACACCGGTTGGGGACGGGGATGGCACGGGCTTGTCGTGGCCACGGGGCAGCGTGGGGGTCCTGGCTGCTCCCCCCATCCACCCTGCGGGAGTTTGGCAGCTCCCACCGAGCCTGTCCCCTGGCAATGGGGACCCCTGGGGAGGGGGTGCTGGAGGTCCTGGGGAGGGGGTGCTGAGGGTCCTGGCAGCCACCCCCTGCTCACCGCCCCCCCCGCTCCTTCTGCTGACAGCGGGGTGGGCCTGGCCCGAGCCCACTTTGAGAAGCAGCCCCCCTCCAACCTGCGGAAATCCAATTTCTTCCACTTCGTCCTGGCCATGTATGACCGGCAGGGCCAGCCCGTGGAGATCGAGCGCACCTCCTTCATCGACTTCGTGGAGAAGGAGCGGGTGAGACCCCCCGGCGCTGGGGTTTTGGTGGGGATGGGGTTGTGGCGGGGATGGGGGGTCACTCCACCGGGCAATCCCCCTGCTCTTGGAGGGGTGCAGGAGCCTGCGCTGCAGAGGCTGAGACCTCTCTCAAACTCATTGCACATGTGAGGAGTTACCAGAGCGGCTCCACGGCCCTGGGTCCGGCCGGGGCTGCCAGAGGGCTGCACCGAGAGGGGACCGTGATGCCCCCCCCCATCCAACCGTCCTCCCCCCAGGAGCAGAACGGCGAGAAAACCAACAACGGGATCCACTACCGGCTCCAGCTGCTGTACAGCAACGGTGGGTGCCGGGGCTGGGGGGCTGGGGGGGTGCGGGCAGGGCTGACCCCCTCCCCTTTCGCCGCAGGGCTCCGGACTGAGCAGGACCTCTACGTTCGCCTCATCGACTCCATGTCCAAGCAGGTAACGGCGTGGGGCTGGCGGCTTGGCCGGGCCGGCAGTCCCCGACCCCGTCGGCCACCGAGCTCCCAGGGCCACCTGCACACGCGTGTGCACACGTGGGTGTGCCTGGCGGGCACGTCTGTGCGTGTGCATGCAGCTGTGCAGAGCGGGCACATCTGTACACATGTGTGCACACATAGGCGGGCACGTCTGTAAGTGCACGCCCATGCGGGGCTGTAAGGCCAGGCAGCCGTATGCGCACACCCAGGTGTGCAGAGTGGGCACACGTGCGCTTGCACACCCCTCCACGTGCACGAACACGCGTCTGTGCACGAAGGCAGGCGTGCACGAGCGCCTGCAGCAGCGTGTGCGCGGGCACGTACAGCCGTGCACACACGCGTGCATGGGCACAAACGCGTGCACACGCACCCACACGACTCCTCGGAGGTGTGCACGGCTGCACACCCACCCACGAGCGCTCCCTGCCCGGTCCCTCTCCCACCCGCTGCTCCCACCCCGGCTGCCATCGGGGTCCCCCAGCCTGGCTGGGGTCACCCAGGGAGGGTCCGTGTTTCGGGGACAGGCTGGAGCGGTGGCAGGGGACGGGCAGGGTGCCAGGCGGCGGTGGCACCCCCCCTGCGCGCTCTCTTTCCCCCCCCCCCCCCAGGCCATTATCTACGAAGGGCAGGACAAGAACCCAGAGATGTGCCGGGTCCTCCTCACCCACGAGATCATGTGCAGGTAGGTGGGGGTCCCGTGGGGGTCCTGGTGGGGGGGGTCCGGCGGGGGTCCCACGGGTATCCGGCAGCACCAGGGGTGCCGTGTTGGGCAGGCGGGCAGCTGCCTGCCCCAGCTGCCTGCTGCCAGCGCGGGGTCCCCCGTGCCCCATTAGCGCCGCTCTTGTTTACCACCCTCGCGCTCGGTGTTTGTGCAAATTAACGCTCCGTGCCAGCGCGGCTAATTGATCTCCAGGAGCCACGCTAACGATGCCAGGGCCGGGGGCCCCCCCTCCCCGCTGCACTCCCCAGGGCCGGCACCGCCACGTTTGTTGGCCGGCGGCGGCACGAGCCCCGTGCTGCCGTGTCCCCCGTGGGTGAGGTGGAGCCCCCCGAGGGATGGCGTGGGGCTGGGGCACCCCCGGTTCAGAGCCCCCCCCCTTGGCTCACCAAGCATTTCCCAGGGCTGGGGTGTACCCTGAGCCCCAGAGAACCCCAAATCGGAGCCCAGCCCCATGGTGCGGGGCGGTGGGGTGGATAAGGGGGGTACCCCAGGGGTGCCCTCTCTGCCACGGCCCCCCATGCCCTGGCATCACATGGCCGATGTCCCTGTCCTGGGGTCCGTCCCCCCCCCCAGCCCAGCACCCTGGGCCCTTGTGCAGCACCCGCCTGTCCGCCCTGCACCGCTGTGGGTCAGGACCCCCCTACTCCACAGTGCAGGGCTGGGCAATGCTGGGGGGGTACAAGGGTGGGAAATGGGGCTCTGGTGGGTTTTCCCCTGGGGGTTGGGGGGTGTGGGGCTGGCCCCGGCCCCCCCCGGCTCCCCTCACGCCGACTCCTCTCCCCGGCCGTGCCCAGCCGCTGCTGCGACAAGAAGAGCTGCGGGAACCGCAACGAGACCCCCTCCGACCCCGTCATCATCGACAGGTACCGGGGACCCCGGGGCGCGGGGCCCCCCCTGCACCTCGCTGGGGCTGGGGGGGTTGTGGCAGCGGCGGGGGGTCCCCTGAGGCACTGGGATGGGGAATCTCCCGGGCTGGGGACCGGGTGCGAGCACTGGCCTCGTTAGAGCTAATGAGCTGGGGGAGCAGCATGTGGGGGCTGGGAGGGCACACGGTTCCCCCCC